>NW_020954626.1:6315573-6676995 GCF_900497805.2 Vombatus ursinus
GATAGATAGATAGATAGATAGATAGATAGATAGATAGATAGATAGATAGATAGATAGATAGGTAGATAGATAGATGGATAAATGGATGAGTGGATGGATGGATGGATGGATGCATGGATGTTGTTGTTCAGTCATTTCAGTCATATCCAACACTTTCTGAATCCATTTGGAGTTTTCTTGGAAAAGATACTGGAATGGCTTGCTGTTTTCTTCTCCAGTTCATTTTACAGAGAAAGAACTGAGGCAAACAGAGTCAAGTGACCTGACAAAGGTCACGCAGCTAGTAAACATCTGAGGCCAGATTTGATTTCGGTCACAGTACTCTATCCACTGCACCACCAAACTGCCCTGAGATGTGTGTGTGTGTGTGTGTGTGTGTGTCTGTCTGTCTGTCCGTCTGTATGCATGCATATATATATACATATACATACATGCACATATACATATACATACATGTATATATACATATGTGCACATATACACACATATATACACATATACATATACGTGTGTTGTATATGTGTATGTGTGTGTATGTTTGGATATATTTTATAATATCAGAGTATGTTCATTTTATTTTGTGGATAGGATACTGGATCTTTGATTTCATTGGTATAGCGAACTTCTCGTTCCCCAAGTGAGGCAAAGAAATTCCTTCTACCAGTGAAGGTTGGTGCCTTCTATGCAACATATAATCTTAGAGAGTTCCCTGCAGCAGGGCTTCTTAAACTTTTTTCACTTGTGATCCCTTCAGCACTTCTTAAACTGTGGGTTGGGGCTTGACCCACAGTTCAAGTGGAGCTGAGGGATCGTCAGTGGAAAAAGTTTAAGAAGCCATGCCCTGGAGCAAAGAGAGATTAATTGGCTTGCCATGGTCACACAGGTAATATGTGTCAGAGACAGAACTTGAACCCAGGTCTTCCTGTCATCATAGTCAACGTTTTATCCAGAACATATTATTGAATCCATTTTTTGTGCCCATTTTTATAGCCAATCTAAAATATTTTGCAGACTTTACCAGTTTTTCTTTCTTTTTAGCACTTGTGTTATTTTTATGAAGACTTAAGGATATGGGTCCCTTGAAATCTATGACTCTGACAGCTTCACAGAGGTCTTGTAGTTAGTTGTGTACATCTCTTACCTAAGCTCCACAAGAACAAAAACTATATCTTGAACTTTGAATATTTCACAGCATCTAGCACAATGATATACATACATGTTTCTCTGTTTTTCCATGAACACAGTACACAATAATTGGGAGACAGCAGGAATGTAATGGAAAGAACACAATATTGAAGAGAAGTATGGGCTCTAATGCCCATCTGTTACCCTAGGGTCACAATAGCCAAGTCATTTAACCTTTCTCAACCTATTTCTTCACCTATTAAATGGGCATTGCCAATGCCAGTAGTAATCTTTTCACACAGTTGTGAGAATTAAATGAGATAGTGGGTGTAAAGTGCTTCATAAGCCTAAAAGGGATAGATAAATGGCAGAGCTATTAAAAGCCACAATATAGTTCATCTATCAGATCATACCCTCATGTGTCTATTAGAATTAAAATCCAGACTCTTCAGCTTTCAGGATGCTTCTTCTTCTAAGTCCCAACCAATTCTTCTTCTAATCTTCTAAACCCCAACCAATTTTCCAAGCCTTGTCTCTTACTATATCCTTATACATATTCCAGCCAAACTGGACTACTCACAGCATCCTAAACTGTATTTTCATTAGGTCTGATTCTGTTGTCCACTCTGCCTGTAAAGTCCAAGTCCTACCTGGGAGGGAAGCCCTCCACAGATTTACAATGCTGGGGAACATATTTGAGGGAGGAAAAGACTATTCAGTCCTGGTGAGAGTCCCATTTCAGGCTATAGATGTTAAAAAAAAAAAAGGTTGGTAATGGACCATTTAGCCCTCAGATTCCTCAGTACTACTGTCAGCAAATGCCCACTCTGGCAGGTTCACAGGGTCAGCTCTAAGTAAACTTGTATAGTAGACAGAATTTATTTCTACTGCCTTCCCAGTTAACTGCTATAGGAACCTTTTATTAACATCAGATAAATTTCTTTCCCGTCCTTTCACCATAAAATCCTCTTCCCCAAGAGTCTCTCCTGCCCCCCATTCCCATTCATCTCTGCTAACGTGTTAGGTGATGAGAACGGAAGAGGTGGAACAGAGAGGTAGTTAGGATAAGACATTTGAGGTCTGTTACAACCTCATATCCTTTCTCACTACCAGGGTCAGATTTACAGGGTACTAAGACTTCAGGACTCCTCTGGGACTTATTATCCAGCAGTCAGTGTATAGCTAAATAATTCTCTCGGGATAAAATTTGACCTGACTCAAGAAATTGAATGGTTTCCCTTCTGCTTGCTCCATGAATCTGAAAGCCAAGTAAATACTAATTTCCTTTGGTACCATGGATAGGGGCAGTAAGGAACAGGCAATTGTTCTTGAAAGGGTAGAAGGAAATTTTTGGAGGCTTATGATGTTAAAACTATTTTCATAATAATATTAATATGTTCTAATTTCTAATATGGTAAATCTCAATAGGCATATTGCAGGGAGGGCAGGGGGGGCAGTTCTCAAAAATTTTGCTTTTTGGAAACCAAGAAGTTTCCAGTTTCAGTAAAATCATAGCTCTAGACCCTATCCTTCTTCCATGTATGATGGGGGTTCTTAAACACATAATGGTATAGTAGGGAAAGTACAGAATATACTTAGAATCAGGTGCCACCTAGCTTCAAGTACTACCTCTGAACCTTACTAGCTACATGGTCAAATCACTTAACCTCTCTGAGCCTCGGTTTCCTCATCTTTAAAATAAAGATAATTCTGCCAGTATTTATCTGACAGTGTTGTTAAAAGGAATATACACACATGTGAATATACATGCACATATATGTGTATGTATGTTTATACACATAAACACATATATTGCGTGTAGAGATATATAGTATGTATATATAATAGCTAACTATAGTATGTAGCTAATAATAGCTATATATAATATGTATAGCTAACATTTATGTAACACCTTAAATTTTACGAAATGTATTATATATGATCACATATATGCTTGTCCATAAGTGTGTAATTATAAATAATACATATCTACATGTGTGACCGTATATAATGCATTTTGTAAACTTTAAGGTACATGAATATTAACTACTATTATTATTATAGTATTGCTATTATCAACAAAAATTTCAGCTCAACATTTTTTAAAACCTACTACAAGCAAGATACTGTGCTAGATGCTGCAGTACAAAAACAAAATCCCTACCCTCAGGTATTCTACTAGGAAGTAGAGAATGCATACTGGTGAACATTTGGATGAAGATCAATAGAGACAGGAAAAGGAGTCACATTGTCATTAGGGTATACCTTGATACTACCTGGGTAAAAATAGAAAATAGAGGACAGTGATAAGTAGCATGTCAACCAGAAGGAAATTCTCAAGACTGGAAGAGAAATAAGGATAGAATATCAACTTACATAAATATTATTAATACTACAGAGTCATATTGGGAAAGGATCCTAGAGGTTACCTATTCCAATCTCCTATCCAATACATAAATCACAAAGGAAGTATGGTGGTGTTATAGAAAGAATGCTGGATCTGGAGTCAGAAGATCTGAGTTTTATTCCCAATTCTGCCACTTAAGTGACTTTGGACAAGTCACTTCCCTTTCTCTGGGTCTCAGTTTCCTTATCTATGAAATGAGAGAGTTGGACTAGGTTATCTTTAAAATCCCTTATAGCTCTAAGTTGATTATTCTCAATAGTAGTCATCCAGCTCTTTTTTTTTTTGGCATATTTCTGATAGTGAGGGACTCATTAGTTAATATTGTTTTTTCTGGTAAGTTCTTCATTGTAATTGAACTAATGTCTACTTCCCTATAATTTTTATCCTTTGGTAAAAAGTTTTCTTTTTCTGTGACCCATTAAAGTAAGCTGAATCTCTCTTTCATATTATAGACCCAAGGACTAGAAGATGATTATTCTGACAAATTCCCATCCTTAAGTCTTCTCTTCTCCAAGTCAAACATATCCAGTTCCTTTAAACAATCATCATGTGATATGCTTTCAAGTCCCCTCTATGGAGGCAAAAAAAAATAGTTCGGAGAGAATGTGGAGGGAGAATGGCTGGGGGTGAGAACAGAAATGATCATAGCTTCCACATGAGACTATTAGCCTAAAGCTTTCCTTTACAATCTCCCCTTGCTTGTCACTATCTGGGTAGCCCTTTTTTTCCTTTTGACTCTCTTAGCTAACTCAGTTCTTTCTGCGTTTCTTCATCCAGATTTTTTAAATGGGAATTGACTTACAAAAACATGCCTAGTGACACATTCATTGATTCTAAAACCACAATTCATATTGCTCCTGTTCCTGTGACGGAAATCATCTTGTGGTGTTAAAATTTTACTGTTCTCTAAAACAAGTGTTTGTTTCTTGGTGATTTTCTCTTGTTCTGGCTACTAAACAGCCACAGACGTCTGCATTTCAGATTCAAATCAAACCTTTTTTTTTTTCAAAAACAGACAAAAATTCCACTTTTCTTATGATTTACATATATGAATGTATGTATGTATTTTAACAAGAGGCCTTGTCCTCTCCATTGATACTACAAGGGGAGTATGCATTCTGGGAAGATGGCAGAATAGGTCAGAAATTTCCAGTTTCTCCAGATTTCCTTCACAGACAAACAGAAAATCACCAAGAAATGAACATCGAGCAGCAAAAATAAAGGGTTAAAGCAGCTGTCCTCCTAAGACATCTTGAGAGGACCTTAGAGAAGACTCCAGGAACTGAGGTTTGGTCCCAGTGAGGTGTAAACACCTCCAGGCCTACTCCAACGAATCAATGAAGAGTGGGCTCTAAGGGAAGCAGACTAGGCCTCAAGATATTTCAGCTCAACTTTCATATCATTCATGGCCTCAAGAAATTTCACCTCAGGAACTTTTACCTCACAAACTTTCATCTAAGGAACCATGAATGCTGAGTGATTTAAGGACACCCTGCTGTTTCTGAAAGCCAGGCCTAGAGGTGCTGATCAGACATGATCCTTGACTGTGGCTGTGGGCAAAGAGGAGTGAGCACAAGCTGGGTGAGTGTGGGATGACAGGGAGCAAGAACATTTTCAGGACACTGGGGCTGGGGCTTAGGGGTAGAAGGAGGAGTTCCTGAGGTTGAGCCCCTGGACAGAATTCAAAAAACAACAGTAAGAAGAATTTGAAGCCTAGGGCAATGTTACCAACAACTCAGGATTAAAAGTTGATAATAATAATAATATTAAGCTGCTAAAAATAAAATAAGACAAATTAAAAATAAAAAGCAAAAAAAAAAAAAAACACAACCATTGATAGCCACTTTGGTGTAAAAGAAGATCTGGGTTTATATTCATAGGAAGAAAGTGAGGTTAAAAAAAACATCCTACACTAAAGAATGATGTCAATTGATCACTAACCCAAAAAGAAATCTTAGCAGAACTTGAACAGGAATTTAAAAATCAAATAAGAGAGAATGAGGAAAAATTAGGGGAAGAAATCAATTCAAGAAAATTATGAAAAGATAATTAACCAATTGGAAAAAAAGACATACAAAATCTTACAGAAGAAAATAAAAAGGAATTCAAAAATCAAATAAGAAAGAATGAGGAAAAATTAGAAAAAATAAAAGAAAGCCAAGAAAATTATTAAAAGAAAGTTGACCAATTATAAAAAGAGAAACAAAATGTTAAGGAATAAAATAACTCCTTCAAAACTAGAATTGGGCAAGTAGAATCAATTGACATTATAAGACACCAAGATATAATAAAACTAGGAAAAAAAATAGAAGAGAATCTGAAACATCTCATTAGAAAAACAACTTATCTGGAGAACAGATCCAGGAGAGATAATATAAGAACTGTTCAACTACCTGAAAGTTATGATGAAAAAAAGAATATGGATACGATATTATAAGAAATTATTAAGAAAAATTGCCCTGAAGTTCTAGAACAAGAAGGTAAAGTAGAAATAGAAAGAATACATCAATTAGCACCTGAAAGAGATCCTAGGAAGAAAACTTACCAGAATGTCATAGCCAAGATTCAAAATTTCCAGGTTAAAGAGAAAATATTGCAAGTAACAAGAAAAAAAATTAAAGTACTACAGAAAAACAATCAGGATTTCACAAGACCTAGAAACTTCTACAAGGAAAGACCATATAATATTCTTGAAACATTATATTTCAAAGAGCAAAGAAGCTGGTGTTGCATCCAAGAATAACTTATCTAGCAAAGTTGAGTATAATCTTGAATGGAAAAAAAAATGGCTATTTGATAAACTGAAAGACTTTGAAGTACCTATAACAAAAGATTAGAACTCAATGGAAAATGCAATACAAAAGATACAGAAAAAAATAAGGAAATCATTAAAGACTAATTATAAGGCACTGATTAGGGTCAAACTGCTTACTTATTATATGAAAATGTTATTAGTATTAGTAAATATTGGTTATTATTATTAGTAATGGTATTCTTTAAACTGTTGTCATTACAAAGATAGTTTGAAAGAAAGGTTGGAGCTGTGTTGTATATGATGAGGTGATTCTAAAAAGTAAAATTGGGTTGGAAAAGGTCAAAGGGAGAATTATCTCATAAAAATGGAGTGTGAAAGGAAGAACTAATACAGAGGAAGCAGGTAATGGTGGAGGGCTGGTAATATTGGAACCTTACTCTCTTCTGGGTTGAAGAGGAAACAATGCATATATCTGAAGAGGTTTTAAAGTCTTCTGAACTTCTAGAGAGGTGAGAAAACTGGGGAAGAGTGTGGAGGAGGGACTTTTAGAAGGGTGCATTGATTAAGATTAGGAGGGTAGGGTAAATAGATAAGGGAGGGACTTCTAGAGGGGAGGGATAAATAAGGAATAAGAAGGTAAGGGGAAAAGATAAGGTGATTGGGTGAAAAGATAGGCTGAGAACTAAAGTAGTGAGTAAAAATAAGATGGAGGGAAATTCACAAATAACAATTATAACTTTGAATGTGAATGGGATGAACTCACCCATAAAATGGAAATGGATAGCAGAATGGATTAAAAATCAGAATCTAACAATATGTTATTTACAAGAAACACATTTAGAAATAAGAGTTTAACAGTGAGCTAAAATGGAGGGTTGCAGTACAATTTATTGTGCTTTAGCTGATGCAAAAAAAAAGGTAGGCATAGCAATTATGATCTCAGACAAAGTTATGGTTAAAATAGATATAATTAAAAAGAGATAAATAGAGTAATTACATTTTAATAAAAGATACCAGAGACAATGAAGTGTGTGTGTGTGTGTGTGTGTGTGTGTGTGTGTGTGTGTGTGTAGAAGACTACAAGTTATTCCCCAATTGGTAAATGGTCAAGGATATGAACAGGCAGTTTTCCAATGAAGAAATCAAAACAATTTATAGTTATATTTTTAAAAATGCTTGAAACCATTATTGACTAGAGAAATGCAGATTAAAATAACCTTGAGATGTCATTTTATACCTACCAGATTGGCTAAAATGATAGAAGGAGAGAATGACAAATGCTGGAGAGGATGCAGAAAAATTGGTAGAATTGGAAAAATTCATTGTTGGTAGAATTGTGAACTTATATAACCATTTTAGAGAGCAATCTGGAATTATGCCCAGAGAGTTATTAAACTACCTATATACTCTTTGACCCAGTAATAACACTACTTGGTCTATTCCAAAGATGATTTTTAAAAAAAAGAAAGAAAAGAACCTATATGTTCTTTTCGTATATGTTTTTTTTTCTTTTGCTATATGTTTATAGCAGCTCTCTTTGTGGTGTCAAAGAACTGGAAATTGCAGGGATGCCCATCAATTGGAGAATGACTGAACAAGTTGTAGTATATGATTGTGATAGAATACTGCTATGCTATAAGAAATAATGAGCTCAATTACTTTAAAAAAGCCTGCAAAGACTTGCGTGAAATAATGAAGTGTAAAATAAGCAGAACCAAGAGAACATTGTATATAATAATAGCACTTTTATTTTAAGAATGACTTTGAGCAAATAAGTTATTTTCTCCATTATAAATAAACTATAAAGGACATATGAAGAAAGACACTACCTGCATCCAGAGAAAGAACTGATGAATAGAAGTAGGTATAGAATAATTTTACATATGTATATGTATGTATGTGCATGTGTGTGTATTTATGTCTAATGGTAGCCATCGCTAGGGAGGGTGAAAGGAGAGAAGAAAAATATAAAGAAATAAAAGAAATTTACATGATAATTTTGTTGTATATTTGAAAGGAATATCAAGTTGTATATAGTAGGTTTGCAGTTTCACGTACAAGCATCTTTTTTTATTGTACTATGTTATAGAAATGATTTTATTCCATAAATTAAAAATAAAATAAAATTTAAAAATAATAAATTCTACAAGAAAAAAATATTGTAAGGGATACTTTCCCAGATCTCTATCTCCTAAAACTATACCATCAAGTTCTCTCCTTTCAGTTTCCTTGGGATATTCTCAACTCAGCCACATCTTGATTCTTCCCAGGACTCCATTCCTGATGCTCTGGACTTTATCCATCATGCCCCCTGCTCAGGTAACTTCTCCCTTTCCCTTCCCTTTTTAAGCTTGCTTTTATGTGTTGTCTCCCCTATTAGAAAGTAACCTCCTGGAGAACAAAGAATGTCTTTCTGCTGGTATTCATATTCCTCTTACAGCATCTTGCACACAGTAAATGCTTAATAAATGCTTGTTGATTTATTGAGTGATTGCAGTAGACACAAATTTACTCAAGGGAGAGGTTGAATCAGATATCCTAAGGAGCAATACTCTTAGCTGTATAGTGGTTAAAAAGAAAAAAAAAGACAAAAGAAAAAGCTCTCTCTCAAAATGCCTTTCTTTGAACTCTTAGCACTCACAATCTGAATGCCACAATTTACCCCTTAACTGAATCCGTCCTCTATTTGAACTTTGTGACAGTCTCATTTTTATTAAAAAGAAATAAGCAATGTAATATAATGATTTTATATTGTTTTTCTATCACTGTGAGTCCTTAATTCTTTATATAGTAATTTTACATAAAATAGCTTTGGATCACTGTCTTACACACTGTACCACAAAAAAGGTACAAAAGGATGTGGCCAAAATGTAAAATAGCATATAAAAAAATCAAGGAAAAATGTAGAAGTTATCTATCAGATCTATATTTAGGGGGAGAATTCTTAACCAAACAAAGAATAATCATTAAAAAATAAAGTAGGCAATTTCAATGGCATTAAATGTCCTCACCTATTCCCAGTCACCAATAGAGTGAAGCAGGGCTGTGAGCTTGCTCCCATGCTTTTTAGCATGATGTTTTCCACAATTTTGTCAGGTGCTGTCAACAAGGACCAAAATGGCATCAAGGTCAGCTACCACACTGATGGTAAACTATCCAACTTGAAGAAGCTATAAATCAAGACCAAAGTGGAGGGAGAGTTGGTGCATAACTTTTTGTTCACAAATGATTATACATTCAATGAAGCCTCTGAGGCTGAGATGGAATAGGGTATGGATCAATTTTCCACTTCTTGTAATAATTTTGGCCTGATAATTAACACCAAGAAAACAGAGGTCCTCCACCAGCCAGCACTGCACCATCCATGCATTGAACCATTGGTCACAGTAAATGGAAAAATTCTGAATGATAAGTTCATTTATCTTGGCAGTATACTCTCCTGGGACATCCATACAGATGATGAAGTTGATGCACGTGTTGCAGGAGCTAGATCAGTCGCAAGAAGCTCTAAAAGAAAGTGTGGGAGAGAAGAGGTATTAGTATGCATACCAAACTGAAGATCTTCAGAGCTGTTGTGCTGACTTAGCTGCTGTATGCCTGTAAAACCTGGACAGTCAATAACACCACGCCAGTAAAATGATCCTCTTCCACTTGAATTGTCTTAGGAGGATTCTGAAAATTACCTGACATGATAAGGTACTGGACATTGAGGTCTTCTCTCTAGCTGAACTGTCAAGCATTCAAACTCTGCTGCAGAGAATGTAATTCTACAGCTCAAATGTCAAATGCATGCTTATCTAAAGACTATTTTACAGAGAGCTCACACAAGGCAAGCACTCAGATGAAGGTCAGAAGAAAAGGTACAAAGACACTCTCAAAGTATTTCTGAAGAAATTTGCTGTTGATTATGAGACATGGGAGATGCTGACATGGGACCACCCAGCATGGCATGCCCACATCAAAGAAGTTGCTATACTCTATGAACAAAGCAGAATTTCAGTAGCACAAAGGAAACAGAAGCTGCACAAATCCAGAGATATCTCCATCCCAAATGTTCTAACAGACTACTTGTCCCCGACCTGTGGTAGAGCCTTCTGAATTCATGTTGGACTGATCAGCCACAGCCAAATACACCGTATCCTGACCCAAACATCATGATGTTGTTAGTCTTCTTCAAAAATTAAGGATGAACAACAATATATATATATACACATGTTATATATTACACATGCATATATACACATAACTGTATATATATATGTATACACATATACACACACAGATACTATTGACAAAAATATATAAGAACAAGATTAATGATCAAAGTGTATGAGCAGTTTCCCAAAAAAATTCAAACTATCAACAGCCATATGAAAAGAAAAATAGCTCCAAATCTCTAAGAGAAATGAATGTTGAAACAACTTTAAGGTTTTACCTCTTAACAAATTAGCAAAATTGATTAAAAAAAATCAGTTTTAGAGGGGCCATAGGAAGACAATCAAACTAATATGCTTTAATAGAGTCATGAATTGATCCATTCATTCTGATAAACAATTTGGAATTATTCTAGAAAAGTCACTAAACTATTCATACTCTTGTACTTAATGAAACCACAACTAAGTAAATAACCTCCAAAGAGATCAAAGACATCAAGAGAAGTCCTAGATATATCAAAATATTCACAGCAAAACTTTCTGTAGTAACAAGAATTCAGAAAACAAAGAGAGGACACTGCAATTGGGGAAAAGCTGAACAATTGTGGCATATGGATTTAATAGAATTGAGCAGTAAGATGATAAATATGAGGAATTTAGAGACATATGTGACAACTTGTATGAACTGATACACATCAAAATAAGCAGAACAGGAGAATGACATACATAGTGCATACAATAATTTAAATAAAAACAGCATAAAAAGGTGGCTGAATTAAAATTAATGGCAGTAATCAGTCATGGTCACACAGAAGAGATGAGGAAACACTCTTACCTCCCTTTAGTAGGAAAATGTGTCACATATTGCCAGAAATGGTTGATTTGTCAGATGGTTTTGCTTATCTGATTTTCTTTATTAGGAGAAGGATTCATGGGGATGTGCAATGGGAAATAATTATACTCTAAAAAACAAGAAGCATCAGTGCAACTTTAACTTAAAAGCAAAGAAATTAGGGGCAGCTAGGTGGTGCAGTGGATAGAGCACCGGCCCTGGAATCAGGAGGACTTAACTTCAAATCCGGCATCAGACACGTAACACTTACTAGCTGTGTGATTCTCGGCAAGTCACTTAACCCCAATTGCTTCATACACAAGCAAAAGAAAAGAAAAAAGAAAAGAAAAGAAATTAAGCTATGGCAAAACACAAAAATGCTTTATACTTAGTGAGTTTTTAATAAGTGCTTATTGAATTTAAAACATTAGAAATTTTTAAAAATAAAATATACATCACCTATTTAAAGCAGTGGTCTCTAGAATAGTGTGTGCACATGTGGGTTCAGATAGAAAATTCTAGACTTATATTTATTTTGATTAAAATAAAGAAGGAAAGAAAGAAAGTTTTATGGCATTTAAGATATTCTCAGGTATCCCTTATAGATGCACAATGTGTGAGTTGTATAACAACAAGGAGTTTACAGTTATGCCCTCATTTCTTAATTCACTTTCAGTGCATTGTGACTTACTACAGTTTATGTATAGTCAGAAATATGGGATTTTTTTTACAATATAATCTAGATTTAACTTAAAAAAACACTAATCCTCATGAAGTAGACCAATTGCTTTAAAAAATATCTACAAAGAAACTGCAGATTGAAGAGTATAATAATAGTGGGAATACCAGCAAACAAAAAAATGGCAGTTGACACTTCTACGCTTAGTAAAAATTCTTCATCAGCCATATTAACAATAAAAACAATGTCAACCGAATTAGATGTGACTGAAGTCACCAAAAAAATTCAAAATAATCAAGATAATTTTAAACATAGATTTACATACACTTGCTAATGAATGAACCATATTTTAAAGATATTACATTTTGAGATGTTAGCTAATAATAATAGTATTCAATCATCATAATTTAGAAACTAAGATTTTGTTCATGAGAATTATTTACATTTCAATAAAAATGCTCATATCTCTTTAAATATAAACAAATTATAGCTTAATCTTTAAAACTGGGGAACATGATCTTATAACCTTTTAGAAAATGAAGAATTTCAGTGAGTTTTCAACCTACTTGTTAAAAATATAAAAATGCAACATCTTCTCATTAGTTTACAAAAACAACTTATGGACATCAGAAAGGATGTAAATTTCCTAGCTGAATTTCAACAGAAACTTCTGCATAAATGGTAGACCACTGCTCTAGACAATAGTAATAGACAAACCCTGTTTGCCATTGTGTTTGATGGGTTTTAGCAGTGGGCTCCTAAAAATGTGGGATTTAGTCCACATAGACAACAGCGTTTATTCTGCAGCAGCAAGTGAGAAAAGTGTTAGGAGAATGGAATAGACAGTATACATATAGCTCAATTAGGAGCAAGGGTTTGGAGTTTGTAAACCATGAAAAGGTCAAATTACATTCCATGACATATGGTGCTTATGGCCTGCCTGGCACCATGCCTTTAGTCCTTCTTCCTTCATTTAGTGTCCATTGATTTTTTTTCTCATTCTTTAAGGAAAGAATAGGAACATAGAAAAGGCAAGGACAGTTTGTTCATTAGTTAATTGGCTTCTATCAAGCCTCAGAACCTCTTCTAAGCATGGTCTCTGGAAGAAGCATCAAAAATACACAAGTGAAATCCAGGGCTGCCCTGGAAGTTGAGGAATATCATTTTAAAACCAGAGAAAGCAAAATGCTTGAGGATTCACAGCTAATAGGTATATGTGTGATGTGCCAAAGTATTTCATTGTCACAGATAGTATAATTTATGTTAAGTAGTTGTAAAATCTATTTGGAACTCTCTTTAACTTGTCAGTTTTTTAAAAGTAAGTCAAACTTTCAGTAGAAAATAATTAATCCAATTCACTAATCCAGAGAGCATTCATTAGTTCTTTGAAACAGATGGGTGAAATATATCCAACTAGTTTTCTTCAGGTCTCCTCTGACAGTCCTTGTTATTTTTAATATATATTAGTAGGAATTGGTTATAGATTCTACACTTTAAGATTTCAACACAGGTATGACTTCATCGGTGTGATTATTCCCTCCTTTTTCATCACAACCCCTCAACCGTTACAAACAGAAACTTTACCATTAGACCTTCATTTCCAGTCATACAGGTGATGACTCTCATTCTAACTCTTGCATACAAATCATTAATAGTACTTTAATAAATATTAATAAGGTAACTAATTAATATTAATACCAATAAAGTAAGTAATTATTATATCATATATTATTAATATATAATTATATACTACAATCAATATAATATATTACTATAATTAATATTATATGACTGTAATCAATATTAATTACAGTAATTAATATTAATAAAGTAATATTAATCATAAAATAGCCTACTTACAATCATACATCTTTCTATTTCCTCTTGGATCACATGCTGATATGATTCCTCCCCTGGGGAAAATAACTTAAAGCTTAGGTTTGGCTCAGATGTAAGGTCTCCCTAAATGGGGAGAGTAGAAAGGTGTTCAATGTACAGAGTAGATCAGGGAAGCTATTTATTTCCTCCATACAAAAGATATGCTTAACACAAAATACCCACAAGAACACAAATAGCTCACAATCATAGTAACATAACTACTGCTACACTCTTCTGGGAAATTGATAGCCATGTAACTGCGTTCACAAATTCTTATCTCCTTGACCCTTGGAGAGCTAGGAGACTGTAAGTGAAAACTCAGCCTTTTCTCTCCCTAATGGAGAGGGGAAGAACAAGAGATGTCTTGAATGAAGGGAGGATGTCAAAATAAGTAGAGTGGGTAGAGGTATGGTTATACTCCTGGAGGAGGATTCAGTGCCACTGCAATGAAGACAAAGAGTGAAGGTGTGACAATGGATATGGAGGTAGGGGACTGTCACTGGCCCCTGATACAATCTCTGAGCCTAAAAAACTTCAATAGTAAAGCCACAGCCTTAACACCCAAGTGGCTTCAACTGCAGGGCAACTGGGCTGAGGTGCTTGGCACAAAGTGTAGCTGAATCATGCTGCTACCCACAGCCAAAGCAGAAAAGCAGTGACTATTTCTAGTACTGATAACAAAATAGATGAAACACCATCTCTCTCCCTTTCTTACAACTGGCTCACTCATGTTAACCATATTATCACATTCATCATTTCTTTAAAAAGAAAAGGCCAATTACTTTCTGTATTTACCATGTATTCACAAAAAAAAAATCAGTTTTTCTAAGATTGTAGTATGTGTGGGTGTGGGTGTGTTTCTTCAGAGGGAGAAGAGGTTAGACAGAGAGAAACAGGAGTCTATGGTTTCTCAGTTACAGAGAGAATGAAGAGATTGTCTTTCAAATTACTGGGGTTTTCCCCCATCTGGGGGCTCAAAATGAACCAAAGAGATTGCTTTAATACAAATTACATTGGCTCTACAAAAGCAGAGAAGAGAAATTAAATTAATACAGTCAGTTAGTAAATAAACATTTCCTAAAATCTACTATTTGCCAGGTACTATACTGTGTTAGAGATATGGTGGGAGTGAAGGATGATGGGAATGCAAAGAAAGGCAAAAGACAGTCCCCTGCAATCCTGAGATCACAATCTAAAGGAGGGAAGAGAACAAAATGCAAGCAACTATGTATAAACAAGCTATATACAGCATAAACAGAAAATAACTGACAGAGGTAAGCCCCTAGAATTAAGAGGAATTGGGAATGGTTTCCTGTAGAAAGTGAGTTGTTTTTTTTTCTGGGACTTGAACAAAATCAGGGAAACCAGGAGGTGAGGATGAGGAAGAAGAGCATTCTGTGAATGGAGGACAGACAGTGAAAATGCCTGGAGTCAGGAGAAAGAGTGTCTTATTTGAGGAACAGCAAGGATGTGGGGGAAGGTGAGGGTATAAAATGTAAGAGGACTGGAAAGGTGGGGAGAATATTTTATGGGGGCTTTGACTGTTGAACAGAGGATCTGATATTTGGTTGTCAAAGTGATAGGGAGCTACTAGAGTTTCTTGAATGGGCCTATCAATGTCATGTTTGCAACATCTCTCAAAAATACCCCCCCTTCTCTTTTCTGACTCTACCACTCTAGTGCAGGCCCTCATCACTTCATGCCTACAATTATTTCAATAGCTTGATGGTGGGGTCTGCCTGCCTCAATTCACTCCCCAATTTAATCCATCCTCTATTCAGCCACTAAATTGATTTTCCTCAAAGACAGATCCAATCATGTCATCTGCCACAAACATAAACACACACACACACACACACACACTCATTCACTCATTCTTTCACACTCCATTAACTTTGGTGGCTGCCTATTGCTTCCAGGATCAAATATAAAATGTTCCATTTGGCATTCAAAGTTCTTCATAACCTAACCCCCTCCTACTTTTCCAGTCTTCTTATATATTATTCTCCGACACATACTCTTCCATCCAGTGACACTGGCCTCTTGGCTGTTCCATGAACAAGATATTACATCTGTCAGTTCCAGGTGTTTTCTCTGGCTATTTCCCATGCCTAGAATGCTCTCCCTTCTCAACTCTGACTACTAACCTCTCTGGCTTCCTTTAAGTCACAGCTAAAAGCCCATCTTTTACAGGAATCTTTTGCCAACTCATCTTAATTCTAGTACCTTTCCTCTGTGCATTATTTCCTATTTATCCTATATAGAACTTGCTTCATATATATTTGTTTGCTTCCCCCATTAGGGGGATTGGGTCAGAAGTGGGACTTTAAATTGGACCTGTGATTTCATTGGTATTGAGATATTACTTCCCCCAAGTAAACTCCTTGAGGGGAGAGACTGTCTTTTTGCCTCTTTTTGTATGCCCAATGCTTAACATAGGACCTGGCCCATAGTAGGTATTAATAAATGTTTATTGATTGATTTTAATCTCTGTGATATAGCCTTAATTCATCTCTGTGATATAGCCTTAATTCACCTGAGCACAGCTCTCCTGTGTCAGTATTTGTTATACTGAGGCTCTGTAGTCAAGGACTGAAGGAGGGGGATATTTTGTACCCAATAGACCAGGAAATCACATCATAGTCTCCTGAACCAATTAAATTTCCAGAACTGTTTCAATACCTTTTAAGAAAACAAAACAAAATAAAACTAACTTAACTTGCTTTGGGGGAGTGAAAGGAGTCACATTTAAGATATAGCTCCCAACATAATCAATAAGAACAAAACACTCAGAGTATCTCTACACTTTCCAAATCTACAAAAGCAGAGTTATATGCCACCTCCTCTCACCACCCCACCATCTGAAATGGTCCTGAAAAATCAAAATGGAATTTTGATGGGATTTGTTATGTACTTCCCAAGGGGAAACAGATATCTTTTGGAGGGTCATGTCTGGTTGTGTGGCATATGCTTTTACAATCAACATGGTGCAGTCAAATGAGTGCTAGATTTGGAGTCAGGTAGATCAAGGTTCAAACCTTATTTTAGTCACTTACTAACTGTGCAACCCTGGACAAGTCATTTAACCTTCATGAGTCTCAATTCTTGAACTGTAAAATGAGAGCACTGGGTTTGACCATTTCTAAGGTCCCTCCCAACTCTAACTCTACGTTCCTATGCATTCCAGGTCATGAGACATAACTTCTAGTCAGTGTGACATGCAAACAATTCCCACATGTGCCACATGCAGTATAGCCAAGACGTGTTAACCATCTTCTGGAATAAGAAGGCAGCTTACACATAGACAAGTCATTCCAAAAGTTTGTGAATAGCTTGAATCCCTTAGGCAATTTCTAACTAACAACAACTCATAAGGAATTAAAAAAAAAAAAGCTCCCATTGTAGCACAGTGCTCCCTAGAATAAGATGCACCACATCAAGGGGAGATTTACTGACAAAACATTTCCTTACTGTGACATGGTGGGAGTGCTTTGCTAGCCTATTTGTCCCTAAGGATGAAAAATGCTATTAGCAGGAAGGATGCCTCCTGATGAGCACCTACTAATGTCATATGATTCTTGTTAGACAAGAATCAGTGACAGGGGCACAGGTATTTTGACCCCAAATAGAAAACAATTTTTCTGAGTAGACATGCCCCAAAAGTCATAAGGCAGAATCATGTTCATCTGCTGTTCGTTCTCATTCAGGTCATTCATCACCCATAGGAAAAATTCATTTAGAATCAACAGGCATACAAGATGCAATAGTTTTTTTAGTAGAAGTAGCCAATAAACAGGGAAATTGACATAATACAAAATTCATCACCATTTAAATAAATAAAGTGACATGGTATTCTGACCCAATCAACAAGCATTTGTTAACCACTTACTATGTGCCAGGAACTGTCCTGTGTAATGTGGACACTACAAAGAAAAATCAAAAATAGTCTCTGCCCTCAGGGAGCTTATATTTGAATGGAAAAACAATACGCTTATAAATAGGCACATAGAATAATACACACAGAGTAGATGGTAGGTAACCCTAGAGGCACAATCAGGTGGTAGGACTGGGAAAGGCCTCCTGCAGAAGGTGGCATTTGAGTTAGTTCTTGAAGGAAGCCAGGGTATCCTAACAGACAGAGATGAAAAGGGAAAACTGTCCAGGTATAAGACAGACAACTAGCATAAAAACAATATCCAAGAGATGAAGCATCGAGTATTTATCTTTCAAGTGCTTCAAACAACAGTGCAAGACTATTCATTTCCGAAAAAGTATTGTTCTGCCCTGGTAGAGCGGGGATCCTCACAAGAAGCCCAAGAATTCTCTATACCAATGAAATCACAGGTCTCACTTAAAGAAATATTTTGGAACAAATTTCCTGATCTGTTATATCTGTACACTGCATTGTATGTAACTGTTGGTGATATTTGTAAGGTTTTTTTAACATAAGATGATGTTCTACATGACAAATATGAATGGACATTCTAAATTATCCTGAAATTTTCTTTGGAGTGAACAGGAAGCAGTGGTATTTTTTTTAAGTGAACATAACAGATTTTTAAATAATGTTTTCATATTCTTTTCCTGTAGGTGTACTTATCTCTAGATAAATTACACAGAAACTTCAACTATCTGTAAAAATAACCAGAGTCCTAGAATAAATGGGGGAAATTTCTCTGAATAGCTGAAGTAAATATCATAAAATTCATACATTAAAACTTATATATTAAAAAAATTTATGTATTTTGCTGAAGGGTGAGGGAGACTCAACACATATTTTCCTTTATTTTAGACATAATTCTGATGTGCTTGGTTATCTGCTTTTCTTGCCCATGGCAAACCAGAAAAGGAAGCAAGCATAATAATCAGCAAAAAAATCATAGTTGACAATAGAGAAGAATATAGAAAAATTCAAAAAAACATTGTAGGTTGAAACAATTTTGTATTGGGGAAAAGAGTACTATATACCTTAATAGTATCAGTGCAGCAAGAATGAGAAGGCAACTCTGACTTTCCTCACACTAATTAATGAGTGAAGGAGACTCATACATACATACCTTATGCACACAGTCATAAAACCCTCAGAAGTAAAATAGCACAAGTAGTTGCCGATAGGACACCAAGTAATATAGCACAAACAATGCCCACTCCAAGAGGGCAAATAGGGAAGGCAGTTGTCATAGATACTAGAGCAGAGAGATTGGAAACAGAGAGATAGGTGTCCTGTGGAAGAGAAATAACAGCAGTGCCAATGCAGATAGGGCATTCCTTCTTCCAGAATACTACCTTCTTTCTGTTAAAGGTTATTGCAGCTAGTGATCTACATATTTGGCTGGCTCTCTGCTTTAGGCAAATCCTTGCAAATAGGACTATGCAAACTTGTTAAGAAAAAAAAACTTTCTTGTGTGACTGAAACTCCATGGATAACTGTGCCTGCAGTAGTCTAAGAATTCTGTTCCTCTTTACTTCGTGTTAGTTTTTGTCCCATCTTTGATACCTGAGCAACAGTTTTGGTCCTAAGCTGTGGATTATGTTATTGTTCTATGTGACCAAAGGTCATGCCTATCTTGGTCAAATTGCTCAATGGGGTAGCCAAGGATGAATTATAGCCCCCACTTAGGGTAATCAAATATGTGTATGAATTATTAATGATTCATATTTACATATAGCAATTTAAGGTCTATAATGGGGGCAGCTATTTAGCACAATGGATAGAGTGCTAAGCCTGGAGTCAGGAAGACTCATCTTTGCAAATTCAAACCTGGCTGTCAAACTACTCCAGTTGCTCTTTGACCCCAAATAGGGTCATGAGGAGTAGAAAACAACTGAAATGAATGAACTACAACAAAAAGTCTTATAAAGTACTTTCTGGGATTGGGCTGGGGGAGGGAGAATAAATTTATTTATTTATTTTGACAAGCATTTATCATCTATGCCTCCCATTCAGACCCCTTATTCATTTTTTTTAAAGTAAAGGAAAGGGAAAACAGGAAAGAAGAAAGCAGAAAAGAAAGGAAAGAAAACAACAACCCTTTCATCACAAATGTGCATAGTTCAGCAAAACAAACTCTCAGATTGACCATACACAAAAATGTTGCTCTCTGAATTTTAAGTTCAGCACCACTGGCAAGAGGTGAATGTCATATTCCATCTTCCATCTTCTGGACTAGTGGTTTATCATTGTATTGATCACAGCTGTGAGGTCTTTCAAAGTTGTTTTTTCTACAATGCTATTGTCATATAAATTGTTCCCTCCATTCTGCACTCTGCATCAGTTCCTAGAGATTTCCTCAGTTTCCTTTGGAACTATGCATTTCATCCCTTCTAATGGCGCAATAATATTTCATTATATTCGTATGCCATTTAGCCATTCCCCAATAGAAGACAGCTTCTTAGTTTCCAATCTTGGGCTACTATAAAAATAGCTGATATAAAATTTTTGTACATGTAACATGGTTTCACTCTGGCTTCATTCTTTAAGGGCCAAGTCTGTTACATTTTACCACAACCATTCCAGGGGATATATTGAGGAGGTTTTAGAATCTGCTTTCTCTGTCATTGGCTGACACCCCAACCAATTGTGTTCCCCCATTTTAGGGGCCCCATAACTAGCACTCCAGTTCCATTTCAGCACTTAATGCTTAGCTTTTACAAAGGAATATTTACTTCAAAGATATAGCAAGAAAAAAACATGCCTCCCCGCCCCAAACCTGAAGACATAATCACAACTATACCACCTTGGTGTCTGGGGCTTGGGTGATTAGCTTCATAGTTTAGTCTAATTTCTATATAGCAATAATAACAACAAATGCAAGCCCAAAGCCCTGCTGAGCTATCATTCCCTCAACTTCTCTCCCAGGCCTTCACTGCTGATCAGCCAAAACCATAGAAACATTTCTCAGGGCGCCAGAGCTTAAGAAAGAGGGTAGAAGGTAAAGTTGCCTTTAGGCTCTCCTCTTTTACTGCATGGTTTCTCCTACTGTGAGTACAAGAGTCTTCATCTTTAGATATGAATTCAGGAAAAGGCCTAAAGACTGTGCTTAGTCAGGCAGTTTAAAGACACAGAAAGCTATGCTAGAAAAAGGCTGCTTCCTCCCACATGGTAGACCAATGCAGAATATCCATGGAATCACCAACTCTCCTATCTCCCCGAAACAGGTTTCCCTCAAAATCTTCCACATGGGTGACACCATTTTAGTTCCTTAGAACAACCCAATGGACTCTTGAATGTTTACAAGAGACTGTCCTAAACACATAATCAGAAGGAAGCAGTGTCTGTTTTCACTTTATCACACTGAGCTTCCACCTCTTACATAAGAGCTCACCTTGGGCTGAGAGCCAGAGAAGAAACCTGACAGTAGATTATTTTACTCTCAGGCACAACTAAGCTGCAGAATTTTTCTTGATCTAGAAGTTGGAACAGCTCAGTATTAAAAGTGTTAACCATATACACGCACAGCAATACTTTTTTATAGTAGCAAAGAACTGGAAACAAAATAGATGCCTATTAATTATAGAATCACTCCATTTTGCTTCTGCTGCCCAATCTGGCTTCAACTACAAAGGATAAGATGCCCCTTCCCTCTAATCTCATCACTAAGCTGCTAAGTCAAGCCTTGATTTGCTACCACCTCCCTCAGCTTCCTGTCCCTTCCCTTCTGATTGGAAGGCTGGGGAGTAGAGTACCAACCTCCTCCCAATGCCTTCCTTTACAGAGGGCAGGAACTGGACTCTCAGCTCTGTTGCTCTGTCTGGTTTTAACTCCATGGAACAAGACACCCACTGGTGTCCACCACCCCATCCCAGCTTTCCTGCCTCCATTTGTATGTTGTCTCCTCCCACCCCATTGGATTATAAATGCCCTGAGGGCAGGACTGTCTCGTTTTTTATTAATTTTATCCCCAGTGCTTTGCATAGTGCCTGGTACATAGTAGGCACTTAATAAATGTTTATTGGATTTATTGTATTAGAATGTCTGAACAAACTGTGCTACATGATTAAATTCAAACATAATTGTACTATAAAAAATGATGAATATGATGAATGCATAGAAGCATATAAAGATATATGAAATGATGCAAAGTGAAATAAGTTAAACAATGAAACACAATATACAATGACTACAAGCAATGCAAATAGAAAGAACAACTAAATATTTAAAACTAAGGCTGAGAAAGGATAAAAAGGAACCTCTCTCAGCTTCTTTGTAGAAGTAGGGAGCTACAGATGTAGAATACTACATATATGGGATTTTTTTTTTTGTTGAATTGTTTTCCTAAATATCCCACACACCTTTTAAAAATTCTTTATTATGAGGGATAGCTCTCTGGAAGGGGAGAGGAAAATCAAGTGTAGGTGATATAAAAAATATCAATAAAAATGTACTTCAAAAAATAAAAGCCTTACCACTTTTTTAGGGGATACAAGGCAGGTGAATACTTCTCTTTCATGAAGGTCTTATTTGGTGGTCCTCCTTAACCATTTTCTTATGGGCAATCACAGTATCCACAATCTTCTTCTCAAAAGATAGTTTTTTCTTTAGCTTCTCATGTTATCTATTCAGAGTCAGAGCCTTGTATCTCTCTTGCATTTTTATTTTTCAAACTGTATTAAGCCAAGCATAATGGTGCACACCTATAATCTCTGCTACTAGGTAGAATAAGGATAGTGGATCTCCTGAGCTCAGGGGTTCTGAGCTGTAGTAAGCTAAGCCAAATGGATGTCCACATAAGTCTGCCATCAGTACAGTGAGCCCCTGGGGAGCAGGGAGCCACTGAGCTGCATAAGAAGGGGGTAAAGTAACACAGATTGGAAATGAGAAGGTCAAAGCTCATACACCATTCAGTTGTAGTATTGGGCCTAGGACTGGCTACTATACTTCCAGCCTAGGCAATATGGAAAGACCTAGTCTCCAAATAATGATAACAATTATAATATATATATATATGTATAATATAAAATATACATACAAATATGTGTATTTATACATCTATACAAACACATACACACACACACACACACACATACACACACACTTCCTCAAAGTTCTACTTCCACAAGGACTGTGCTCAGGCACTGAATTCAAAACCAAAGAAAGAAAACATTCTCCAAACCTAAGAAGATGATGAAAGGAAACAATGTCAATTTCCCACTTCCAAACTCTTAATTTAAATGTTTCATTTTTACTCGTAATGATTAACCTCTTGCCTTCTTCGTTACTTCAGAGTGGCTGGTTGTTGAATGAGTATTTATTCTTAAGTAATATCAGTGAGAATGGATTCAAGCCAAGAGGTTCAAGTTCAAGGAGGATATCCTGACTAACAAGAAACTAGATAAGTTATGGGTTACTTCCTTTTACATTGACCTATGTGACCCTAGATATCCTCCTTGAACCTCAACCAATGAAAGGACTAAGCTGGCCTCTGAGGTCCTTTCTACCTTTAGTTCCATGAACCTGTGCCTTGCAGGAGAGCTTAACCTGAGGTCCATGACTTTTTTTTTAATCATATAACTATTTTCATTTTATCTTGTTGTTCAAATCACTTTTATCATCTTACAGAATATAAATTCAATTGAATTGATATTCTTTTTAATTTCATATATTTTATCTTATGCATTTAAAAACAATATTCTAAGAAGGGGTCCCTGGGCTTCACCAGAATGCCAAAAAGGTTTATGACACAAAAATTGATTAAGAACCCTTACACTAGAGGCCGATTAATGCTTTGTAAAGACCAGACTCAAAGCCAGGAGGTCTTTATTCAAGTTGCAGTTCAGTCTCTTGCTGGTTTTGTGTCCCAGTGCAAGTGACATAGAGCCTTTCTGAGTCTCTTTCAAATGGGGATAATAATAAATAGCTTTTACCTAAAGTTTTAAGGTTTGTAAAGCATTTCATATACATCGTTCAGTCATTTCAGTCATGTCTAACCCTTTGTGACCTCATTTGAGGTTTTCTTGGCAAAGATACTAGAATGGTTGGCCATTTCTTTCTGAGGCAAACAGGGTAAAGTGACTTGCCCAGGGTCACACAGCTAATGTCTGAAACCAAATTTGAACTCAGGTCTTTCTCACTCCAGGTCCAGTACTTGATCCACTGGGCCATCTAGCCACATTGTTTCATAACAATCCTTGAAGGAAGTACCCTCCATGATTAGTTCATGGATTCACTGAAGTATTGGTAACAATACCTGCTCTGCCTTTCTCACTGAGTTGTTGTGAGAACCAAATGATATTGAGGATGGTAAAGTTCTTAATAGACCAGGAGAGTGCTATACAAACGTAAGGTACTACTGTCACTTAATCACTCACTGCAATGGCATTACATGCAAGCTTTGGTCAGCAGTCTAGAAACTGTTCAGCCTTCCAAAAAGATCTCTATTTTTCTCCTCCAGGTGCACCTTTTCATTCAAAATTTAATAATACTCATGACTATTTCATTGGCCAACTGAATGGAAATTGGAACATAGGCAATAAAGCGTTCTGTATTTCTTTGACATCATTTATCCTATATTCTAAGACATATTCAGCAGATTATGTATATGAAGAAAGAAATTATACATATGAAGTATTTTTGAAAGGCAAACTGTTACAATTATAGGAGACCACTGCAATTCAATGAATCTGTGATCTTTACAGGTTCACAAATTTAGAGGTGGAAAGGACCTTAGAGCCTATTGAATCCTGCTTCCTCATTTTTTTGACAAGGAAAATGGGATGAAGCAACTTGCTGAAGGTCACACGTCATAAATAGAAGAGACAAGACTTGAACTCCAATCCTCTCAGTCTAAATCCAGGACTCTTTCCTTTGTACATCACTGCCTCTTATTGACTCAAACTCTCCCTACGTGCAGATCACAATCAGCATACACCTTCCTATCCTATATCACGCTTGTTTATGTCTTTACCTAGTTATTTTCTCCATTTACTGTAACCAGAGGTTCCACATGTGGATGGTACGGTGCTGGCTGATGGAGAACCTGTGTTTTCTTGATGTTAATTGTTAAGCCAAAATTAGCAAAAGCAGCAGGATATTGATCCACACTTTGGTGCATCTCTGCTTCAGAGGTTGCATTGAGTACACAATCATCTGCAAACAAAAAAAAATCATTTACCAACTCTCCCTCCAGTTTAGTCTTGGTTTATAAACTTTTCAAAATAAATAATTTACCATTAATTGGGTAGCTGACCTTGATGCCGTATTCATCCATGTTGAAGGCATTTGACAACATTGCTGACATCATGCTAAAAAGCATGGGAGCAAGAACACAACCTTGCTTCACTCCATTGGTTACTGGGAAAGCTCAAGAGCATCATCCATTATCCAGAACCCAGGCAAGCATGCCATCATGAACCAACCAAGAGCCATTTAGTCAACAAGCATTGTGTTTACTATATGCCATGTACTAGACGCAGGGATAAGGTAAGTAGGAAGAAAACTATCAAGTTTCTTGATTTGTATCTTCTATATCCACTCTAAGTTTGAGCTGTGAAATAAACCTAAAGTACTTTACTCCACCTGGAAGTAATCTGACAGGAAAGAGTCACAGAATACCTAGATGGACTCAGAAGTAAAGTTACATGTCACTCTATTATATATCATCTCAGGTTTCCAGAAGTAGGTTCCCCAAGGTTCAACATGGGCTGGTATCAGGCAGAACACCCTTCACAAACTCAGAATCTCCAGTTCCCCAACCCCAAAAGCCAACTTCCTTACTTACATCTTACTCAACTCTATCTCCCTTTCTCCCCTAATGTCCCACTCCTGATCTACCTACCCCTTCCACTATGTTCTCTGGAATACCTGATACGTGGTTTACAAGTTTGATTTCATCTTAAATCTTTTCCTTTCTCAAGCTATCTTCTGGAAGCCACTGAGACCAGACTCTTTCCTGATGACATTAAATCCTGTATGCCCTTTTGCGTACTAATTGTACTTCCATCATACTACTAATTCATTGCTCATGTTAGAGGCATTGGAATAATCCTTGCTCCCTATTGTCACTTCCAGACTTTCCTCTTATTACCATCACTCAGTAACCTCTCCTCCTTTGAGGTTCATTTAATCCTTGTTTATTACCCAGTTAAGATTCTGGTAGCTATTATCTGTTGACCTTCAGCATACTCTCCCTCCTTCCTCAAAAAGTTCAGTGCTTACTTGCCTCAATGTTTTTCTCTCCCTCCCAACTCCTACCACTATACTATGGAACTTCAACATGTCCTCTGATATTCCCCCAAATAACCTAACTTCCCAGTTCCTCAATTTACTCATTTCCCATGACCTACTCCTGCTCCCACCTCAGCTACACATAGAGATGACCATTCCCTTGACCTTTTATTGTTCATGAACTCTGAAATTCTTTTAACTGATCATAATCTTATCATTCTATCTTCCCTCTGCCTTATGTCCCCTAGCCCTGTTCTTCAGCCTCACTGTCACCTCCAGTCTTTTCACAACACTCTTCAATTCCCAGGCCATCACTGCTGCACTGACTATACTCTCCTCCCTTCCCTATCTTTATCACCCTGATGTAGACTTTCATTATCTTATGCTTAGACTACTGTAATACCCTTCTGCTTGGCTTCCTTGCTTCAATTCTCTCTCCATTCTGATCCATTATCCACTCAACTATCAAAGTGAGTTTCCTAAAGCACAGGTACTACTGTTACTTAACTATTGACCATGTTGCCTCCCCTCCCCTCACTGAATAAACTCCAGTAGCTCCTCATTACCTCCAGGATCAAAAATAAAATCCTCCATTTGTCTTCTAAAGGCTTCTAAAACCCTTTACAACCTGGCCCTTCCTACCACTCCAGTCTTCATATGCCTTACTCCCCTTCACATTCTCTATGATCCAGCAACACTAGCCTCCCTGCTATTCCTTGCACATGACACTGCATTTCCTTTGCCTTTTCACTAGTTTCCCTTCATGCCTAGAATGCTCTCCCTCCTGGTTTCTACCTCCTAGCTTCCCTCATGACTCAGTTCAAATTTCACCTTCCCCAAGAGTCTTTTCCTGTCTCCTCTCCCACATCACCACTGCTAATACTTCCTTCTGAGATTACTTTCAATTTACCTTTTATATGTCTTATACATATATAGCTATTTGAATGTTGTTTTACATATAAGAATGGGAGATCTTTGAAAACAAGGGCTATTGTTACTTTTCTTCATATTCCCAGTGTTTAACATAGTGCCTTGCACACAGTAAACATTTCATAAATATTGACTGAATGGTTGAGAACTGGGCCCTACCGCACCCCCATTATCTCCTCCATTTAATTGTAAACTTCTTAAGAGCAGGTACTTTTTTCTTACCTTTGTTTCCCCAGTTTTTTTATTACAGCATTTGGCACATAATAAGTCCTTAATAAATGTTTTTTGTTTTATTAATTCATTACCAATCTGATAACCCAGAGGAAAAAAGGAAATGGGATTAGTGTAGCATAACCTGATCTTGATGAATTTATAAACTGTGAACAGGTATTTAGTGAAACAAATGGTGAGATAGTACACATGGTTGAGTTCTGTGAGTTAGAATATATTTATGGAACAAGCCTAGGTGCAGATTCCTGGACACATTTAAGGAAGCATCCATTCAGTGTCCAGGGAACCTGAAAGATTAGGTATTTATATAAATGGCCTTAGACACATATCTCTGAGCTAGACTGCAGCAAGGATCTCAGTAATATGGGGGCTCACAGTACTGGATATAGAGTCTGGCTCTGTGATAGTATGAAGGTGACTGAAGATTATGATGGCTCCTACGACAGATGAGCCCAACTTATCTACCTGGCAGAATAATTGAGGTCCCTGTCTCTGGATCCAAGATCCAGAATGATAGCACTTAGCACTGTGGTGATGATGATAAACCCGAGACAGATGTAACAGCTGTTTTGGCAGAATTCTGAGTCTCTAAGTGGTGACAAAGGGAAAAGAGACAAGGAGAAGCCCATGAATCCAACCTGTCAAAAAAAAAAAAAGCTTCAGTTTAATAGTACCAGGCATTGTGCTATGTGCTAATGATTCAAAGGTAAAAGTGAAACAAATAGACCCTACCCTCAAGTAGCTCATATTCGACAATGACTTCTACAGCATCATTTCACATTTTTATATTGACCCCCTGTTATTTACCCTTGCTTCCATCACTTATACATGTCTTTTAAAAAAAAATTAACCTCCCTACATATTCATATCACTCACTACAAACAATTTCTCCTTTTTTTCTGATTATTGAAATTGCTACTGATTCTGTCTTTAGAAGATTCAGTTTTCCATTCCTCCGATGAGGCTTTTCTCTTTAGAACTTTAGGATATAGCTTCTTATCTCTCCATTCTCTGGACTTTTAAAATATGCTCTCTCAAAATCAAGACTGTATAGCAGACTATGCATGGCTTTCCTCTCCTTCTTTGCCACAAATTCTGAGATAAAATGATCACCTCCCCTGAAGATTTTCATCATTTCTATTTTAGCAAATAGGTTCTCCAAGTTGGTGAGAACCAGATCCAGAATAGCATTTCCCTCCTTTGCTTCTTCAACCTTTTTTGGAGAATGAATTATTATTAAGGCAAGTAAAAAATTCATTATCTACTCCAGTTTTGAGAACTAAAGATTTTTAGCAAATGTCCAAATAATTGAAGTCTCCCATTCCTCCATAGTAAGCTTATGCTCTCTTGAAATCACCTAGTTTTTCCTTCAGTCCTGTGGTCTGTAGTATACTCAAAAGAAAATATCACTTCTGTCTCTCTATCAACTTCCCTTCATCCAAATATTGTCCATCATGTTTTCTCTCTGGGCTTCCTGGATTTCCTTACAGGACTGTATAGTCTTAATGTCATGTTCTCTTACCCCCACACCCATATCTATTCAGTTCCTTCTGAATAAAATATACCCTTCCATATTCCAGTCATGACTCTCATTCCACCAAAACTCCATGATACCCATGAGATCAAATTTGTTCCTTTGCATTAGGATCTCTATTTCACCTTGCTTGTTGCCCATACATTATATATGTGTATATAGACATCTGAGGACATTGATTTAATTTCTTGCATCTTAATTAGGAACCAGTCAATTCAATTTAATAGGCATTTATTTATTAGGCACCTAATAACAAGACACTGTGTTTGGTAGAGGAGATAGAAAAATAAAATTAAAAGTAAACTCAATCCTCAAGGAGCTTACGTTCTGCCAATGGCATGCAACATTTATGCAGGTCACTAATGTAAAGATAATTTGAGTATTTCCTGTCTACATTGTAAAAATTTTCCAGTTTGATAGATATAGATATAGATAATGTATCTATACTCCTTTTTAGTTTAAATCTCTTTTGATTTAATTACAAGATTTTAGGCAAATTAACCTGACAGGTGTTACTATGAATCATTTTAGATATATATCCCTATGAAAAATTCTGAGCCCTAAGTTATTATTTTTTTTAAAAAATCATATATGTATGAATAAAGAAAAAGACTTTAAATCACCTATTTAACAGACAACTATAACAACTTTATAACTGTCATTAATATTAAAAATTAACAAAATTACTCTAAATACTATGGTGAAAATACAGTGATATACAAGGTAGGGGGGGACAAATCTTTATTAAACACGTACTCTGTGCATCATGCTAAGAGCTTTACAATTAGTATTTTATTTGATCTTCACAACAACGTCGTGAGATAGGCACAATTGTTATCCCCTTTATGTAGCTGAGGAAACAAAGAAAAGTGGAAGTTAAGTGACTTATCCAGGGTCACATAGCTAGTAAGTGTCTGAGGCTTGATTTGAACTCAGGTCTTCTTGACTCCAGGCCCAGTGGTGTAATCACTACACCACCTACCTGTTCTATAGCCTGGTATCTACAACCAGAAACCTTGGTGGTTGCTAGAAAGAGATAAGCAAGAGGCAAAATCCTAGGATAAAAAGGTTTACCCTATTTTACTGAAACTTAAATGATAAGCCAACACCATAAACCTTTCATATTCTAAAATGGAAGAAGGACTTTATGTCTTCGCACATTATAAAACTGTATTGTGTTTGGAATATATGGAGACTGTTCTACCCCAATGCTGGTTGGACTCAAGACACCTATTTATATTATGATTGCAATGTAATGCTCCTTCATTGTAAACTAGGAGTAAAAGTAAGTCCTTTTTGTCTCACATCCATCTTATCTTACCTTTCTATTATCCCCATTTGCATAAACGGACAGAATTCATCTCGAGCTGAAAACCATTTAATGACCCAACCGTCATTCAGACTGTTCCCAAATGAGTAAGAAATTAGTTTTCAATAGGCTGAAACATTCCATACATTAAATTAAATCTCTTGGTGCCTCATGTATTTCAAACTGTCTCAGAGAATGATTGCACACTGCTGCAATACCTTTAAGCAAAGGATGATAATAATTCTTCAGCATGGTGATCTAGGATTATGATTTTCTGTCATTGACATCACAGTTTCCCAAGATAATTTACATGGAAACCTGAGGAAATATTTTAAAGCCTTACCATTTTACATCTGCTATTCAATTCTTTTGAGTCATAGCTACCATAATCAGATGGCATTTACTGGGTGTATATGGCTTGTAAAGGGCATCAGAGCAGACACCATAGGGATTTCTAGAAAGTACAAAAGGGTTTCTCTCTTAGAACAACTCACAATCAAAAGCATATATCCGTACTATTTGAAAAGCCTTCCCTTGTCTCTTCTACTTTATTTGCTACTGTCTTTCCTGATCCTCAACCCAGCTGCTGATGCTTCTTTCAAAAAAGTTACCTTGTATTGATTTTGCATATTTTATGCTTATATGTGCACATGTTGTTTCTCTCAATGAAATCTAAGTTCCTTAAGGATTTGAACTGTTTTGTCTTTTGTTTTACACCCCTAGAAACATACCTGGCTTATAGTACACACTCAATAAATACTTGCTGAATGATTTAATTGCATTGCTAAATTTCTTACAAAAGTTGCCTACATCCAATGTTTCCACTTTCTCACTACCCACTTTTTTCAGTCTCTTCCAATCAGACTTTCATCCCCACCATTCTTCTGGAACTGCTTTCCTTTTTATTTTTTAATTTTATTTTTATTTGCAGTGAAAAATTCCTTCCCTCTTTCCACCCCCTCCCTCACCCATTAAGATGGTAAGACATATAATATCCATTATACATGTGAAGTCACACAAAATACATTTTCGCATTAGTCATGTTCTGGAAGTGGATAGTATTTTTTATCATAAGTCTTTTGGAGTACTGGTGGATCACTGTATTGTTCAGCGTTACTAAGTTGGGGTTTTTTTTATAGTTGCTTATCTTTACAATGTTACTGCTACTATGTACATTGTTCTGATTCAGCTCATTTCACTTTGCATCAATTCATATAAGTCTTCCCAGCTTTTTTTTTCTGAAACCATTCCCTTCATCATTTCTTATAGCACAGTAATATTCTATTCGATTCATACCTTGTTCAGCTATTCTACACCTGATGGGCATCCCCTCAGTTTCCAATTCTTTGCCACCACAAAAAAATAGCTGCTATAAATATATCTCACATAGGTATTCATTACCACCTCGCTTCATTTACTTTTGTAATAGCTTTCATTTTTTAAAAAGTTTTTGCTAAATGAAAGTGATTACAATCTCATCTAGAGGGAATGAACTTACTAAAAATAACTTGTTTTTACATTCTCTGCTTTTCTCAACATATTCCCTCTCGTAAAGAGAGATAGAACATGGATATAGAATGTTGTTGTTGTTGTTCTTTCAAGAAAAAAAATTCAGAAAAACTAACAAGTACATCATTCAAGTCCAACACTATGTCCTGAAGTTTTTCCTTGCATCAAGCCTAAATTTTCCTCTTCTACCTCCTCTCCTTTGCTATGGCCAAAAACCCCTCAAGTTTAACCCTTCTTCCACATGAAAAACCTTTCAAATCATCTTATACAGCTATCACATCCTCACTAAGTCTTTTTTTTTCTCTGAGAAAAACATCTCCCAGTTCATTTGACCAATCCTCAAATAGAAAGAACTTAAGCATTTCACCAATCTGACTGCCCTTCTCTGCACATGCACATATACATACAGTTTATCAGTGCTTTAAAATGGGGTGCCTATAACTGAACACAATGTTCCAGATGTGGTCTGACCACAGCAGAGTCTGAAAGGATTGTTATATTCTCATTTTCAAAGGCTTCAGAAAACTTGAGAACTCATTAGAATTCTTGGCTGCCTTACCACAGTTGGTCCATACTGAGCTTGAAGTCCATGAAAACCTATGTGTCATCATCCTCAGAATAATTTCCATTTATTGTCTCATATTCTTCATAAGGTGATTTGAAGCCAAATAGATTAAGTTAAAGCCTGTGCAAATATTTTTGAATCCTTTATCTGTGATACAATGTGTTAGCCTTCCATCCTAGTTTTTATAATCTATAAACCTACTAAGACTGCCATTCTTCTATTATTCAAGTCGTTGCTTGTAATGAAAAATAATACAGGACTGAGGATAGACACCTGACTCATTAATGACTATAGTTGTGAGTCTGGTCAATCTTAGAAATCTATCTAATTTTTATCATCTAGCGTTCATCTCTCTATCTTTTTTGTCAACAATGGCATGACAGTCATTATTCAATGCTTAGCTAGAATCTAGGTTAAAATACTTATAATATTTTCCTTCTCTACAAGGATAGGAACTCTGTCAAAAAAGAAAAAAAAAAGGAAGGAGGTTAGTCTCGCATGACCGGAAAAAAAGTCATACTGGCTCTTTGTGATCACTGCTTTATTTCCAAGGTATTTCACATACATCACTTTAATAATATATTCAAGAATTACACCAAAATTTGAAGTCAAGCTCACTGGGAAATAGGGGCAGGCTCCATTCTCTTCCCTCTTTTGGAAAAAAGGGAACAATATTTGCTCTCCTCCAATCCTGAAGTAATTTTCCCATTATCTTAAATCTTTCAAATGGCAGCTGAAAGCAGTTCAATAACCACATCTACCAGTTCTTTTGATATCTAAGGTTCTACTTGGTACACCTGGTCCAGGTGAGTTAACCTCATCAAGAGCAGCTGGGTGCTCCCTAATTATCTTCTTATTTATCTTGAGTGTCAGTTCTTTTTTTGACCATTTTTGTTCTGACCTTTCTAGTCCAAAAATCATTCCATTATCAAGAAACATACTACTCTTAAGAGAAGAAATGTTCAAACTTTATTACAGTGAACTCTAAGGTTCTGCTAAATATCTCCAGAGGCTGCTTGAAAGACAGAGTGATCATTACAGTCAGGTTTAATTGTGTCTCTATGCCACCTCTAAAGACACCACCAACACCATTTTTGTTGTTGTTGTTGTTGTTTATTGTTGTTGTTATTGAATCATTTCAGTCGTGTTCCACTCATCGTGTCCTCATTTGGGGTTTTCTTGGCAAAGATACTGCACTGGTTTGCCATTTCCATCTCTAGCTCATTTTATAGATGAGGAAACTGAGAGAAACAGGGTTAAGTGACTTTCCCAGGGTCACACAGCTAGTAAGTGTCTGAGGCTGGATTTGAACTCAGTTCTTCCTAGTGCTCTATCCACTGCACCACCTAGTTGCTCATCACCAACACCATACCAGTTTCCAAATGTTTCAAAACCATAGCTCTTTAATACACCTATATTTTCAAGTAACAAATCAAAATTAACCTGAAGGACTGCTGAGCTATAGCTACAAAATAACAAAATATTAGAGCTAGAAGAGATCGTTGAGACTAGTGACTAACCTCTTTATTTTACAGATGAGAAAACTACAGCACAAAGATCCCAATGGCAATGTATAAGAAAGGACTTTTAATGCTTTATGCGTAGATGCAAGTCCTAATATAAAGGGATAACAGGAAAGGATTAAATTATGACTTTATGAGGTAAAGACATGAACACCCAGACCTAAGCATTGAAAGTGTAAGGAGCCACCCAATGAAAACAGAGAATGTTGGTATTGCCTTGTGAAGGAAGTATAAGGACCCAAATAAGATTTTTTGATTGACAAGGAAAAGTGAAAATGAAGGACCAATGCCTCTTCAGGAAAGGATTGTAACCAGAGTCAATTGAAGGTATCTAATTGGAGAGGCTTAAGATTAAAGATGATGGAACTAGGAAAGGCAGGGCTCCCTGGAAGATAATGGCCTGACTTTAGGGGACATAAAGCTATCATAAATCAGTCAAAAGCATTTATTAAGCCCCTGTTATGTACCAGGCACTGTGATAAGCCCTGGAGATACAAAGAAAGACAAAAGATGGCCTCTCCTATCAAGGAGCTGAGTCTAATAGCAATAACAGACCAATAGGCCAGGAGGAATGAGAAATATTAGGGCAAGTCTACATGGTGGTACTGGGGGAAAAAAGTGAGGACAAATGGCCATGGGGAACAAATATGGAAACTGAAATCTCAAAGTCTACCAAGCACCAGAGGGCTATAAAAAAACACAGGGAGTGGGGAGAATAGGCCCTGAGTCCCAGAAAGGAAACTGTACCCAGAAAAGGAGAGCAAGGGACCTGGTAGGGTCCACAAGCTCTGAAGTGTTAAAAGTGGCAGGTATAGCAAACTGGACATAAGGTATATCCCAGACCAAGGTTTAGACCTGCCCCTAGGATTAGTGATAAGGGAAAGTGGGATCAGACACAGTGCGAATAATTTTCTCTCTTTCCCTAAATTTCTTCCCACCTCAGTAACTCAAATCTGTTCTTTCTGTCCCAGCCTTCATCTATATTTCTTTTCACCCTTTTCAATTTCTCCTCTTGGCTTTTTTATCTTTCATTTTCTTTACTCCACTCTCTCTTCTCTACTGTCCACTCTGTTCTCTCTGCTATTAGTGTCTCTCTCCCCTCTCTATCTACTTTTCTCTTCTCTCTTCCTCCCAAATATTCTTTGGAACAAATAAAATAATTTGAATTCTATTTGCATTCTACTTTATCCATATCACAGCAGAGAGAAAGGAATGGAGGAGAGGCATCAAAGATTATGGAGGAGAAGGAAAAAAGGAAAGAGTCAAAGTAACACAAAACAGAACATTGTTACCGAATTAGTAAATTAAAATACTCAAAATAATCTTAGGCAAAGCTTCTTCTTCCCACAAAGTTTTCCTTTAAAAGAGAGGATTTCCAGGAGAGGAGAGCGCCAAAAATTGCTGAAGTTTTTGTCGTCATAACCCTTTTTCCTAAGACTGGTTCTGGACACATATCACAATAATCAGTTAAATGTCATGACTTTTCACTGGGTTTCAAATGTCTTTTTCAGGCAAACACCTAGAAGCAGTTTCCCAGGCAACCTATAATGTGGAATCCTTGACAAAGACAGACATGTCTCTGGGCAAAAGAGCTATATAAATTCACAACACAGTTCACAACATAGTTAATCTTACTTAAACCATTTTAATAATTTATTTTAATCCTTCCTAAGAATCTGGCAGCCTAATACAGCAATGTAACCATGAACATTCAATCAGCTTCATTCCCCAACTCTAAGGTCTATGAACAACTAAACACAGGTACACACTACTTTGAGAAAACTAGCTTCTCCTTTCCCAAGAAGCATAATAATGAGGATTTTATTCTGACTGCACCTCTAAAAGAGGAATTATTATCATGCCCTCTAGAGCTATCAAAGAATTGAGTATCTCTTCAAAGTGTATAGTTCTCAAATGCTATGTCAGAGTATCAATGCCAGATGTACAAGATGAATATACCTAGGAACTTCATTTCAATGTGTTTTATAACTTAAATAGCCCAATTGTAACTAACTGTAAATGATTTGGCTCAAATGCCTAAAATTTGGTTTGTTGTTACCTTTAAACTTAAAAGAAAACATGTTTGGGGACTTCTAGTGCATGTTTATATAACATTTTCAAGTTAACTACATCACTTTTTAAAGAATAAAGTGCAACTCATCTGTTAAAGCTAACACTGTGACTTTGAAAGGATTGTAAAGATGAGTAGTGCTATGATGTATTCCTGCAACTACTGGCATAAATGTTAACAATTAAAAAAAAAAGTAGGAAGCAATTCTTAGCTCAAAATGCAAATGGAAGGTACAGGGCAATTCCCCTTGACAAAAAATTTCTTTTTAAATGTCATTATAATAAAAAAAAACCTTGATAGGTGGTGGGTTCCCCCTCCTTGGAGGTTTTCAAGAATAATCCAGATAATCACTTGCTGCATATATTAGAATATTCCATTTGAGGATTGGACTACAGAATCATTAAAGTCCTTACCTACTCTCAACTTCTGTGATTCTATGATCTTCAAGTTCCAATGAAGTGAAACCCAGTCTAACCAATACAGACATTTTACTATACTTTGAAATTCACCTTAATAGGACTTGACATGTTTTAGGCAATCAAAGTTTAGGCAAATCAAATGCACAAGAATGAAATATATCAAAATTATTTTAGTTCAGATTGGTCAATACAACTTTCTAAGAATTGTCGCTTTATGGCCTGTAACACCAAGTACAATATACAATGAGTATGTGTTTGCGCTTATGTGCATGTACATATATATATATATATAAACATATGCATATGAGCATTTGTATGTATACACACGTGTATACACACAATTATGTGTGTGTGTGTGTGTGTGTGTGTGTACACACATATAATCAATCTGCTTTCCCTGTAAGGTAATATATAACATTCATGGTATAAAACTGGTATGTACAGTTGAGAAAATTTTACATTTTACAGCTGAGAAAACTGAGGCAAACAAAGGTTAAGTGACTTGCCCCAGGCCATATGGCTTGTAAGTGTCTGAGGCTGGATTTGAACTCAGGTCTAACTCCAGGCCAACATTCTAGCCATTACTCCACATAGCAGCCAATTAAAAGGCTTTTCATTACAACATAATAAACGAACAGGAAATGGTCATAGAATACTTACCCATACTCTGAACTGAGAACAGACCTCTTCGTTATACATCCCTGAATTTCTGGAAGCAGGCTCACCAAACCTCCGCTTCCAGGTTGGCAGAAGGCAGTAAATGCTCTAATGACTAGGCCTCCAATTGGCCAGTCTGGCATTATACTAGTAAATAATAAAATCCTTGCATGGAGCTGTTTGCTCTGTAAAATGGTTCCTTGTCTTCATTTTCTCATTTGATTTTCACAACAACTATGTGAAATAATTAAGACAAGTACTAAATTCCCATTTACCCAATATATGAAAACCCAAAAAAGTTACAGGATTTTCCCAAAATCACATGGCCTGGTCAATAGTAGAAATGAGACTAAAACCCAGCTTTCCCCAATATCTAGTCCCACCACAGCAAAGTATTTGTATAAAGCCACAGATTTCCCAGTCCTGACTAGGATGAGTTAAATTTCCCTAGATTCTCTTCCAAGAAATCTTCCTTACCTAACCATGTAAAAGACTGGCAGAAATATTTGAACATAACTATGCTATAAGGCACAGATCTTATTTAACTTAAAAATGAAAAATTGTAAAAGTTCTTGCTTATAAGTAGATATGCCAATCACCACAACATAGAAGACTGTCCAAGATCGAATCTTAGAACTTCTCCCATTCTGGCTGTGATTTAAATATACAAATGATAAACTTTGCATTTCATCACTGTCTACAGTCTCAAAGGTCACCCAGCACAGAAAGGTAAGTGGCTCACAAATATAATATCTGCCTGCCAAGCTGATGGATTTTTGTCAATCTTCATCTTGCAGATAAGTTACCAATTCATGCCTCTTGCCATAAGTCCATTGGAAGAATATTGGCATTTGGGGATAGATAAGCGATAGCACCCAAAAAATCATATTGCAATAGAAAGTGTGCTTCAATTATTTGCCTGCTTTGATGTCCACTTCTATGGATTATGTAGATACCAGTTTGAGGCCTTTTAATTTCAAATCACACAAGTTCATAGAATTTAAAGCTAGAAGAGACTTTAGGGATCATTTAGTCCAATCCCCTCATTTTACAGATGAAGAAACTGAGGTTTAAGGGAACAAACAATGACTTGTCAAAGGTTACACAAAAGTGGTGAGTGATAAGAGACTGGATTTGAAAGCAGGTCCTCTGACTCTAACCCAGTGATCTTCCCCTCACCCCCTGCCATAGTCTCTGAAGTAGTCATCCAGGGTAGTCATATAGAATGGGTTATTGAGGCAACATAATGTAGTGAAGCAATGAACTTGGAGTCTGGACAACCTCGGTTCAAGTCCCACCTCTGACACTAGCTGTATGACCTTATGTAAGTCACTTAATCTCTCTAAACCTCAGTTTCCTTATCAGTAAAATGAGGGAGATGCATTTAATAATGCCTTAAGGGTCCTTCCAACACTGAAACTATGATTCTATCATCCTATGATGTGATAGTATAGTTACAAACTATGATATGTAAAGCTTTTTGTTCATAATAAAGGACTTCCATTTTTATTCTCTATCATATCACTTGTAATAATATGGTAGAAAAAAGAATGAACTGAGTCAAGAGAGCTAGACTCTTGTCTTGGCTCCACTCCTAATTAACTAAAGAACCCTCTGAGCCTCAATTTCCCCACAGGTAAAGTTGGAGTAATGATGCCTACTTGGTCAACCCACTAGAACTATTGTGAGGCTCACCTGAGCTTCACGGGCAAGTGATCTATGCTGAGCCAAACACAGCATGGTCACTGGGGAGGAGTGGGGTGAGGTAGAGGATGAAAGACCAGCTGCAATAACAGATGCAGGTAGCTGAAGAAATGGAAGGTAGTGAAAGCATCATGTGGACATATAATCCATGAGGGAAGGGGAGTTGAAAAGAACACTAGTTGCAGCAGGAGCAGCAGCTGACCAGCAGACCGTATTTGCAGAAATCTGAACTTCTTTCCCCTAGGGAAGAATATGGTAGGACCAATGTCTTCTAAGATCCCTGCTACATAGGTAAAGCTAGTTTTTTCCCTAAAAAGCAATAAAACCAATCTCAAGATTTAATTGAGCCAATTAGGACTTGAATTGTTGATGTGGCTTCCTGGTCCCCCAAGTACAAAAGCTTAGCACATGAGCCAAGAGTTCCTTAGGATTAACACATACTTCTGACCAGAAAAACTACCATGGTAAATACAGAGGCAGGGGACCTGTACCCAATTGAATCAATGCTCAATATCCTTTTAGGAAAGAGAAGAGGAAACAAAGGAAGAAAGTAAAAGTTTCTATATCCAGCAGTTCCCTAAGCCATTGAAACAACAGATCCATTGTTATTCCTCTTCTCTTACAGCCCAGTAATATTCCATAATATTCATGTACCATAATTTGCTTAGCCATTGCCCCAAACAATGAGTGTCTACTTTGTATCTAGTTCTTCACTGCTACAAAAGTACTACTATCAATATTTTGGCCTATATGGGATCTTTTTATCATTGAACTCCATTGGGTATATACTTAGTAATGGGATCTCTGAGTCGAGGGACATGGGCATTTTATTCAGTGAAAGATGCTTTTAAAATAAATGTGGGCATGCTAACAGTATAGTATGTAAATACCAAAATGAGGAAGTTGGCCAGAAGGCTTAACCAGATTTATATGCAAGATAAGAAGAAACTTGCAGCGTACAAAATGAAAGATACTACCAAAAGCTAGAAAATTTGGCAAAAGTAAAAAGGAGATGAGAAATTCCTATTAGAAAGATATTCAGATAAAATCCTGGGGTGAGAAGTTCTGTTTGTCTTTCTTAATGTTAGGAAATGATGGGCCATGTAAAAAAATGATACAAAGAAAGTTCTTTAAAAAAGGCACAAAGCCAAAAGCTTTATGAGGAAAATAGCTGTCTTCTTCTATGGCTGTAGCTAATGATGAGCAGAAATACAAAACTTCAAATAAAAAATGAAAGATTCATGTAAAGGAACAAATGAATGAAGGAAGGAGGGAATAAAAGAAAGAGGAAATGAGGCAGAGAAGTAATGAGGGAGGGAAGGAAGTAGGAAGGCAAAGAAGGAAGGCAAGGAAGGAGGGAGAGAAGGAAGGAAGATAGGAGGGAAGGAAGGAAGGAAAGAAGAAAGAAAGGTTTGGCTGGCTGAAGAAAGAATAAAACAGATGAAAATGGCATGAAATAAAAAGCAACAGATGAATGGGTTTTTCATGGAATGGGTTTCAGGAGCAACATAAGACAGACCAAGATAAGGAATCTGAGGTATGAGTTCAAATCCCTCCTCAGATACTTATTATCTGTGTGACCTTAGGAACTCATTTAACCTCCCTAAACCTGTTTCCTCATTCATAAAATAAGGGGATTGAATGAGATGACCAGTGATGTCCATTCTAGCTCTAAATCTATATTTCTATGGCCTGGGTTAGAACCAATGTCTTAAACCAGGGAATAAGAAGTGAGCAGTTAAGAGAAAGATACCACCCTTCAAGAAATAAGCAGGATGAGGAAGGTCTTCTCTAAAGGGAGGAGAGCACTGGGGCCAAATGGCCTCACTGTTCCCCAGTGAACCTTTTAGTGTCATTTACAAAGGCCTATGGGAGAAAGGTGAATTTACCAGTAAAATGGGGGAAAAAAGATATTGATGTTATTTTAAAAGGAGAAAGAGTGGCTATTAGAAACTAAAGGCCATTAACATTACTAAATATTGATTACAAGACCATTTCAGGAATCCGGCTGCAAAAGCTGGCAAAAATAGCAGATGGTGTGATCCAGAAGGCCCAGAAGTATGCCATTAAGAGGCAGAAAATAGCTAACTGAGCATAAGGAAAATCACAGAACACACCAAAGGAGAAGTAGAGGGGGTAGAAAAGATATAGCAAGTTTCAGTATAGAAAAATCTTTTGATCAATTTGTATTGGCTTGAGTTTACTAATATGTAAAATGAAGAGATGGTCCTGGACCTGAATAATTTTGAAGGGCCTTTCCTAATCTCAAAATTCTATTAACCTATAAAATCAGTTTCTAGGCTATGCAGAGATGTTCAGTATCAAACAAGTTGATGACATATGTAAGGATATTATATACTAATATTCCCTAAGCAGATGGGGAAAGAAATGAAAGGCATAGGAAAGTGAGGAAAGGCTGCTCACACAGCCCCTAGCTACCTGTGTAATCAAAGGACCTAATCATAAAGAAATATGTAGTAAATTTCAAAGAAATCATATGCAAAGATGAAAGAGAGAATATCTTTCTGCCCTCTGCCTTATTCAAATGAATCTGCCCTACCTCCTAAAATTCCTGGCTATGGCTTTGTACCATGGAATAGCAGAATGAGCACAAGATACGTAGTCAAGCAATCTTTTCTAGAAACTATCCACTCAGATAGCTAAGTAGCACAGTGAATAGAGCACCAGACCCAGAGTCAAGAAGACCTGAATTCAAATCCAGTCTCAGGAACTTACTGGCTATGTGACTCTGGTCAAGTTATTCAATCTGTTTGCCTCAATTTTTTTTATTTCTAAAATGAGGATAATAATAGCACCTCCTTTCCAGGGCTTTTGTGAGGATAAAATGAAATAATATTTGTAAGGTCCTTTATAAACTTTAAAGTACTACATAAGTGGTAATTATTATTATTAATAATATTATTATTATATGACAATATGACCTTCACTTTTCTGAGCTTCAGTTTCTCCCACCATATGTAAAATAAGGGAGCTGGACTCAGTAATTTCTTCCAGCTTTGTTTATGATTCCTATTATCTTTCAGATTCCCAACTTAACACACCCAATAAAGAGACACAGAGAGATTAGTGGATCTCCGGGCTTAAGAAAACAAGAATACCTACTAATAATTAGTTCAAACTGCAGACACAGTGTCCTCAAAGTCATTATGAGGATTTGATAAAAGTGCCAGCTCATACATGGTGATTCATATACTACAATGAGATGTCATCCTTTAATTGCTTCATGTGTGTTAGATTCATCTCTGGAACAAGAGTGTAAGCTCTCAAAACATTGTGTCCCATGATGCCATGTCTTACTAAACAGTAAGTTACTGTGTGATAGTATGAACTTGAAAAAAAAATGCGGGGCAGCAGTCCAGCTGAACTCCCAATATTCCCCTCCAAACTATTTTAAAATAACTCCTCAAATCAAATTTTGGAGTGGCACAACCAACAAAAGGTCAAAGTGAGACATTTTTCCAGTCTAAAAAAAGCTAAGAAGCCAGCAGGAGAGGACTGTGAGAACAGGGATGGGTCCAGCTCAGAGTGTGGTAATAGCACAAACTGTGGGTCTTGAAGTAACCATGAGAGTAGCAGCAGCAGATTCAGGAGCTCCCAGACCAGAGATGATAAGGGGGTTGGGCAACTGGTCAGAAAGAGATTACACAGGCACCTTTGCTGGCAATGGGTGCAGCTTGCCCTGGTTGGCAATTCTATTGCCCTAAAGAAGGTCTGGGTCACAGTTCTAGGATGGAAAAGAATGCTTGTAGTGAGCCACAAGGGAATAGTTCCTGATGACATTTCCAAGGTAAAGAGGAACACTATTGTTTGTGGCTTCAGGAGAGCAGAAGAACTGGTCACAGCTCAAGAGCCAAGAGGAGCACTAGTGCTTTCAGCTGCAGAGGAGCAGGGGCTCTTCCTGGGTAAAGACTAAATCATACACCAAGAAAGCAGTGACCACACTTCTCCCCAGATCACTCTACCTTAGATGCACCAAAAACGTGAAGACTCCCCCATCAGAACTAGCTCTGAAAACAGCATCACAAAAACACCTGAAGGTTGGGACAATGCCTTCCATGTCCAAGGGAGCAGAGATCACCTTTAATATTAAGTTCAAATTCAAGAAACAAGCTGGAAAAATGAGCAAACAACAACAACAAAAAAAGAAATTGACCATGAAAAGCTATACAGTGGCAGGGAAGATCAAGACTTCAACTCAGAAGACAATAATGTAGAAAATATGTGCAAGCAAAGCCTCAAAGAAAAATGCTAATTGGGTCCAAGTCCAAAAAGAATTCCTGGAAGAGTTGAAGAAAGAGATAAGGGTGATAGTGGAAAAATTGGGAAGAAAAATAAGTGATACAAGAAAATTATGAAAAGAGAACTTAAAGCCTGGTTAAAAAAAAAGAGGCACAAAAATTGGGGGGGACTGAAAAAATAACACCTTAAGAAAACAGAATTGATGGGGGAGAATTAACATGGCAGGGTAAAGGCAGGGACTCACACAACCTCTCCCAAATTCCCCTCCAAACAACTTTAAAATAACTCCTCAAAACAAATTCTGGAGCAGCACAGCCAACAAAAGGACTTAGTGAAAAAAAATTCCAGCCCAAGACAACTTGGAAGGCTAGCAAGGAAAGGACTGTCTCACAGAGGAAAGAAGGGAGTACAGTCCAGCACATGCAGCTTCCAGGGAGCCATAAGCCCCAAACCTCAGCACAAGCAAATAACCAGGCACCCCACCTTTGTGTAAGTCAGAATCAACGCCCGTCACCCATGCAAGCCAGCAACCTGAGGTCCTGTGCCTTTGTACAAAGCAGCCAGTAGTGGGCCATGCCAGGTGCAAGTCAGCAGCAGGTTTTGGGGGCAACTGAATCTGTGACAGAAACTTCTAGAGCTCTAAGCCTACAGATGGTAAGGGGATCCGTCAACTTGTTAGAAGATTTCAGAGGACCCTTAACTGGCACCGGGTGCAGGACTCTGTTGCATTAACCATACAGTGATCCAGGTCACAATCTGAAGGCAAGGAGGAACACTAGTACACTGGAGCTCCCAGTCCCATAGCAAGAATACTAGTCACACTTCCAAGGCAGAAAATCATGCTTGTGGTTGCTCACAGACCAAAGCACAGACCAGAAAAGCAGTGATCTCCTTAGATCATACCAACTCAAAGAAATGAAAACTCACAGCCCTGAAAACAACAAAACAAAAAATCTGAAGCTTAGGACAGTACATCCTCAACTCCAGGAAGAGAGCCCAATTTTAATATAAAATTAAAAGTCAAGAAATAGGCTGGAAAAAGGAGCAAGCAATAAAAAAAAGGCAACTGACTATAGAAAGTTACTATGGTGACAGGGAAGCTCAAAACACAAACTCAGAAGAGGACAACAACTTCAAAATAGCAACATGCAAAGCCTTGAGGAAAAATATGGCCTCAAAGGAACTAATGGACACACTCAAAAAGGATTTTAAAAATCACATAAGAGAGGTAGACAAAAATAGGGGAAAGAAATGAGAATGATATAAGAAAATCATAAAAAAAATCAACAGCTTGGTAAAGAAGATACACGTGCCAAAAAATGAAGAAAATAACACCTCAAAAAATAGAATAGGCCAAATGGTAAAAGAGCACAAAAATCCAATGAAGAGAACTCCTTAAAAAAGCAGAATTGGTCAAATGGAAAAAAAAAGATGTACAAAAATTCACTGAAGAAAAACACATCTTAAATAGTAGAATAGGCCAAATGAAAAAAGAGGTACAAAAGCTCATTGAAGAAAATAATAATTGATCCAGGAGACATAATTTAAGAAATATTGGACTCCTTAAAAGCCATGATCAAAGAAAGAGCCTAGACATCATATTTCAGGAAATTATTAAGCCCTGGTATCCAAGAACCAGAGGATAAAATAGAAATTGAAAAAATCCACTAATCACCTCCTAAAAGAGAAAAAAAAGAGTCAATGGCTTGGTAAAGGAAACAAAAAAAAAATTTTTTTAAAAATCAGAATAGGCCAAATGGTAAAAGAGGCACAAAAATCCACTGAAGAGAACTCTTTAAAAGATGGAGTTGGCCAAATGGAAAAAGCTATACAATAATTTAAAAAATTCACTGAAGAAAACAATTCCTTAAAAAGTAGAATTGGCCAAGTGGAAAAGGAGGTGAGATCATGATTGTTATCCATACTTTTTTTTTTAACTTCAACTGAAATATAATAGAATCTTCTCCAGTCCCTTAACAATTCCTTAAAAATTAGAATTGGGCACCTGGATGCTAATGGTTTTGTGGGACATAAAGAAACAATAAAACAGCATCAAAAGAATGAAAAAAATTAGAAGAAAAAATGAAATATGTCATTGGAAAAACAACTGACATGGAAAATAGATCCAGGACAGATAATTTAAGAATTATTGGACTACCTGAAAGAACCAAAACAGCATATTTCAAGAAATTATTAGGGAAAATTTCCCTGATCCCCTAGAAGCAGAGTAAAATAGAAACTGAAAGAATGAGTCAATCACCTCCTGAAAAAGATCCCAAAAAGAAAATTCCCAGCAATATTATAGCCAAATCACAGAGCTCCTGGATCAAGGAGAAGATACTATAAGCAGCCAGAAACAATTCAAGTATCATGGAGCCACAGTCAGGATACCACAAGATTTAGCAGCTTCTACATTAAAGGATTAGAGGGCTTGGAATATGATATTCTGGAGGGCAAAAGAGCTACAACCAAGAATCACCTACCTAGCAAAACTGAGCATAATCTTTCAGGGGAAAATAAACATACAATGAAACAGAGGACTTTCAAGCATTCCTAATGTAAAGAAAAGAGCTGAATAGAAAATCTGATTTTCAAATACAAGACTCAAGAGAAGCATAAAAAGGTAAACAGGAAAAAGAAATCATAAGGGACTCAATAAAGTTAAACTAGCTACATTCCTCCATGGGAAGATGATACTTGTAATTCCTAAGAACTTTCTCATTATTAGGGCAGTTAGAAGAGGATGTAGACAGAGGGCATGGGTGTGAATTGATTATTATGGGATGTTATCTAAAAAATTAAGGGGTGAAAAAGAGGAATGTACAAGAAGAAGGGGGAAGAGAGAGGCAGAATGGGGTAAATTATGTCACATAAAAGAGATGTGGAAAGAGCTTCTATGATGGAGGGGAAAATGAGTGGGGTGGGCAATGCTTGAACCTAATTCTCATTGAATTGGCTAAAAGAGGAAATAACATACACAAGTTGGAAATGGATATATTTCTTATCCTACATGGAAGGAGGAGAGGAGTAGGATAATATAAGGGGGTGCTGATATTTCTAGATTGGGGGAGTTGGCAGTCAGAAGCAAAACACTTTAGAGGAGGGATGAGGGAGAGGGAGAGGGAGAGGGAGAGAGAGAGAGAGAGAGAGAGAGAGAGAGAGAGAGAGAGAGAAAGAGAGAAAGAAAGAAAGAAAGAAAGAAAGAAAGAAAGAAAGAAAGAAAGAAAGAAAGAAAGAAAGAGGGAGAAAATAGGATGAAGGGTAATACAGTTAGTTAATCATACTAACTGTGAATGTGAATGGGATGGACTCACCCATAAAATGGAAGCAAAAAGCAGAGTGGGTTAAAAGCCAGAATCCTACAATTTGTTGTTTACGAGAAACACACTTGAAGCAGAGAGACACACACACAGAGTAAAGGTAAGGGGCTGGAGAAGATTCTATTATATTTCAGTTGAAGTTAAAAAAAAAGTATGGATAACAATCACGATCTCAGACAAAACAAAAGCAAAAATATATCTGATTAAAAGAGATAAGCAGGGAAACTACATTTTACTAAAAGGTACCAAAGACAATGAAGTAATATCAATACTAAACATATATGCACCAAATATGTACCAAATGCACATATATAGCATCCAAATTCTTAAAGGAAAAATTAAATGAGTTAGAGGAGTATCGGAAATGAAAATGGTGAATTCACCACAATGAAGAAGAAATTAAAGCAATTACTAGAGCTATTTTGCCCAATTATATGCCAATAAATCTGTCAATTGAAGTGAAATGGATGATGGGGCAGCTAGGTGGCACGGTGGATGAAGCACCGGCCCTGGATTCAGGAGGATCTGAGTTCAAAGCCGGCCTCAGACACATAACACTCACTAGCTGTGTGACCCTGGGAAAGTCACTTAACCCCATTGCCTAACCAAAAAATAAAAAAAATTTAAAAAATAAAGTGAAATGGATGAATAGTTACAAAAATATAAGGTGCCCAGATTAACAGAAGAGGAAGTAAAATATTTAAATAACCTTATGTTAGAAAAAAGAAATTGAACAAGCTATCAATGAGCTCCCTAAGAAAAAATCCCCAGGGCCAGATGGATTCACAAGTGAATGCTATGAAATGTTTTAAGAACAATTAATTCCAATAGTACATAAACTATTTGGAAAATATGACATTTAAAAAGTTTGAGAGACATAATTTCTGTGTAATTTAATCATTTTATTAATAATGCCAGCATGTTTATTAATAAAAAGATGGTCATTTGGAAATCTCTTTCTTAGACCAAAGACAATCATGGCAGTGGGTTTATGGGGTGTTCTGAGCGTGGCAATTAACTCTAATAGGTTAGCAATTAATGAGAGAATAAATATTACAACCTTTTTTTCTCATGTTACTCCATTCTACTTCTCCCAACCCCCTTCTCCTAATGCATCCATCTTTCTCACTTCTTCCTTTTTTTCTTGGAAATCATCCCAACATAACTGCCTCACCTTCATGCCCTCTATCTATGAACCTATCCATATAAACTTTGATTATGTCACTTACTTCTAAGTTACCTTCAGAAATTGAAAGAATCTACCAATCACTCCCTGGAAGAGATCTCAAAATGAAAATTCCCAGGATTATTATAACCAAATTATAGCTCCCATGTCAAGGAGAAAATATTGTAAGTAGACAGAAATAAACCATTAAAATATCATGCAGCTACAGTCATGACTACACAAGATTTAGCAGCTTCCATATTAATAGAATGGAGAGCTTGAAATATATTCCAGAAGGCAAAGGAGCTACAACCAACAATAACCTGCCCAGAAAAACTGAACATAATGCTTTGGGGGCGGGGGGAGAGAGAGAGAATGGACTATTAATGAAATAGTGAACTTTCAAGCATTCCTACTGAAAAGACCGAATCTAAATAGAAATTTTGACTTTCAAATACAAGACCCAAGAAAAGCATAAAAAGGTAAACATGAAAGAGTAATCATAAGAGATTCAATAATGTTAAATTGTTTACATTCCTATATAGGAAGATGATCCATCTAACTCCTAGGAATTTTTGCTTATTAGGGTAGTTAGAAGGAGTCTACATAGATAGAGGGCATGAAGGTGAGGCAGTTATGTTGGAATGATTTCCAAGAAAAAAATTAAAAAATGAGAAAGATGGGTGCATTGGGAGAAGAGGGAAGGAAGAGGTAGAATGGAGTAACATGAGAAAAAAAATGCAGGTCCTATTTGGAGTAAGCAAGATGAATCAGAAAATCAACTGTCAAAAATATCTCTCCAACACATTCCACCGATTGGAGATTAATTTGGATTTAGAAATTAACGTGCATCCTCTGAAACACAAATAAGCTCAGTATGTTAAACTTATTATTTATACCCAATTGTAAACATTTTTATCAAAAACCTAACCTATCTTATTCTTCAGTGAGATTTGATAAGAGAAGGTGTAGGATGCTGAGGCAACGAAGAAAGAAAAATTGCTTAGTATTATGTCAGACTCTTATTCTCATATGAACCTTTTCCTCTTGGCCTCATCCTCAACTTCTCTATGTCCTTGTATTATAGCTATTCAGCGTGCTGTAATAGAGATTTAGCCTCAGAGACAGAAAGACCTGCCCTACCTCTGACATGCTGACTTTGTGATCTTGGGGGATTCACTTAACCTCTGAGTGCTCTAGACAATTCTCTAAGATTGAGAGAAAATGCCAACCTGCATTGATTGGTAGGAGTTTCCTTATCTAGAAGTTCCCTATGCCTGTGAAACCATAAAGCTAGTCCATATCACTAGACATTAAAGAACTCTAGACTCTAGCTCCTTAGAATATTGAAGGCATCCTCCAATTTTGGCATTAAAAAAAAGTTAACAAAGATTCACAAAATCATATAGTTAAAAGGACCCTTAAGAGATTATCCAGCCTGGCCACCTGTCGTCAAGCAAATGAGGAATCACAATATACTTTCCTTAAAGAGCTCCACAGATAGAGGTGCTCACTTTGTAAGAGACTCCAAGTGTCTCTGGCAGCTAATTCCTATAATAAGGAAAGAAATACCCTCATGCACATTCAGGTAGCAAAAACCATCACTACCCATAAAGTGGCAGAAGCAGCTAGTAAAAAACAAACAGACTGAAGAAGTAGATGAGAGTACCACTCACACACTGTACAATGAGAAATACAACTGGCAGAGACAATTGGCAAGAATGCTGAGGCAGAGGAAGCAGGAAAAAAATAAGAGAACTTAGAAAAAGAGAAACCAGAACTTGTTTCATGATACCAGGAATTTGGAGATCAAGGGTATGATCTTTGTAGACAAATAAGTGAACCTGGCTTCATCAGGTGTATGTACCCTTCTCCAGGAAGGTGTGAACCTCTATAAATTCCAATGGCAGAGATGTTCTCATGCCAGAGTTATAATCTTGTGTTGGTCCCTTGATAAAGTATCAGGGAAATTGAGTGAATTCACTGATAAAAAATTTTAGAGGATTGTTGATGCTGAACTACTCAAAGTCTATCGGTCACAAGTCATAAAAATCTGAGAATCCTGGTCATATTACTTTGTTGTTATTTTCTGTGTCTTCCCAGGAGTGTGCCCAGAGGGATTTAGCCTCAGGAAAACATATCCTGTCTGTGCTCTTGTGACAACAGAAGGATGTGAAAGAGCACTCCAAAGGTCATTCTTTGGGGGGAGGGGTGCACAAAAGGAGCCAGTATGTGTGTGATAAGATAATAGCATAGTTTAAAAAAAAAACATTAATGGCCCCAAACTAAACTATGCTTTTTTATGTCCCTGGGGTTCTTCTTGCCTCCAAGAAAATCCAAGGAATTTCATCTAAAAGAGAAGTGTTCCTATATTTATAAAAGAAAGAGGTTATCCTTATGAGCCAGCATAGGTAAGAAAATATGTTGAGCTAACTTCATTTTTTGTCAAAATTTCTGAACTAGTATTTAAGGGATTTTCATGAACATGCTACATGTAAAATTGAATATTTGACCATGTTTCTTCTTCATGGCAAAATGCATCACAGGATCAACGCTATAGAGCTGGAGGGAACCTCAGGAACCATTGATGAATAAACCATAGAATCTTAGGTAAAGTGTAAGAAGGAAATAGAAAGGTCATCTAGTCCAACCCCCTCATTTTACAAATGAGGAAGCTGAGGCCAGGAGGCTAAGTGACTTATCTAGTGTCACAAAAGTATTAAATAAATGTAAGAAGTAGAAAAGTATGGGACTGGTACATGTTCACTGCTACTTGTGGGAAGGTATATTTAGGCAGACTTAGAACTCTTTGAGTGACTGGAGAAGGCAAGTAGTAATCGACAGATTAATTGCAGCTTGGATAGAGAATCCTCATAGTATGCCATAGGGTCAATATTGTTTTTCATCTTTGACTTGCATAAAAGCTTAGGTGGTATGGTTATTAAATTTAGATACAAAGCTTAGATGGATATCTCACACATTTGGATGATAGAATCAGGACCCAAAAAGATCACAATGGGTCCAAACTAACAAGATGAAATTTAACATAGGCAAAGGTTTAAGACCTATACTATTAAAAAAATAATAAAAATCAGCTGTATAAAAACAGGATAGGTAAGACCTTGCTTTAAAGGGGGGGGGAGGGGTTGGGAGAAAAACTAGATATGTCGTATTTAGAAGCAGTATTGCCATCCTGAAGCATATTGTAGCTCCCCATGAAAAGACCATCAGGAGTATAGGGCTACTTATTCTGTTATCATCTCTTTTGTTGCTGTTGTTCAGTCATTTTGCTTGTTATCTGACTCTTCATGACCCCATTTGAGGTTTTCTTAGCAGAGAGACTGGAGTGTTTTGCCGTTTCCTTCTCTGACTCATTTTATAGATGAAGAAATTGAGGCAAAGAGGGCTAAGTGACTGGCCCAGGGTAACACAGCTACTAAGTGTCTGAGGCCAGATTTGAACTCACAAAGATGAGTTTTCCTGACATCAGGCCCAGCATTCTATTTACTGTGTCATCTAACTGCTATCACCTGTACCAATTCAACAACCATTTATTAACCATTCATTAACCAATCACTATGAGCAAGGTCCTATGATAAGTACTAGTAAGGAAAAGACAAAATGAAAAATAGTTCTTGCCCTCAAGAAGTTTACATTCTACTGGAATGAAAAAAATTATGCAGATGAATAAAGCCAAGACAATTTGAGAAAGAGAACATTAACGACTAAGGCAATTATGTGTATGGAGCAGGACCATTCTATTCAGAACAAGGATTAGTATTCCTTTAACCATATACATTCCTTTTCCTATTTCTTCTATTCTTAATCTTGCTCATGTCTTCTTTCTCTCTTACCTCTTGCTCTCTATTCTGTCTTTTCATTCCCAGGCCACCTTCTCACAGCTGCCTTGCTGCCCAAACCAGAGACAATGCCCTGGAGGATTTAGTCTTTTCACCAATGGAATCCCCACCTCCCATCCCCAGGCCTGATTAATGTGTGCTCTACATGACTCTTTTATTTTGGAGTCCCCAGACACATTTCACTTTATCCCCTAGTCATCTTCTCTCCTGTTGTCTTATCATCAGGTCCATACTGTCTACAATTACTCTCTCTCCAGCTCTTTTGTCCAGTCCTAAAATCATAATCAAATCAATGTAGCCATTTCTGTTAAGTTGATCAATCAACAAGCATTTATTAGGTGCTTGCTTACCTTGTGCCAAACACTGCACTGAAGGCTAAGGCTCCACTCATCAACACGGAACTTCCTAAACAAAAAATAACCCTCTCTCTCCATTTCCTTATATGTGTGGTTTTGCCCTCTTAGAAGATAAGTTTGTTGAGGGCAGAGGAACTCAGTTTTAAGGAATGGGGAGGGTGTTTCCCCAGCATTTAGCTTCACGAGTAATTGATAAATGCTTTCATTCAGTCCACTTTCTCCCTTCTCTCTCTTCTTTTTGCACTATACTTAACACTTAGGGCAGCTAGATGCCAAAGTGGATAGAGTGCCTGGCCTGGAGTCAGGAAGACTCATCTTTCTGAGTTCAGATCTGGACTCAGACATTTACTAGTTGTCTCACCCTGGGAAAGTCACTAAACCCTGTTGGCCTCAGTTTCTTCATCTGTAAAATGAGCTGGAAAAGGAAATAGCAAATTACTTCAGTATCTTTGCCAAGAAAATCTCAAATGGGGTCATGAAGAGTCAGACATGACAGGAACAACTGAATGCAACTCAACCGTATTAACTCCTTTTTTTTTCTTCAGTTCTTTTTCTTTTCTATACTTAATTTTCCATCTTTTCCTCTATTCTGTCCTTTATCCAACTGCCACTTTCTCTCTACCACCTATGATATCAAGATAGGTGTTAAAAGGAATTTTCAGACCTTAACTCAGGTAAGAATTTAGACTCAAAGAATCCAAATTATAGTGGAGAAGAAAAGCCACTCCCAAAACAATTTCAGTGTGAGGGCCTCTGGGGGCTTTTTCTTGCTGCCTAGCTGGTTGCAGCTGTAATTACTCATGGTGCTATGGCTGAAAGAGCTATACTCTTTATTTATAGAGGAAAAGATCCATAGCAGCTATTATTCAGTAGAAGATCAAACACAGCGGAGAAGTGTAATAGCACAGTGGGAAACCCAGCAGAGAATAGCTAGAGATGTGTAGCAGAGAATAACAGCAGAGGATCCTAGCTCAGTGGAGAAAGCAGATAGACAAATGATATCACCAGAGTACATCTCTGGCACAAGCAGTAGCATTGAAGGTGTGAGCTGCCAAGGCTATGTGGGTTCACTACTTGTGTGCTCCTCCCTATGTATTCTCCAAACAGGCATATTTCCTGGTTCATTCATGTACTCTGTACATTTTTCCTCTATACATGTTTCCTGGCTATGTGTACAGCCTGTGTGTATTCATTCTCCCATTTATGGTGTGATAATTTGTGGGAAAACAAATATCTATATGTTTTTTGGGGGGAGAACGGGTCTTTATTGTCATTTATTTTGCTATGCTATTTAATTGAATGTCTTTTGTTTTCAATTAATGTTCCCTTTGGTTGGCTGGTAAAAAAAAAAAAAGGAACACATTGGTGGGGACTTGAACTATGGTTTAGAGTGAAGGCTAATGCACAACATGCCCCCCAAAAATACATACGTATGTATACACACACACACACACAAACTCACACATATTAGAATGCAATATTTTCATTCTAAGTCTATCAAACTTCTCTGTGTGTGTATATATGTATGTATACATATGTACTCACATGTACATACATATATATGGAAGTTACATATATGTGTTTATATATACTTATATATATATGCTTATTAAGTCTTATTTTATTCATTGAGTCACTAAATATTTATCAACAATTTATTAGGAGCAGATCCCTATGTTTGGTCCTGGGAGAGACCCAAAGGCTCGATAAGATAGTTCATGACCTTGTAGGAGCTAGCAGCAAAGAAGAAGGATAAGATTCAAATGTCAACCATTAGTACAAATAATATTGCATAGTAAACACATTAGAGAGGCACAAAACAAAATGCTATGTGAGATCTAAAGAGAAAAGACTCTTGTTTGCTAGAGGGTATCAGCAAACCAACATGGAAGAAGTGTCATTAAAGAACGTGTTCTCTGATGACTAAAGCTAATTCTAGGCAGAACTGTAGTAGATTGGTATCCCTGTTGTCACATGCCTGCCCTTTTCCCCATATATGATTCTCCTACTCTTTTTTCCTCAGATGTTCAGTGCTATTATGTTCTCTTCCCACTTATTAAATAGTGCTATTAGGAAAGAATTGACTTAACTGTTTATAAGAAAATATGGTTCATATTACTTAACTTTTTAATACATTATTTGTCTTTTGGTGGAGGCTAAGGTCTTAAACCAATTTACAATATCTATTTCAAGACAGTAGGGCCACCCTTAAAATCTTGCAAACCAACTTCATCTCCAGCTGCCATGTTAACAGTGATCAAAAAAAAGTGTTTATTAATTAATCAGTCACCAACTCATCATTCTAGATGGAAACCATTATAATTAGAACAAATAAACTAAAGGAGATATAATGGCAGCTTTCTTTGTTTTTAAATATAATTGAAATATACTTTCCAGACTCTAATCAAAGGCTGAAGAAATATAACTTCAGAGCTTCATAAAGACAGAGAAGATATATAAAGTGAATCATGTTTTTCATCAGCGACAAGCTCCTAGATTCATAAATATATATGATTTGGGAGGTACCCTTTCTAATTGCATTTTCACAGTCTTTCATTTCCTAACTGGGAATATGCAACTCACATTCCTATTCTGAAGAGAATTACATGCATAATGTGGAGAATATGGTATTGTGGGGGGTTTTTTTGCATTCAAGATTTTATTTCAGATCAACAAAACAAACACGAAACTTTCCTTCATCACAGATTGAATTTGACTCTTATAAAATCTCCATGGAATCTTTGTAGTTATTTCCATAATGAACTTCAAAAAGCTTTGTATACTTTGATAGCAACTGTGTTTAGACTCAGACTAGTAAGCAGTTCCAACTCTTAAAATAAGATTTAAAGTGCCCTTATAAAGAAGATTTAAAGGTCATTGGTATATAACCTCAAAGCCACCATAACTATGAGGCAATTATTCCAAAAATTTAAGGACATCCATGGAGAATTGCTCAGAGAGCAAAAATTATTATGACTTAATGTTCCAAATTGCCCCATTTCCTGTTATTGTTATTAACCTGTTGGCTCTATTTCTTCAAGTTTTCTTAGATTTCCCTTCTGCAACTTTGCCCCATCTTCCACCTTCCCCCAAGCTGTTTACTTATTCTGGACTGATCTCCATGTTAAGAGCCTGATCCTGAATTTAACCCAACCCCAATCAAAGCAATGACCTGCAGACCTACAACTGAGGATCCCAGCCCACCATCACACTGCACTTGTACTGCAGAAGTATGAACAAGGCTATAATAAAATAAAGGCAAGTCTGCCTGACTGACCTAACAATATCATTCTGCAGCAGTATATCCCACCATAATGTGTTCTAAGCAACTCTGTGAGACAGTTGGAGAAATTCCCTGAGATACAAATTTTAAAAACATATGTAAAGCACATTGCAAATCTTAAATCACTTTATATAAATGCTACCCATCATTATGCAAGTCTGATGTTCTAAACACTATAATATTGTTTCACTGAACACCTTTATTTTTAACAGAAACAACTGAAGATACCAAGTAGGATATACCTAAGCAATCAAATTAGGTGGATATATTTTTAAAACCTATATTTTAAATATGTATTTTATAGAAAGGTGATCAGAATTTGAGCTAAAAGAGACCACATGACAAATTCAAACAAGTAAACATCATCTTCATATCACCTTATCCCATCAGGGTTTAAAGATTTGACATTTGTATCCCAAGGGCCCTTCCAACAAAGATGGTTAATAACAGGACTTTCAAAGACAGATGCTATAAATTGATTTCTTTTCTTCAGTGCAAGTAGTGGAGAAAAATTCACAAATTGATTTTTGTGGAAGTACTTTTACAGAAAGCTGAGGCTTTTCTCAAATAATTAAAGGTAGCTAAGTTCAATATAGACAGTATTTAACTGCTACATATATTTCCCCATTTCTTCCTTGCCAGTGAAGGACATGAATATGTGGGGTTTACATCATTATAGGATGTAAAATTGTGGTTAAGCCACTTTTAATATCAGTTTAAAAGCTCACATTGTTTAACATTAATTTTTAAAGATTTTAAAGTTCTATGCAAATAAATATGAGCTCTAATCCAAAGTAGTTTGAATCAGAACCAAGTTTATGACTTGAGAGTTATGACTAAGGGGAGTCATTATTTCAAAATGCTGTTTAGCAAAGATAGGGGATATTTGGCTCAAATTCTTTCCAAAGTTAAAAGGAAGGGTGTAGAGACAGAGAGGGAAAGAGAAATCTGGGACTAGTCATAAGGAGCTGCAGTTTCACTTTGAAGACAACTTTTTTTTCTCCCTATTTTCCTTTTTCAGTAGAGCTGAAAGTGCAAGAAGACCTGATGCTCAGAAGCTAGAACAAAGTATTGGAAAGCTAAGCTAAGGCTTTTGGCCTAACCAAGCAAGAAAGCACTGGCCTATGAGACAGGAGGTGTGAGTCTGAGTCCCAGTTCTACAACTTATTCACTGTGTAATGTTGTGCAAATTATTAAAAAAAATGCAAAGCCTCAGTTTCCTTATCTATAAAACGAAAATGATGAATTCAGGGGTGGGGAATCTTCAGTCTCAAGGCCCTGTGGTCCTCTAGGTCCTCAAGTGTGGCCCTTTGACTGAATCCAAAAAAATCAAAGGGCTGCACTTGAGAACCTAGAGGGCCACATATGGCCTCAAGATTTGAATTCAGTCAAAAGGCCATGCTTGATGACCTAAAGGGCCATGTGTGGCCTTGAGGCCACAGGTTCCCCACCTCTGGATTAGATCATTTCTATAGTTTATATCTAAGGTTTATATCTATTCTAAAAGACTATAATACTGTGGGAGTGAAAGGACTGTGTTTTAGGTAGAGAAAATCTACCAATAGTTCAGGACAAACCATCTGGAAAGGTTTGAGCAACAACCTGACAAATTCCAGAAGCTATTCTAGAAGACATCTGCTCATAAGATACAGATTCAGAATTAAAAAGATGCAGTTTACACAACACAAGTTGTTCCCTTCTCCTCTCGCCCTCCCAAAAAGGAGAAAGAAATATAAATTAAGCAGTGATTGAAAACAGTTAAAGGTAGTAAGTTAAAAGCAGGTTTTTCTTTTAATCTTTCCCTAAATCTATATCATATTTTAAAGGAATGAGTGAAAAGAAATCCTAATCTCATTTTTAGTTAATCACACTCATACTTAAAACCTGGATATTATTCATACACAAGGCCAGACCCAAAGAACTACCATTTACCTGATAGGAGTTTATCTTATTTGAAGGGAAAATAATTTAGGAAAAATAAATCACCTCCTGTGCTGAATTCACAACCTTAACTACAAAATTATGACAGTAACATCACAATACATATCCTTCCTAAGGTAGTTCCACTGAAATGATCATTGCCACTCTCTGAAGATTGCTTGCAGAGATTGCAATTTGGTCACGAGCAAGATGCTGATGCCACTTAATAAATACTTGATGATTTGACTTGTTGAGTAGGCAACTCAGCCATAAGTGCTTAGATTCAGTGCATTAGTTCTCTACCGCATAATGACAATGAAGCGTAAGTAATGAATGACAGTGGCAAGAACCAAGCTTACAAGAATCTCGACAAATTCAATCACGTACTGGTGTAACACAAACAATGGAGATAAAGCATTAACCAGTCAACAAGTACGTCCCTTCCAGCTATGATTTACTGAGCACACATCATGTATTTACCTGTCTCCTCTTTCTCTCCCTGCTCCTGTTAAATGTGTTTGCCAAAGTTCCATTCTTTGCCTTCTTTTGTCTCTCTCTATGTACCCTCTTTCTAATGACTTCATCTGCTCCCATAGCTTCAATTGTGATCATATTTATGTGTCTGTACTAATTTTTAGACTTGCATTTCTAACTACATTTTGAGGATAGATATATAGAGATATATATGTGTGTGTGTGTATGCACACACACATATTACATATGTATTATATATATGCAATATATATGTATGTGTATAGATATAGATATAGATATAGATATAGATACATATGTTTGTGCATCATGTAGGTCCTTCAAACTGAATATGATCAAAATGAAATTAATTATCTTTCCTCCAAAACCTATTCCTCTTCCTGACTTCCCTATCCCTGTCTGTGGTACCATTCCTCCTAGTCACTTAGGTTCATAATTGCTTGGTAATCTTTGACTGTTCCCTCACCTTCACCCTTTTGTCACTTCATAAATCCCACTGATTGTATCTATCTCCAAATCTATACTCAAAGTTGAATATGAGAGCATATCCAACTCCCTTCTTACCGTTCCTGTGGTCACTTCTCCAGTTCATACACTCACCAGTTCTCATTTGAACTAGCAAGATTATTCCCTTGCTTTCAGTCTCTCTCTCATTCAATTTATCTTATACACGCCTGGCTTATATCTAATATTTGTCACACATCAATTCCTTATTTAAAATCTTCCAATGGCTCCTCATTATCTAAATATTCATTTGTTTATATGAATGAATGAATAAGTGAATGAGTGAGTATGCTAGAGTCCATACCATCTGGTTGGAGAGTTAAGAAACAAGCATAGAACAGGGAACAAGATATGGACAGACAGATAGATAGATAGATAGACAGACAGACATAGATAAATAGGTAATTGATAGAGATGATGGATGATAGTGATATGATAAATTGGATTGACAGACTGAAATATTTAATATGTATTGTTATAATAAAGTGCTAAATTATGTAACATAGGGCCAGTTTTTAACGTTGCCAAATAGAACAGTGGAGGTCATAAGTACAAAAGTACTTAGAAACAGGAACAATCAATATGAGCCGGTGGTCATCAATTATGGTTTCACCAAGGAGGTAAGATTTGAGCTCAAAATGGATAGACGGATAGGAACAGATAGAGAGGATGACATCTATTTTCTATCATAAAGCCAAAAAGCAGTGCTGTACATCACTACTTACTTGAGGCATGGATTTAACCCCTGTTGAATCATAATCAGCAATGTGTTAATGCCTAGGATAAGAAGTGAGAAAAGACCTTTCACTTTTTTACACAGTCCCTTCAGTTAAGCCTCATATGACCCTTAATTAGCAGACCCTTAATAAATACTTGTTAATGAGTTGATTGTTGGGGAGTAGACAGAGAGACTTGGAGACACCAGGAGAAGAGATAAAAAAGAGACTTGGTCCCTTAGATCTTCTGATATATTTCAATCCAGCTAACATGTATTAAGTATTACTATGTGCAAGGTACTTGCACATACAAAGACAAGAAAGTAAAACCAGCTCCTATACTCAGGGACTTTATATTCTGCTGGGTGATAGTGGTATGATAAAATGTTTACCCAGATAAGTAAGTATAAGATAATGAGGAGGGAGAGAACACTAATAACTAAGGGAGGTCAAGAAAGGCTTCCTGTAGAAGGTGGCACATGAGCTGGGGCACAGATTTATGATTCAATCCATTATGCAGCCACATACTAACCTAAAACATTACACATTACTCTTTGAAATAGCTCTCCTTAGGAAGTTTCTCCTTACATGAAGTCGAAATCTCCTTTGCAACTTTCACTCACTGATCCTAGTTGTGCCCTTTGGAGCAAAAAAGAATAAGCCTGACCCCTCTTCCCCACTACAGCACTTCAATATTTGAAGACACCTATAATGATCCTCCTGAGTTGGCTTTTCTAAAAGCTAAATACATATCATCACGTCCTTCAGCTGAGCCTCATATATCATGGTTCTTCAACATCCTGGTCTCTCTACTTGATATGCTCTCCAATTTATCAATATTCTTCCTAAAATGTGGTACCTAAAACTAAATATAAGATCCTAGAGGTAGTGTGGCCACAGAGGGTACAACAGGATTACATTAGTATTTTTGACTACCATATCACACTGTTGACACATAATGAGATATCATTCCACCCAAATCCTCAACTCCCTTTCAGAAAAACTGAAATGAGAACTCCTCTAGCCATGAATTTCCCATCTCATTCCTGTGTTTTTTTTTTTATTTCTTGAACCAGAGTTGAAGACTATACATTTATCCTTATCAATTTTTATCTCCTTTGATTCAGCTCATTGGTCTAGGGCAAAGGTTCCTAATCTTGGGCATATTACCCACAAAAGCTTCAAGAAGCTGGTCAAGAAAGTATGGAGAATATTTGGCAAATACATTCTACTACCCTATTAAAATTAATTGAGTTCTTTATTTTGTTTCTTAAGTGTGTATGCATGGTAAACTTTACAATTTATTTCCTTTCCTATTAAATAGCAATTATGAAATGATTTACTGAAAGCCAAGAAGCATGGGACTGAAAAGGGATGGGAACACTCGTTCTAACCTGTCAATGTCTTTTATTGTTACTAAGTCATGTATTGTTATTAAGTGCAATAGCAATCCTTCCCAACTCTGTCATCTCAAATAAGGATGCTATCTTTGCTTTTATCCCATTTGCTAATAAAACTAGCCCAGCATCAAACTCATATGCCTGGAGCACTCCACTGGAGACTTCCTTCAAAGTTCACACCACATTAATAATCACTACTCACTGAGTCTTAACCTACTATTCTCTAGCCCATCCATAACTCTCTTTCCATGAAAATAAAATGTGATCCTTTTATAAATGCTTTGTAATCTTTATACATACTAGGTAAATGCAATCTGTTGCATTCCCCAGATTTACCAATTTAGAAACCCTATGAGAATACATCAAATAAGCCTAATCCCTCATGTCCATTATAGTATTTCAGTATTTGAAGACATGATTAAATAACAACAATTTGAAGACAACTGTAATGATCCTCTTGAGTTGGCTTTTCTATAAGCTAAATGAATAACCTTAGTTCCTCCAGCTGAGCCTCTATAACATAACTCTTCAACATCCTGGTTGCTCTCCTGGTTGTCAAAAAATTAAATTTGGTCAATCTGGCATGATTTGTACTTGTGGAAGCCATGCAGGCCTTCTTTGTGACACCATTTCCTTTCCTAGGTACTCACTAACCAACTCTTGAGGAATATATTCTAGAATTTTTCTAAGATTCAAAGCTCAATGGTCTGCTGTTTACAATCTATTCCCTTTTTGGAAAAAAACAAAATAAGATTTGCCCTTCTCCAGTACCATCTTTCCTCTCCCATTCTCCATGATCTTTCAAATATCACCAATATTGGCTCAGCTATCCCATTTGTCAGTTCTTTCAGGATTCAAAGATAGAGTCTGTCAGAGGCAGGTCATTTGAAAAGCTAAATGTTCTCTTATTATCCACACTTAGCTTGAGCATCAAATCTCATTTAGCCATTTTGATTGTGTTCTTCACCTGTGCAGATATCATTTTCCTGGGAAGAGAAAACAGAAGCAAAGTAAGAATCAGGAAGATCTGCTTTCTTTCTATTGTCAATTATCATTATTCTACCAACCTTAAACAGCAGTTCTATCCTTTCTTTAATCCTACTTTCCCTCAAACAGCTGACTTGTTCTCAGTTCCTATTGTCAAACTCACTTCATTCTCAATTTAGTATTCCTGACACTATTTTTGTAGTGCCGTGCCACGGCTATCTTCCTCCTGTTACCTGTCGTGTCTTGCATCTTCTGGAAATATCTTTTGTCAAGTTTAAGGATTTTTTGATTTCTCTAGGCATTTTCATCAGTCTCTTCAGACAATCCCCTTTTTTATTCCTCGCTAGAATTATTACTCATTCCACCTGAGTACTCACCATTCCTAACCCACAAAGAGTACATAAAATGACAATTGACAACACTGTTGATATGTATCTACCACTTCTGGACAGCCTATTTCTACTAGGAATAAACACACAGATATTAACCCAAAAGTAAATCATCCTTTATGGGCTCTCTGTTAAAAGTATTTGAGATTGTATAAGCAGAAAACACATTCTGTTGTATTTTCCAATACAATGTAATTCAACTTCAATAATAGAGCAGATCTGAAAAATGAGTAAAACTTTGAGCAGATTCCAAAGAGATTTGATTCTTGGAGGCTATTAGTCTACATTTAATAAATTACAATTGTATTAACTTATTGATGACCAAGAAAGTTTCCTGAACTAAACTAAAACTGATCTTGATGAAGGAGCTTTTCAAAGTCATTATGCCTACAACTTGAGGTTAAAAACCAAACACTTAAATCTTGATATTACTAAAACACAGATCAATCATGTCATATCCCACCCCACCTCACCCTCACACACACATCCAAAAATCTACAATTGTTCACTATTGCCTCTAATGTGAAATATGCTATCCTTAGCCTTTCACAATCTGAATCCCAGATGCATTTTCAAATTTATTTTGTTCATCTTTTTCATTCATTTTCTACTCCTGTCAAACTGGCTTGTTAATAAACTGCATGCACCATATTCCATTATCTATGATCATGATATAGCACAAGTGGTCCCCCATGTTTTTCATGTATTCCCTCCTCACTTTTACCTTATAGAATCCCTAGCTTGCTTTAACTCAGGGGCTACTTCCTACCTGAAATCTTTCCTGAACTCTCCCCAAGTTGGTAGCATTCTCTCCTTCTTAAAATTGATTTGCAAGGGGGCAGCTAGGTGGTGCAGTGGATAGAGCACCAGCCCTAAAGTCAAGAGGACCTGAGTTCAAATTCATCCTCAGACCAAACACTTGACACTTACTAGCTGTGTGACCCTGGGCAAGTCAGTTAACCCCAACTGCCTTTAAAAAAAAACTGCTTTGCTGATGTAACATATACTTGAGTGAATCTATATGATATTACCTTTGTATACTTTATGTGGACATAGCGACTAGAACTGTCATTTCATTAGTATTGAGAACTCCTAGGTGAGCAAACTGCCTCTACCAATATAGATAAACATCTTCTCTGCAATACTGAATCTTAGAGAGTTGCCTAAAGCCTTGAGAAATTAAGTGACTCACCCAGGATCTTATAGCCAATATGTATCAAGGAGCTGGACTCAGGTTTTCCTGGCTTTGAGGGTGGATCTCTTTGACTATACCACACTTCTTCTACTTCATATATAAAAGAGAGACAGAATAGATAGAGAAAGAGAGAAGCAAAGACAGACACAGATTTCCAGGTAGAAAACTTATGTATGAACATATATGTGTATGTATATACATATACAGGCATTATTTACTTACATGTTTTATTCCTCTACTAGAGTTAAAGATCTTTGAATATGGAGACTTCAGGGTTTTTTTCTTTACACTCCTATTAGGTTGCAAGCTCCTTTGAAGGTAGGGCTTGCCTTTTGTCTCTTTATGTACACCCAGCACTTAGCATAGTACCAGGTACATAGTAAACACTTAATATGTGTTTATTGAATTGAATTGAATATCCTCAGAGCCTCGTGAAGAGACAATAACTCTTTAATTGAATTTGTGCTTTATAATTAAATATTCTTACAAATTACCTTTGCAACAGATGTTTGTTGCACAATGCAAAAGTATGTTACTGTTATTAATAAAGAGAATACTTACTTAATACAAAAAGTACATTATGACAAATTTATTCAACAAAACTCTCAGAAGGTTCTAGTCATTAACCTCTTAGTCCTCCACAATGTTTTATGCTCCCTTGAGAATTTGGCTAAAAAACATAAAACAAAGATAGCACCAATTTATAACACAAATGAAAGTCTCATTCTCAAGAGTTCCAGAAATCAGGGAGATAGGACACATTCACAGGCTTCATCATCTCATATCTGTAGGAGCAAGTGAAGCAGACAAAATCCCTGAAAATCAGATGTTCAGTCATCCATAGATCATCTTACCAACCTTACGGAGCTGATTCTACCTACTGTTTTGAGTAGTTTTCCCCTTTCTGACTTTCTGAAGACTTATCCTTTCTCCCTATATCTCTGTATATGCAGGGAATGTACCAAGGTTGAATACGTGAAATCCAGGGCTGTTGCCAGTGTAACTGTGTCCCCTGTGGTCATTCAAGAAAGAACACAGGATCTGATTTAAACCAGTCTGAACCCAAAACATTTGGCCAGTGTCCATTCAAGCCTCAGGCATACATACAGCAAGCCAGTCATCACTTGGGCCAGGACACACAAATTTCTAATATTCTGCTAGAAATAACAGACTTTGTAAATAATGGTCCTTGGCCAAGGGCAGGCTCCACACGTGCTCAGCATATGCAAAATAATGAAGGTCAAAGTTGGCTTTTCTAGTCCCATTAACACATGCACAGGCAGTATCAACAATGCTGCTGGGGGCGGGGGGGAGGGAAGGCACACAGGATAAGATGAGAAGGAAATAAGTACATTCTTCTTCTCCAAGCATCTTGATATCATTCTCTTGTGAAGAAAGCTGAATTTTAAAAATCCAGCAGAGTATCCAATGCCACACACCCCTCCTCAAGGCTTAGAGTGAAGAGACCTGGATCATGCCTCCACAGCAGGGATGTCCTCCCCCTTCAAACTTTTGGAGGAGAAATTCAGAAACAAATGATGTTCTGTGTATGATATCAGTACAGTAAGAAAGTTTCCACCCTGGATTTTGTCCTGCTATTTTTTTCATAGCTAATACTTCCCAGGAGGTTTTCCATGCATCCCCAATCTCTACTCTTCAGCCTTCTGTCATCATTGCTATACCTATGGGTACGTTGGGATCTTTATTGGATTTCTGCAGGGGCCATCTCCTAAGATTTCTATTCTCAGCTACCAATATATAGTTACCCTAGATCTTTCCAGAGTTGGCATATAGCTTTATAAATAAAAAGAGATCTTTACAGGAATTATATAAAAAATGGAACTAAGGAATCAAATGTAAAATTGGGGTCAACAGTCAGGCATTTTTTTAAACCACCTGTCATGGGGAAGCCCCAAACAAGAAAATTTTTGTCAGTCACTAGTAATAATTCTACCACCCTACCTAGCAGAGCCCAACATCTTCAGTTGTATTTCTGAGGTATAGGCTTAATTCTTAGGGCCATGGGGCAGCTTCCAGAAACCTGGGAATTCTCTTGAACTCATCATGCCTCAGGGATTCTGTCCTGAAGGTCCATGGAATTTCTACTGTATGGTGGAAAGATGTGCTGAACTTAAAATTAGGAAGATCTGAGTTCAAATCCTCTCAGACACTTAACTAGCTATGTGACCTAGGGTCTCATTTGAACTCAGGAAAATGAGTCTTCCTGAATTCAGGTCCAGCACTCTATCTACTGAGCCACCCGTTCAAATCTGGCCTCAAAAGCTTACTAGCTGTGTGACCCTGGGCAAATCACCTAGCCTTGTTTGCCTCAGTTTCCCCACCTACAAAATGAGCTGAAGAAAGAAATGACAAACCATTCAAGTATCTTCGCCAAAAAAAAAAAAACACAATCAAATGGGGTCATGGAGAGTTGGACAGGACTGAAACCACTGAATAACAACAATAACTATTATTATTATTATAATTGATATTTCCTAATTCTGGGCTAGAGCTGTGAAGTAGAGAAGGTTTGTATTTGATCTTGGAGTCACAGAAATAGTTTAAATCAAAGCTCTTGTTTACTACTTGTTCAACCGTGGATAAATCGCCTAACCTCTCTGGGCCTCAGTTTCCTCAGCTGTAAAATGAGGGAGTTGAAGTAGATCACCTCTAAGGTCTCTTTCAATTCTAGAACTATGATATTATTACCTTCTTCCCTCCCTTTTCAGAAGTCTTCTCTCTAAGATAAAACTCTTTGCCACTGTCACACAGGTGACTACCTGGCTTTCAGTCAACTGCCAATTAAACCACCCAGATATTAGTTTATTATTATTAGCCTCAGGTACTAAGGTATTGAAAAAGTACTGGATTTGGAATCATGGGCTCTGGGTTCAAATCTCACCTCTATCACTTATGATTTGTATGAATCTGGGCAAGTTATTTCACTTCTCTTTGCCCCAATTTCTTCATCTGTAAAATGAGGGAGATGAAATAGATGGCCCCAGAGGTCTCTTGCCCCTCTAAATCATTGATCCTATACTCCCTTTGAGATGTATACGTTTGGGCTTGGTTTTTAATAAGGATTTTCTTGGAGACCCAAAGGAATGAAGCCTTACTGATGGTAACCAGGCATCAACAGGCAGTGGGGAAAATACCAGGAGGCAGAGAAGTCTGCTCTCATATCACACACCCAGAGGCAACTACTTTGTATTACTACCTAATGCTGGTCTCATTCAGAGCAATGGAAACCACTCTGTTGTAAGCAAGACTATGATTTCCACTGGGCTCTTATGTACTATAGCCACCCCTGCCATTTATCTACAAAAAACAGGAAACTATAGTCCCAGGCATATGGCATTGCCACATACTTAAATCCTGTTTTTTGACCTTTGCTTTTGTTTTCCAAAAATCATAATGTGGAATCTATTGAAATGGTGGGCTGGTGTTCCTTCAGAGACTCAGGCTTAATATCCTGGTTCCTTCCAGATCTGTACATAGCAACAAGATTTCCCCAAAGTGCTTCTAGGGCTCAGAAGGTTGGAGTCTCAAGGGCAGCATGGTGGAGAACAACCCATCTGAGTGATGCTGGCATCTGCTAGAGCCAAATAAAGACTAACACAGTGCCCAAGGAGGTCATTGTGCGACACATTTTGGGGAGTTTAATAAAGCAACTGTTACTTCCTGTGCCAGTCCTGAGAGTCCCAGAGAGCCTACATATGCTACACAGCATCTTGCTTAGCTGAAGCAAAAACCCCCGATGTACAGTTCATGGCACTTGGAGCTACAATTAAGTCTTTGGTCCGAATAATAACTCTTACCATTAGCTGCCAATAAGAGAATACTAACCTCTTTCTCTCTGAATTAAATCCAAACATTGCATCCCTGACAAGAGGAAAGGGAGTTTCAGTATCACTTAGCAAGGAAGGAAAATTAGATTAATTCAGAAACTGTGTTTGCCTTCAGCATAAAGACTTCTCCTTACATAGCTAAGGCTGTTGGACCCTTAGAGAAATTCTCATTTCTCTTCTCTAAACCTGCCTTCTTTTTTTGATAGATCCCAAGGATATGTAATAGAAGCAAAAATCAATTCAATAGCTAAACAAGGTGCTTTGTGCTCTCTGATGTTCATCTCGGCCAAGGGTCTGTAATCTTTATTTTTTTCCCATTGGTATCTTTAATTTTTACATCACCTTTATTTTCAATATGTCCCTTTCCTCTCCCTTGCCCAAAGAGCTATCCCATTTAACCAAGTGCAAAAAAAGAAAGAAAATAAGAAACTCTTCAACAAAACTAACCAGCTTATTAGCCAGGTCTCAGTATATGTAGCATCCCTTACCCATAAGCCCCCACATCTGCAAAGTAGAGTACCTAAACTATTTTGTGAGGAGGAAATATTGCTCACCTCTCTAAAGACTTTGCGTGTCTAGGGGTGACAGTGGGGAGGGAGAGAAGAGAGGAATACATTTCTATCACTGGGAACCATAGAAAACCATGCCAGAGGGTATTTGGAGGTAGAGTTGGTAGCAACTAGTTTGGAGGCCTGTCTGATTAGTGTTGACATCTCCCAGTAAATCCTGATTTACTGACAGGATGGAGGGGAAAAGGGACAGAGAACTCTTCCTTCTCAGTTCATTTAACATTTATTGAGTTCTTACAATCTGCAAGGTATAGTTTTGAGCTGTATCATAAAGACAAACAAGACATAATCTCTTCCATATCAGAGCTTCCACTCTAGACTACATCACTGATAAGAATCCAGGGAACATCACTAGCCCACATAGTATTAACTGCTTCCTCAGGTTCCGGGATTGCTGTGGTTTAATGAGGAGAAAGAGTGCACAATGGATACATAGATCAGTAGATCTGTTAAATCTCAGAAAACAGATCTCCGGACTCTTTGCAATTGCCATACCCAAGTCTTCCCTGGGACCCTTTCATCAAAATATGTTAGGGTTCCTCTCTAGAAGCACACACTCAGTAATGGCTATCTCTCCCTGACCCACATCACTGCAGTTGTTCAACCACACTCTACATCTGGGATCTGCTTCTCATGAAAAGGTTTGGGATCCTTGCTCTTTAAATTTTGAATTAGGCAGAGTCAGCACGTTATATTGGAAAAGCGGTTTTGGAGCCAAAGAACCTGGTTCCAAATCTTGGATTTAGGCAAGGTCTCTGGGTCTTTCTGAACCTCAGTTCCCTCATGTGTAAAAATAAGGAGGTTGGATTAGATGGTTCTTCAGCTCCCTTAAAGATAGACATCTGTGATCCTTTGGTCTCATCTCCCACCCCAGGCACATGCCTGTCCCGCTGAGCTAAATGTTTAATCACCTGGCGTACAGGTGTCATTGGGGTGTCTTGGAGGTAAAAGGAACTCTGCTTGGTTGATTACCTCATCTACCTCAACCCCACTTCTGTGAGGCAAGTGTTTTACAATAGAAAGTCAGCTGGCTTAGTTGGGCATCAGAGGGCCTGGATTCAAATGCTACCTCTGCACTTCACAACCAAAGTGATTTTGGTCAAGTCATTTTCATTTTCTCACTTGTAAAAATGAAAGTTTGAATTAAGATGATTTCCAAGATACTCTCCAGTGGGATCCTATGAGAAATATTCTTATTACCATTTTACTCATAGGGAAAGTAAGGCACATACTGTTGTGTTTTCAGGAACATAGGGAAGGCTTTCTACATCAGCATATATTTTCCCAAATTCTTGTTGATGCCAGAAATTCCGCAATTAAAGACTCATTTTCTTGCTAAATAAATTTCCCTGCTGTTAGAATGTAAGTTCCATGGAAGGTAATAATAAAAAGAGTAACAGTTCACATTTCTATAGCTCTTTAAGGTTAGCAAAGCACTTCAAGCTTTATTTCACTACTTAGAACAAATGAATTTATCAAGTTATATTTTACAAGCAATTGCTTTTTGGTAAGGTAGAACAATTCATGAAAATAATAGGGAGTTCAAGAATATTTAGAAGTTGGGGGAATCAGGACTGCCCTGAAATGAGGAAAAGGTAGTAAAAGGGAAAATTGCAGAGATAAGCTTTACTTGGTTCAACATTTGTGAGCTGGCCCTGATTAAGGTGTAAAGTCCTTCACTCTTTGCCTACCCACCCTGAGGATAGATTATCTTGTCTCTCCAGACTTTCACACACATCCTTAGTCTCCAATCTGAGCAGCAAGAATGGTCCTTGGAAACAAATGAAACTCGCTGAAAGAACTTTCGCCCCATACAATATATACACCAGCTGCTACATCATATTGCTACAGAAAAGAACAAAGTTGATGGATGTTAAGGCCCAGACTACTTCTCTGGAAATCAAGTTTCTTGGGAGCATGAATTAATACATTCATTTGTGTACTAACTCTGGGTCTACCATGTCATGGGCTAAAGTGTGCTGATCCTTTCCCTTCTCTTTGGCCCTGCTGAGTCTGTCAGCTAGCTGCTACTAATTAAGCATGGACCACTGATATCCTTTCATAAATGTCACATTATTTACAACAATCACCTCATAAAGCTCTATGGTTTGGTGCACAGTGGCCCAGCAGCAGAGGGCATTAATGCTTCAAGGCTTTGCACTTCTGTGAATGTAGGTACTCCTTCCAACTATACACACCAAAATCCCTGTGAACCTTAACATGCCAGTCATTAAATTTTAATAGAAAAATAACTATTATCTGGGAGATACAAAAAAGCCAACTTACCGTAACTTGCTAATAGCCATCTTTCCCTTCATAGCATAAGCAGCAGAAAACACACACACACAAACACAAATCTGTCTGTGCTGCTATCAAAATGGTGCTGCTCTAACCCTTCAGTTTTTCTTCTTCAATATGCCTTCCTCTGCCTTTCATGCTACCCCCCAGACACATTAGCATTTTTGTAAGGTTCGTATAAAATATAGATTACACTGTAGACTGGTGGCTACAAATGAGAACTCAAATGGGGTGCTTGGAATGTGATTTTCAGCTCACTGCTATTACAGAGCCATGGTTAACTTTATTTTTTATTCTGCTCATTTTTTCCCTCTCTCAGGAATAGATATGATAACATAGAACTCCCTATAAAGCAAAAAAAAAAAAAAAAGTAAAATTGACATTTTCCTCAGCTGGAAAAGGCAATCTTTTAGCCTAAGAATGTAAATATGTGGATCTGCTCTTAGTGTATGTAAAGGGTGGGGGTGAGGTTACATCCTTTATCAGCTAGAGCACCCCTGAGTCATCCTTGAGCTTGGTCTTTGGGTTCCTGGGGGTTGGGGAGTGATAATCAGTTTTAGATTATTGGATCCCTAAAGGCTGAAGCATTCAGTGAATAAACATTTTTCATGTGAAAGCCCTGTGACATGATTCAATCTATCTTTGACATTAAAACCTTCTCATCTGGTAATCTCCTTCCCCCTCACTTTTCCATTTGCAACCTATTAGACAGAATCCCTGATAATGTACTTCAAGGCTTATAGTCAAAGAAAGCTCTAATCTAGCCCTACAGAAGAACTACTGGACTTCAGTAGCCACACACAATATTAGATATTCTGGAAGGATACAAAAAGGAGTCTACATTCTACCAGGAGATTCTTAACCTAACTACTGAATAAATCTGAAAAGACCCTTGAAGCATTTGGACTGGATCTTGAAGGAAGCTCAGGGTTCTAGGATACAGAGGTGAGGAATATCAACAGTCACAACCTGTCATATTCTGAACCTTTCTATATGATAGAAGAACCAGAGAGTCACAAAAGAACAAAGAACAGGTGGTGGTGTTTTTTTTTTTAAACAACATCTCAACAAGTGCAAATTAATTTGTTACAAACTGAGCAAGAGGTGTTGAAGAGATGCAGATTGAAAAAAAAATCAGAGTCAGATGGGGCTAACCTCCCTTGTCTCAGCTCTCTAATCATGAAAGAGAAGATAATGAAATGGTCTTCTACAGACTTCTGGGAAGAAAAGTGAGAGGTAAAGTAAATACCAAAGTAGTTAGATTTCTTCCTTCTACTGTCAGGATACATACTAAAGAGTGGAAAGAGCACAGATTTGGAATTAGAGGAGCTGGGTTTGAATATAGTCACTTATTACTCTAGTGACTTCATCTGAATCTTAGCTCTATCACCTACAGACTAATTGGAATTGAGCTAGATGACTTCTAATTACCATTCTGGCTCTGTCTATGATCTTGTAATTTCCTTAATGCCAGACTCTATCCCACTCCTAGACAAGAACTAAAGCATTGCTGAATTAAGGAAATATGGGTCACCCCTGATGGGCCAAGTGCCTTTACATTCCTTCATGACTGTATTGACCTCTTGGATTCCAGACATTTGGCTTACCCATAAACATGGATGCCAAGAGCTCTAATTCATGGATGTCAGTGAATGTCAGTGAATGGATATAGGAATACACATATACACATTTGTACAATTGAGCAAATCCCCTGAAGGACACAGGTTCTGTACCAGAATCTAAAAAGAGAGCTTGGATCAGCACAGCTTTCTTTATATGATTTAGTGACTATAGATTTCTACTGACCATGTAGCCATAAGCTGCCCTGGGTAAAGGGTATTCAGCAGGAAGATCTTATGGAAACAGCATCTCCCTTAGGGCTAGATTTCCCTGGTGATCAGCCTGTCCTACCTGAAATCTTACTGGCAACATATTACCTGACCTTGAACTTTCATCCTGTTGTGCTGTCATGACCCAGAATGATGTGACACAATGTTGACTGACCAATCTCAGCTATCTAGCCCTTAATGGTTGTTAAGCCTGTCCTATACTCTATCCCATGCTCACCAACATTTCAATAAATGATGTATCCTAATAAACTGAATTATACTTGATTTTGTGTCATTCCCCACTTCTTTTCACCCCTACTTCCCCAGAACCTCAGAATAATAGGTGCATAGATTTAGAGATGTAATGGACCTTAGAGAACCCTAGTCCAATTCCTTGATTTTATGATAAGAAAAATGAGGTTCAGAAAAGTTAAAAGACTTGAACAACCTTACTGGGATTGAACCCAGTCCCTGACTCCATGTTAATCCCTCTATCTACTACTCCATGCTGTCTGTCTTGATTTGCCCATAGTAATTGATAGATCAGATTCCTTCATATCATCTTTAACCTCTTGGATCCCAGATATTTGACCTACTCATAACCAAGGATACCAAGAATTCACTAATTTCTGCTGAAAATTTCTGGTTCTCAGATCCTTGGATGGCTCCTAACAACTGATACCAAGCTTCAATCTAGATCTCTTGATCTCTACATTCTTAAGGCTTATTTCTGAGCCCTAGCATCCCTGAATATGAACCTTGAGTTTGGTAGGTTCAAATCTCTGCCCAGTCCTGTCCTACATACAAATCCTACCAACCTAGCATGTTGCTTCCTCAGTCCAAATAAGAACAGCAACATTTTTAAAAGATTGATCAGAGTCTTTGTGCCATGGGTGTCCATGATACAAGGGATATAGATAAGTGTATGAATGAATGCAGGAATATGTGTATTGTATTTAAAAAGTAGCCTAATTGCAAAATCTATGGCTAATTGCTCAAATAAATTCACCCAAGAACCTTGTAATTTGCTAAACATCTCTTTGAATCTAAAATTGTATTTATATATTTGTTGTGTCTCCTTTAAATGAGACAGAGAACACCATGGATCATACTAAATCATTTTCTAGTTTGATACGCAAAGGAGTTTTTGGTCTTAGTTTAATTCAATTATGGTATCGAAGTGTATAGCAGATATATGGATATTAATAGACGTAATGACTCAATCATATTCTATTAATGTAACAGAGTATTCATTTTTATGGGAAATAATGTCTTGCTACATGGCATTAAACCAGTCTGAGCCTTCATTTCCTCATCTATAAGGTGAGAATGCTGGACTAGATTCAATTCACTAATGTTTAGGATTGAAGCTGGGGTGTCACCCAAAGGGCAATGGAGAGCCCATGTTGGACATGAATAGATTGTAACACATTATAAATAAGGTATTATTCAGGAGAGATTGTATAAAAAATGCCATCAAATAAATTTATGACCAAAAAAGGTAAACTAGTCATGTAGCAACAATCCAGAATAATCAATCTTCCATTAAAATATGCTCCATTGTGCTCTTTACAATACCAAGAGAATGAAGTGAGGACCCACAGTACATTAGGAGGAACCACTATGAAATATGTGTAGAGAGCAAAGGTGAGAGTTACATAGGATGAGCAGGTATGGATGGGTTATGATTTGCATGACTGGAGGCGTAGTTCACACCTATAAGATCACAGGACCATACATCCTCACACTCTATCGTTCAGCCATACCGGGGTATCTGTCATCACGCAATTATCCATCTCCCATTTACATGCTTTCACATTGCTTGAACCCCATTCTTAGAATGGTCTCCCTCTTCACCTCCAAAACACTGAGTCTGGGCACTGGGAAAATACAGATCAAAACAAAATTTCCTGCCCTCTGGAAGCTTACTTTCTACCTGGGTGGGAGGAAGGGATACAAGATGAGCTCAAGCAAGTAAATTAAAAGTTTACTACCCTGTTTCCTCCTAAGTCCTAGGTAAGAAGTATAACATTTCTAAAAGCAGGAAAAATGCATTCACCATGTACTCAAATAAGTAAATACAATATAGTACTAGGTAATTTCAAGAGGGAAAGAATGCCAATAACTGGGAAGATCAGGAAATCTTTAAAATACTTTGTGTCAGAAAAAAAGGCAGAAATATTTTCAAATTTACAAAGTTTATACATAGCAATGAAGCTACTCAACACTGTGCCCACAAGAGGCAAATAACATCTCCAAAAAATGAAAATTTGCCTTACTCACTGACTTCCCCTCCCAGTTAAGTTGTTTTATTATTTGAGCAGTCAGTTCACAGCAGGAAGTTAATCTAGTATTAGTCTATATGCATATTTCCCCCACTTGGCCCACACAGCTATTTGGCATTTACTCTAGGATGAAGTCTTAATCCTCAATGATTTCACATTTCCTTCCATAACTACAGATTCTTATGTCACCAAGGATCCATTACAGATACTTAGATCACTAGAAGTTTTAAAATATGAAAAGGTTGAATAAAAAGTTCTTTTGAAACTAAAAAAATAAATTAAAAAGGGGGAAGACCACAACAGTTTATCAAATGTCAAGGTCATTATTTTTCTGATGAAGTAGAGAACAGAGTTCAACTTAAATTGTTCCTGTGTGGGTGGAGGGGTTGAGGGAAGATTAGATGGACTTGGGGCTTGGGTCTGGAGGGAAAATAGGAGCAAGGATGTCATAGATTAGAGCTGAGAGTAGGGATGAAATATTTCTAAAACTAGTGAGCATCTGCCTAAAGTAATGCTATTACTTTAGGAATTAAAGTGAGCTGCGTGATAAAATAAGAAGGGGGAAGGTAGAAAAAGTAAATGTACAGTTATCCCTTCCACATTACCCATCATGGTTTCAATACAGCATTGGTCGGCATAAAAAATTAAATGGGAGTTTTGCTGAAGCCACAGAAAACGTGCAAAGGCCAGAAGACAACACAGAAAACATTTAGAAACTCAGAAATGTATAAAATATATGTATAGTCTTGTATAATATCAACATATTTTATCTTTGAACACCATAATATTTCAGGCTTTTTCTCGGGTACAAAGGGAGAGCCAAAAAAATTTTACATGGATTTTCCAGATCACAGGAACACTGTGCCCCTAACCCCTGCAATGTGGAAGAGATAACTGTATAATGAAATACAGGGGAAAAGTCAATGGCCTTTGTTTAGGATCTAGATTCTGATTCTGGTTTTACCAAGCTGGGCCTCTGTTAGGACCAAGTCCAAGTCAAGTCCAAGTCCAAAGTCTTTCATTGGTTGTTGTACTACGTAAAATCCCTTTTAGCTTTAAAATTCTACGTGGGGAAGAAAAAAGGGAAACGAGTCCTCTGAGGAACAAAGAATGTCAGGGCTAGACATTTTGAGACTGCCAGCCTGGACCTCAAGTCAAGTTCCAGGATTCACCTATTAATGCAGGATGGTTAAACTTGTAAAGCCTTAGCACAGAGTTCTCTCAGCTCTACATAGCATAAGTCCCTCTGGAAAACATCAGAGAGCTACATCCACAGAGTCATAGATTGATAGAATCACAGAGCCATATGGGACCTCAAAGACTGTCACCTCCAAATCATACCTGACCAAAAATCCCTTCTACAATACTCCTAACAAATGTTTATCCAGACTTTGCTTGAAGATCCCAAGTGGTAAAGAACCTACTACTTTCCGGATTAGCCCAATACACTTTTGGATAATTTGAATAGTCAGGAAGTTTTTCCTTATTCCTATGGACTTGTGCTCTTATCAATGTGGATACTCCTCCCAAAGATGCAGCTTGAAATTCAACTCTGCCCAGCACTACCAGGTGAGACTCCCATCTATCTATCTCTTCATGTAAATCACCCACAAAGGGTTGACCCAATATACAAGAGACCTTCATCTATTTCTTTAGACATTACATGTATACTAATAGACTGTCCATCATTTATCTCTTCCTTTTCACAGATGAACAGTCCACATTGTTTTCGGATCTTGTAATTTTCTAATAACATTCATTATACATCTGCATAATTCCTCTCTTGTAATACGTTGCAACCTACCCTAACCTACCATGTATCTTTCTACTACCCTTTACATGATCATTAACTTCAAATATTCAGAGATTCGGATATCCTATAACAGAGCCATACACTAGAAAAATATTAGAGTTAATGAGAGGGCCTTTGTTTCAAGAAAAATCTTGGAATCAATAGGAAATGGGCAATGTTGCAAAAACAATCCAGCCTACTCTCCTCCCCCTGTTTAATTCTAGGCTCAACTCACTGTCCATTTGCAGTACCTGTCCGAAATATACATGTTGAGGGATGAGCTCTATAGATCATCCTTCCAACTAAATATCATTGTCTGGACAAGAGGCATAATACAATCAATACGCTATCATCCACATACAGGAGTATCCAAAGGTCCTCATCATCTCTAGAGAATTCTTTTTAGTTTGGATTCTGGTTTGGAAATGATGGACTCAAAATACAAAATGAGACTTTTTTGGTCAATGGGGAATTTATTTTTACTTGAATGACATGTTTTAAGAGGTTCTATTTCTTTCTCCATGGGAGGAGGGAAAGAGCAGATTTTCATTGACTGAAAAAAAAATAAAAACATAATGTTTTAAAAGAAATAAAAAATTGGATCTTGTGCTGGGCATTTTTTACAACATTGGCTGGGACCTTTTGGCAGGCATATGTACCCCTCTGTTAAAACTAAATGAGTTATTGAATAGTCATTTCTGCTGGTATGCCTTTCAAAGAATGAGAAGGGAGGAGAGAAAGGGAGAGAGTGGGCACATTTATTAAGTGCTTACTTTGTGCCAAGCACTGTGTTAAGTGCTGAGAATACAAACACAAGAAGAAAGAAAACCATTCCCTGCCCTCAAGGAACTTACATTCTAATGCAGGAAGATAACACATAAAAGGGAACTAAAACTCAAAGATGGAGTGGTAAATAGAAGTGTTAGAGATGGCCTATGTTGGAGAAGTCTAGAGAATTAGGAGTAGAGCCAAGAGATGATTTTGACAAATGCATATGAGACAGCCTGTTGGAGGAGGATCTTTAAGGAAGTGTTTTGCTCCACAAAACCAAATGCTTTTTCTTTGAGTCAATAAATACATTGGGATTTTGTGTTTTCTCTCCCTTTTAGTCAGTGGTTGGACTACAAAGATGTGGATTGTTACAGAATTTCATTTGAGAAAGCATGATTATTCCCTTATCAAGACTTCATTATAGAAACCTCTGACACATGTGCAGATCACTCTCATAAAAATTTTTGAAATAGGAAAGTAGCCATATGGATTGGTAGTTATTGAAATGTTTTCCATCACCTTTCTTTGGTGACAATATCTGAGATTTTTCCAGGTCTTTGGTATCTTTCTCTCTTTATGATGTCTTGAGAATCAATCCCTCAATGTCCTCAAAATTATGTAGTCATTAGTATATACTTACATTTTATGTATTTGATCATTGGATTACTTTTCCCATCTTTGTTTTTCTTTCTGTATCATTTCCCCTTCCCAATGAAATGGATCAGAGATTGTGTTGTTAGAATTCAAATATGGTAACTCTTCTGTTCTTGATGGTAGAGTTAGTTATAAAAACCTTCATTGATATTTCTGATTTTTCAGATCTTTGTTGTCTTTCCAGTTTGGTTTTGATTTCCCTCTTTCTTCACTTCCCTCAATTTCATCTGAAATTTTTATAAGCATGTTTCCCATGCTTTTATTAAAGTCACTGATAGATACATTAAATGGTATAGGTCTAAGGAAAGATACCAGGGGCACACCTTTGGTGATCTCCTTCCATGTGAATTCCTTAGATCTAATCAATCAAATAGTTTGGAGACCATATAACTGTACTATCTTGCATTTGCTCATTTTGTCTACAAAAATAGTATAAGGAATTCTATCAAATGTTTTGCCACGACCTAGATGTAAACAACCATTTGGCCATGCCCACAGGGGACAGTGATTCAAGAGATTTATGAAGAGGTACCTACTGGGTCAGAATGGGATGACCTTTATTCTCAAGCTCACCACTACCATCCCCTTGGAAAAGAGGCTTGTGGGTAGAAAACACGGAAATTGGGCAGACAGGGAGCCAAGGGCAGAAAGAGCTAAACATGAAGAGAAAAAAGGTAAAGGTCATCACAGGTAAGAGGCAGAATGGGGAGCCATAGGAAACATACATTAAAGTCTGGTTAATGCCAGTAGCTGTGATGAGTCTGCTGCTAGTATAGAGAAGATGAAAGATCAGTGACATACTCTTTCCTTACTTTCTCTATCACTCTCCAGAGAGGAAGTCAACCGTCCTCATGGGCTGTTTACTCGCTTTAATTTCTATGTTTCCCTCTGGGCTGGGGAAGTTCAGCCTTTTGCTTTTAATGTACATTTTGGTTTCTAAGCATTTAACTATGATTAAAAAAAAATCAGCCCACTTACCACAACTGATGTGCTTTACTTATTGATCATGTCTGTAGAAGAAGGGGAAAGAGAAAGAGCATTCCCGTTTTGGAGACAGGAGACCATCTGACCAATGACAACTGACTTAGGTAGATTGTAGTTAATTTGGAATGACTGGGTGAAGTAATGGTTGGTGTTATACTTTGTATGCCTGGCAAGAACCCAAGATCAATATACCTCTACTAAAAATACATTCAATATACTTCTATTTTAAATCACACTTACCAATGCCACTGTCCACCTCACCTCCCTACACACATAAACACACTTCCTTTTATTTCCCTTTGGCATCTTCCTTTTACTTTCCCTTTGCACTGGTAGCTATCATATTTGGCACACAGTATAGTGTAAAAGAAAGCCAAAAGTAAGGAGTGAAGTGAGTCACTTAAAAGGGTAAAGTCATGCCCCTGGACAGTGAATGTCAAGGAAAGCTCCTCCCACAGAAAAGGAAGGGAATTGAGTTATTCCGGCATGCTCAGATGTTTGCTGGATCAGTAGATGACTAACATCTCAGTATGTCTTAACACCTCAGTGCTAACTCCTGTCTATACTGGGGAACTATATTGGGGTGCCTGAATTTTTTTAAGCTTATCTTCCTACTCAGGGATAGGAAGTATACTTTTGCTGAATTTGGGTGTTTTTTTTCTTTTCTTTCCAACTTGAAGGCACTATTAATCTAGTTGTTGTTTTTTTTTTTAGATTTTCTTTTTTTTACCTTTTTAATACTCTTATTCCCATGTAGGGGCAGTTAGGTGGCACATTGGATAGAGCACTGGACTGGGACTCAGGAAGATCTCATATCTTTGACCAATATCTTTGCTCAGATGGTAGCTGGGTGACCCTAGTCTAGTCACTTAACCTCCATCTGTCTCAGTTTCCTCATCTATAAAATTAGGATAATAGTACCTACCTCCCAGAGTTGTTGTGAGATGAAATGAGATCATATTGGCATAGCAATTTGCAAATCTTAAAGAACGATATAATTTCTAGCTATTAAATTATTTTTGAGATTTCTAGGTGACACAGTGGATGGAGTGCCAACCCTGGAGTCAGGAAGACTCATCTTCTTGAGTTCAGATCTGACCTCAGACACTCACTAGCTATGTGACCCTGCACAAGTCACTTAACCCTGTTTGCCTCAGTTTTCTCATCCGTAAAATGAGCTAGAGAAGGAAATAGCAAAACAGTCCAATATCTTTACCAAGAAAACCTCAAATGGGGTCATGAAGAGCTGGATGTGACTGAAATGACCTGAACAACAGCAACAAATAAGTATATACTAGTGGTATGGATTTGAGTGCTATGGTTTAGTAATATAACAATTGTGATCTTGTGTTACTATTACTTGCATACCTATTTTATTGGTTATATGCTAAGTGTTTATCAGATGATTCACTGTGTTGTTTTGATGCACCTGATACTATATGTTTAAAGCTTAAATTTGCATTATAGTTTCTTTAAATATTGTCAATTTGGATCAATCTTTTGAAAATAGAGGGGCTATCTGTCATATATATTATTATAAGTATTATGGCATACAGAAGCCTACTAACAGTAGGAATAGACCCAAGAAATAAAAATAATATAGACATACCACATTTTATTGTGCTTTGCTTTGTTGCAGTTTGCAAATAATCAATTTCTTTTTTTACAAATTGAAGGTTTGTAGCAACCCTGTGTCAAGCAAGTCTATTGGTGCCATTTTTCCAACAGCATGTGCTCACATTGTGTCTCTGTGTCACATTTTGATAATTCTCAGATATTTCAAACTTTTTCATTATTATTATATCTGTTATGGTGATCTGTGGTCAGTGATCTTTGATGTTACTATTATAATTGTTTTGGGGCACCAGGAACTGCACCAATATAAGATGGCAAACAATAATTGATAAATGTGTATGTTCTGACTGTTCCACTGACTGGCCATTTCCCCATCTCTCTCCCTCTCCTCAGGTCTTCCTATCCCTTGAGACACAACAATATTAAAGTTAGGCCAATTAATAACCCTACAATGGGAACATTGTACACAGTAACAGCCACCTTGTGTGATGACTGACTTTGATAGACTTAGCTCTTCTCAGCAATACAAGGATCTAAGACAACTCCAAAGGACTCATGGTGGGAAATGCTATCTACATTCAGAGAAAGAACTATGGAGTCTGAATGCAGATCGAAGCATACTATTTGCTCTTTCTTTTTTGTTGTTGTTGTTTTGTTTCTTCTTTCTCATGGCTCCTCTCATTTGTTCTAATTCTTCTTTACAACATGACTAATGTGAAAATATGTTTAATCAGAATGTGTATGTAGAGCCTATATCAGATTGCATGTTGTTTGGGGAAGGGGAAGGGAAAGGAGGTGGGGAAAATTTAAAACTCCGAAACTTATAGAAGTGAATGTTGAAAACCAAAAATAAACAAATTAATTTAAAACTTAAAAAATAAAATAAAGTACATAACCCTACAATGACCTCCAAGTGTTCAAATGAAAAGAAGAGTCAATGATACAGGCAAATTTCATGATTTCCTTATTTTAACAAATTGCCACGGCCACCCCAACTTTCAGCAACCACCACAGTGCTCAGTCAGCAGGCATCAACATTGAGGCAAGACCCTGCACCAGCAAAAAGATCATGACTTACTTGAAGACTCAGATGATGGTTAGCATTTTTAACAATAAAGTATTTTTAATTAAGATATATACATTGGGGTTTTTACATAATATTGCACACTTAATAGACTACATTATAGTGTAAGTATAACTTTTATAAGTACTAGAAAACCAAAAAATTCATGTGACTCACTTTATTGTAATATTTACTTTATTGCAGTTGTCTGGAACCAATCCTATAATATCTCCAAGGTATGCCAGTATATACTATGAGAGTACTGGAAGGAGTTATAAAAGATCTAGGTGACTATAAAATAATCTGTACCAAGGTTAAGCCAGGAGGATCCACTAAGGATATGCTCTGAGAACTACCAGACCCATTTATTTGACTAGTAAGACAATCCTAGTAAGAGATGGTAAGTAGAACTGGCTAGCAACCTCCTTCTGAGGAAGAGAAATTCTTCAGGAAATTTGTAGCCTTAATGAGCAAAGTGAATGCCTCAGCAAAGTAGATGAGAGTCAGACCTAGGTCTGAATTAGAAGCTTCATATGTGGGTGAGGTTGAGAAAAATCAAGAAACATTTATTAAGTGTTTCTATGAGCCAAGAACTGTGCTAAGAACTGGGAATAAAAAATACAGTCTCTGCCTACAAAGAGCTGACATTCTAATGGAAACAGACAATACATAAAAAGGAAAGTGGAGGTGAAAACCAATGGAACTTCCCAACTTCAAAATAAATAAGAAATTTTCTTTATGGAGGGTGAAGGGCAGAGCAGGTGCCAGTGCAGGAGAATTGCAGAGAAGTTTAGAGAGTCAGAAATGAAAGCAGGTGAAGAATAAAAGCCTAAACATGACAAGCATGGGCAGTTCCTCAAAACGGAAGTTCTGGTAGGAATTTGTCAATGAGATGATGGGGCCAAAGAGGCTGAGGGATATTCCAGGCAAAAAGACTTCACAAGTAGAGGTTTCTGAGGAATATAGAAGAATTCCAGAGTGAAGGAGATAAGATTTTACATCTCAGAAATAGATAACTTATCTGTAAGTCAGATGGAATCCACATTCCCTATATCAGAATGAAAGCTCCAATTGTGGGCAAAGTGAGGACCCCTTCAACATATAGAGAAACTTCACCTGTGGATAAAACCAAAGCTATACATATCATTGAAAAAAATGTATCAAAGACCTAAGATAAGAATCTTGCCAGAAAAGAACCCCTGCTCTTCTGGGAAAGACCTTTGTATGAGGTTATCATACAGCTCTAAGATGAGAATGCATCAGAAGTAGTAAAGAGTTTGAAGGCATCTAAGATGGACAATATAAATTGCTTGATGGAAAGTGTAAGAGGAACCATTTATTTTTGAATATACATGGTCTCTGAGAGCAAGAAACTCTTAAATGCTATAATAGAAGCACCTGCAAAAAATTGAGTGGTCCTCTTAACCTGGACTATTGAGATGATGCTTGTTAGGTTCAGCAATACCACTGAAAGCGGAACTGCCTTACAAATTGGGAAGGCAAAGATAAAACCTATTGAGACATGCATAAAGAGGAATGGTACATGGTAAAAGAGCAGAAATGACCAGAATGACCAAAGTTTCTAAAGGATGGCTGGGTTAGATTGACTTAAGGATAACTCTGAAAAATTCCATAGCAGCAAAAATGTGATGGATTCATGAGGAGTTGTTTGAGCAATAGGGAAAGAGGAAACAATGAACAGTCCAATGTTCTAAAAGGGATAAAACACAAACTAGTCCCTGGTAGTTTGGGATGGATATTAGAACAAAATGAGGTATTCATAGATCATTCAACAATTTTTTTAAAGGAAAGATTTACCCAGCATAAGAGAAGACTATTCAACAAGCATAGTCATTGAGGAAACCTGGAGTCGATTCAGCAGAATCCCTGAATCTCCCTTGCCTAAATTATCTATTATGATTCACCAGCCAAATATCAGAGCACCCTTGGAGCACCTCCTTGCTTCTTTATAATTGGGTGATGGGGATTCGTTGTCAATGATATGAGATTTTAGTTCCCTGAGTCAACCAAGTCTCAAGGAAATTCTCATTATCTGTTAAGGAAAAAAATAGCCTAATTTGCTTGGAGGGGAGGGTGCTCTACCCCTTGGTGCTGAGGTCCTTAAGATTTTCTAGAGTAGTGCTCTCAAACTCAAATAGAAACAGATCCCTGTCAGCCACATACTGATTTAGAAAACCACAAATTCACATTATTTGTATTTTATTATATTTTTATTTATTTTGTTAAACATTTCCCATCTGTATCTGGTTCAGTGCCACTAGTAGTGATGAGTTTGATACTTCCATCCTAGAGGACTTTCTCTAACTTAAGTAACTTTAGGATACTTGCTTCCTGGTCAATACTTCTGGTATTCAAGACGTCTTCCCCTTGAATTTTGAAATTGGGAAGGCAAGGATAAAACCTATCGAGACATGCATAAAGAAGAATGGGCCGTGGTAAAACAGCAGAAATGACCAGAATGACCCAAGTTTCCAAAGGATGGCAGGGTTAGATTGACTTAAGGATAACTCTGAAAAATTCCTTGGGGCCCCAAGTAAAGTGCATCAGAAGTACCCAGTTATCCCTCCCACATCACAACTTTCCCCACGATGATTTTGATATATCACATGTTGGCATAAGAAAGTAAATGGAAAATTTTTAGGAATTTTGTGTAGGCTACAGACAATACATGAAGGCCAACAGATGACACAGAAAAAAGTATGGCAGAAATGCAGAAAATATATGGACAGTATTACCTGATATCAATATATTTTATCTTTTAATACTATAAACATTCCATAAAAGAAAAAGAAAAAATTCTGAATTCTCTGGTACAAAGGGAGGGCCAAAAAATTTTACACAGATTTTCCAAATCACAGGGGTGCTGCTGCATTATGGAAGAGATAACTGTACATAAAAAATAATGTAGTACAGTGGAAAGAGTGCTGAATTTGGAGTCAGAAGAACTGAGTTCAAATTCTGATTCTGCCACATACTCTCCGCATAACCTCAGAAAAGTCACTTCACGTCTGTGAGATGATCTCAAAAGGTCACTTTCATCTCTAAATCAATGACTGTATGAACCTAAGTGATGTGGACTTTGCAATAAACTTATGAGGTAGAGCTTAGACAAAGTAAGTGAGTCCCTGACATTTTCTGATATTGTCTTACCCACTTACCAGCTTCTCCCTCCTTAAATAAACTGAAGGAGCAAATGACTTAATCCAAATTGTTCTTATATTTTTTTAATTTTATTATACTTATCTGTGTGTCTAATTTGCCTCTATTAGGCCAAATCTAATAGCCTTTCTCAACCTCAGCCTTCTTGACTTCTCTATACCCTTTGACACTGTTAACTACCTTCACCTCCTGAGTGAACTTCTCTGAGGATTTTCATGATATTTCTCTCTCTTGGCTCTCTTCATACCTATCTGACTACACTTTCTCATCTCCTTTGCTGAATCTTCATCTATGTTATACACACTAATATAGGTGTCCTCCAGGGCTCTGTCCTTGGACCTCTTCTTTTTTTTCCCATGTTCTCTGACTTCGTGATATCATCCGTTTTCATGCATTTAATTGTCATCTATATGTAGATAATGCCTATATCTCTACACAAAGGCCTAGTCTCTCCTCTGAGCTTTATTCATATATTACTCACTATTTATCAGACATTTCAAACTGAATATCCTATAGCTATCCCAAATTCAACACATCCATCAATAGAATTTAGAATTCTTCCCTATGCCCCTCTTCCAAACTTCCCTATTTCTATCAAGGGCATCACCACCCTGCCAGTCATTTGGGTTTTCAACCTAGATACCACCCTCAACTCCCTCACTCTCATTCACTCCACATAGCCAATCAGTTGTCAAATCTTGTGATTTCTTTCTCCACAGCATCTCTCAAGTATCTCCTCTTTTCTCCATCCATGCAGTCAACACCCTAACTTGGGTCCTCAATACCTCTTCCCTGAACTATTGAAGCAGACTCCTAATTGGTCTCCCTACCTCAAGTCTCTCCCAACTCTAGTGTTTAGCACAGTGCCTAGCGCATGGTAGGTCTTCAATAAATGTTTATTGAATGAACTCCAATACAACTATCCACACAGTTGTCAGATCTATTTGCCTGAAGCATAGATCTAACTTTGTCACCCCTCCTACTCTATAAACTATATTGGCCACGATTCCTCTAGGATTACATGTGTAAGCTCCTCTATTTGCATTTAAAGACATTCACAGTAGCACCTTCCTATCTCTCCAGTATTCTTCATATTACCCTCCTCTCATCACTCTACAGCCCAAACTTCCTGGACTACTTGCTATTCCTCACACACAATAGTCCACTTTCCATCTCCAAGTCTTTGTACTGGCTATCCTTCATGCCTGAAGTGCTCCCATTCTCCAACTCTACCTTTTAGAATCCTTGGCTTCCTTCAAGACAGTTCAAAAGCCACCTTCTCCAGAAGACCTTTTCAAGTTTTCCTAATTGTTAGTACCTCTACCTCTAAGGTTAGCTTCCTACTACAGTATGCATGTGTATATATGTATGTATGACGTAGCATCATAGGATCATGGAGATCATAGAAGTCATTGTAGTTCAACCTCCTCATTTTATAAATAAGGAAACTGAGGTTCAGAGAGTTTTAAGTGACCTGCCCATGGTCATACAGCTACTAAATATCAGAGGAAGGATTTAAATCCAGATGTTCTTGACTCAAAGTCTAACAGTTTAGCAATTCTATATTCCCCATCACAATGTAAGCTCTCTGAGGGTAGAGATTTTTTTTTTATTTTTTTTGTGAGGCAACTGGGGTTAAGTGACTTGCCTAGGGGCACACAGGTAGTATCAAGTGTTGAGGCTGGATTTGAACTCAGGTCCTCCTGACTCCAGGGCTGATGCTTTATCCACTGTGTTACCTAGCTGCTCTTTTGCTTCTACTTTTATCCCAAATACTTCAGTGCCTAACAAATAGTAAGCACTTAATAAATGCTTATTGATTGGCTGGTTGGTTATTTAAAATGTAACCTCCTTGAGGTCAGGAACTTTTTCATTTTTGTCTTTGTATCTCCAGTGCCTAGATAGTTCCTCATATGTAACAGGCACTTGATATATGTTTATGGAATAGAATAAACCTAATTTTCCTCAACCTGTTTCCTCATCTGTGAAATTAGGTTTCATCAAATTCACAGAGATGATAAAATACAGGAATAGTCAGTTTGGAAGTCCTATGAGAAGGCATGTTCACTAATGCCCTCTTGGTGAAGTTTTGAACTTGTCCAACTATTCTGGAAAACAATTCAGAATTATGTAAGAAACTTCAAACTTTATACACCTAGAACCCACAATATCCAAAGAAGGTCAAATACAAGACAACCCCATGTATACCAAATTATTTATAGCATCATTTTTTGAGGTTGCAAGATGGGTGCCTACCAGTTAGCTGATAAATTAACAAATCATGGTCTATGAATAAAATTGAATATTCTTGAACTGTAAGAAATGACAAATATGAGGAATTTAGAGAAACATAGGAAAGTCATGTTTGAACTGATGCATTGAAAGGAAAATAGAACCAAAACAACATATACTATATTGTTACTTTTAACAATATAACATAAAGTCATAACAACATAACAATTATATACAATACACAATGACTAGAATCACATAAATGAAAATAACACTAATAGGTAGTAATACAGGTCAAATGCAATGACCACTGTTCTTTCCAGAATACAAATGATGAAATACACCTTCCTCAGTGAAGTGGTGGAGTACCACAGATGCCAAAAGTTGCCTATGTTATCAGACAGTCACTGTGCTAGTTGTTTTTCTCTTAACTGTTTTTATTTTATTATGAGTGGATTCTATTGGGCGGGGGGGGGGGGAGGGCAGAAAAGGGAGGATTCAGAATGACTCTGGAAAGAAGAAACTCTCAAGTCATCAATAAAACTTTTTAAACTCCCTTTTGGAGTTTAAAAAAAAAACAAAAGAAGATAGAGTAGGATTAGATGATGCCAAAGGTCTTTTCCACCTATAACTTTCTATGAGTCTATGATTTAGTCATAGTTCAAAAACCATATCTAGCCAAGGCTTTAAAATCCCACTATGTTCACAGACATTCAAATCTTCACATCTCCTGCTGCCAATAATGGTGAACCCAGAATTTTGAGAGTGAAAAGTTCATATTTATAATTATAGCTAAAATTCCAAATCACATCTCTAACCAGCCTTTATTTCTAGTGAGTTACATCTATTTTTCTGCCTTAGACCTCTATTTTCATTTACATTGCTAAGCAACATTATGTATCCCTAGTTCTATTTCAGGCTTTGCATTTATAGTCACAGACACCTACAAGGTTACATCCCACATGTTGGCATATTTTTAAATTCAGTCATATGTGCTATGAAGTACCTCAAGTCATAATAATGTCTTTTATTTGTACAGACCTATTTCCAGAAGGCTCCAAAAACAACATAAACTTTTTTAAAATATGTGATATTATATCCAATATTTTATGATATTCCCTTGGGCATCAGTGACCCAGCAGAAACATATAATGATTTGCTCAAGGTCAGAGAGTGGAAGTGTCAGACTTAGTGCCAGTTCTCCTGACTCTTGCCAAACCTTCTTCTACCATGAGTATTTTAAGGTTTTCCCATCTTCTCTAGACTCTGGCTTTCTTCCATCCACCAACTCTGAAAATGGAAGGAACTGAAGCTTATGTGAGAGAAAAACAGAAAATACAGTTGCTAAGAGAAGTTGTTTATATAGAGCACTTGCCTTTGGAGAGGTTGTTAGAGACTGAGAAGAAAATATTATCTACCCTAGGGTCTTTCTTAAAGTAAAGTAGTTCAAGTGTTGGAGTTATAGTCCAAAAGATCTGGATTCAAATTTTACTTCTGATACTAGGTAACATGACCACAGTCAAGTAGTATTATAAACTTTTTAAGCTCCAGTTTCCACACATAAAAAATGGGGGTACCAGAATTGTTATGAGGCTCAAATGAGATAATATATGTTAAGAGGAGAGTTTCCTAAACCCAATCAATGTAACTAATAAGATGTCCCATGCCCTAATACCTTTATCAGGTGGGAATGCCTCTGCTTATGTTACAGAATCACAATGAGAGGTATAAACTAGGTATAAACTAAATGGAAACAGATTATGCCACATAAGAGATGTCTTCTGGTTGGTTGAAGAGAATCAGTCACACCCTTTGAAGTTTGGATAAAACAATAAACAGAATTTGGCAGTCCAATAGCTAACCAGTTCAGTGGATAACAGTGCTCTGGCCAAGCCTCTGAGAAGGAATCACTTGGGTGGGGGAAGGAAGGAAGGAAGAGGGAGACAGAAGAGAGCTTCTCTGGACCAGAGAATGACTTGGTGAATTTTGAGATTTTGAGATGTCTGATGTTTTGAACTTCCTGTCTGCATCAGTTGTAGTAGAATAGCACTCACCAATTGCTCTATCTGCATTGGGAGCCAAGGACAAACTGAAAAACTGAGGAAAGGCAGCTTCATTACTCCACAGGAACACCAATCCTCAGAGCCTATATGCATACCAAAAGGAGAAAAGACTCCCAGAAACCAAGAGCTGTGAGTTACCTAATCCTTTCCCACATATGCTCTCTAAGCTTGAGCCCATTTTCCCATGGAGTTTGTATGTTTAAGAGGAGAGTAAGTCCCAGACTTTTAAAGGAATGTTTTGATACCAATTGTTAAGTAGTAGTAGTAGTAGTAGTAGTAGTAGTAGTAGTAGTAGTAGTAATAGTAGTAGTAGTAGTAGCAGTAGTAGTAGTAGTAACAATAGTAGTAGTAGTAGTTGCTGCTGCTGCTACTACCGTTGCTGTTGTTGTTGTTGTTGTTGTTGTTGTTGTTGTTGTTGTTGTTGTTGTTGTTGTTGTTGTTGTTGTTGTTGAAGTAAGAGCAGGAAGAGGAGGGGTGGTGGTAGTCATAACTACAGCTAGCATTTATATAGGGTCAACTATGTGTCAGGCACTGTGCTAAGTGCTTTACCATTATCATCTCGTTTTGTCCTCACAACAACCCTAGGAGGTAGGTGCTATTATTATCTCCCTTTTATAGTTGAGAAAACTGAGGCTAACAGAGGTTAAGTGATTTGCCCAAGGTCCAGATTTGAACTCGGGTCTTCCTGATTCCAAACCCAGAGCCCAGTTCACTGTACCACATAGATGCCTTTGTAGTAAATACCTTTTCTAAAAACTAATTAAACATGACTGGATAATGGATATCAACTAGTTAATCCATATCAGGGAATACAGAAAATTGAGGGGTTTTTGGCAAAAATATTAGAGAAATCACCCTGAACTCTAAGGGGAGAAGTAAACAGCCAGCTTCTGGGTTCCCAACCTGTCAGTGTGAGTGAGACATGAGGAAGTAGCTTGGAGAAAGTATCAAATATGTAAAGAGCTTTGTAAACTTTATATAAATAATAGTTGCTATCTTCTTTCGTCTCTCACTGTCTATATATACATGACAAGGATTTTGGAAGAAGATGTCTATTGTACAATTCAACAGTGGTTGACTCTATTGGGAAGAAGTCACAGAACCAAGCCATTTTAGAGCTGAAAAAGACCTGAAAGGTTGGAGGGTATTTAGTGTTAGTGGAAGTTGAATTAAAAGACAAGGAGCCAGAGTCTCAGCTCTTAGCTCCTCATCTTCCATTCCTTGGCTATGTGACCCCACACAATTCCCTTCACCTTTCTAGGCCACAGTTACCTCATCTAGTACAATAAAAATAACTTACATGTGTATAACATACATGTTACATGTATGTAGTGCTTTCATGCTTACAAAGCATTTTTCATATAACCTTCATATAACCTAATAAGTAAGGTACTCATATTCTCTCCATTTTGCTGGAGAGAAAATTGAGGATAAGTGACTTTCCCAGGCCAATGTGAGGATCTGAAGTCAGCTCTTCCTGCCTCCATGTTCAGCACTCTATCCACAGCATCAAGCTGCATCTAAAAGACAGACATAATGATCCCTCTGTCTTCTCATGGCATGGTGTTCAGGCGAATGACTTCAGAGTTCCTTCTAGCTCTGAGCTTGACAATTCTAAACCCCTTATTTTACAGACAAAAGAAATTTATGTCCGAAGAAATTGTAATGTGTCTGATATCACAAAGCCAGTGAATGGCAGATCTAACACAAGAACTCAGTAGGCTGATTTCCAGTATACATCATGATACAGAGGAAAGAACAATAGAATTTAATTGGAGAGTGGGTCCAGATCTCTACTCTGCCACATACCTGTGTGACCTTGAGTAAGTCACTTAAACCCTATGGACCTCAGTTTCCTCATATGTAAGATGAGGGCTTTAGACCAGATGACCTCTGAGGTCCCCTTCAACTCTAAATTGATGATCCACACTTTTTGAATCACTAAACTACTTTAACAATCAGCAGTGAAATGTAAATAGTGCATAGAAGGCAAAGGATGAATAGCATGTATTGGCTTCTAACCAATAATGGACGCTTTGTCAGGGTGGTTTGGTAATAATAACAACAAATAATATAAAAATAGGCAAATGTCAGGAAGTAATACTAAGGGAGGAGACTGTGGAGAATGCAAGAAAATTTCTCTGTTCTTTCTCTAGGATACAGAAAAACAATGACAAAAATGTGATACTTTGACAAATCTATAATTCCATTGGAATGGGTTCTCCCTCCATCAACATAGATTATGATCCCACCACAACTTGGCAGATGGTCTTCATGAGTGGCGGTACCTAAAATTTTGGTTTACCTGTAAGCCAGCCTTCTGGTGAAGTTACTCTCTGAACTTAACCAAGCTGGTACTCAGATGATAGACACACTGTCCATCGTCTAGTGATTAGACAGGTTGGCAGCAACTGTCACAGTTTGTAAGCAAATTTAGGAAACCCATGGGGTTGTGACCTATATGAGGAGTTCATTTTTTACCTTGGACCAAGGGATGAACCAGACAAGGCCTTACTTTCTAATTGGCCAGAAATTCTTGAAGAAAGAAATCTGATTTAAACTAAAAGTTTGAATCAGGGAAGGGGGGGGGGAGCAAACAGCCAAAATTGTGAGGCAGATAAATTTTGGATTCACTGCTTCAAGCCTCTGCTTCCTTCCCATCCGTGATCACACTTAGTTTAAGAGCTAAAACAGATGAAGGACCGAGTTTTTCCCTCCCAGGCACCATGTACCTTTATGTTCTCCCATCCCCTCCCCCTATTAAAATTTGCTCTTAGATCCTCCTTCATACTAAAGTATATAAGGACTATGTTAGAGATGAGAGAGGAGAAGAACAATTGTATTTTTTAATTTTTTATTTCATTAAATATTTCCCAATTACATATAAAAAATTTTAACATTTATTTTTAAAAATTTGAGTTCCAAATTCTCTCCCTATCTTCCTCTCCTCCCCCACCCCTTGAGAAGGCAAGCAATATGATACTGATTATATATGTGAAGTCGTTCAAGAGATAGTTCCATATTAGCCATGTTGCAAAAGGAAAACACGCACAGTAAAACAAGAAAAAATTTTAAAAAAAACTTTAAAAATCATGCTTCAATCAGCACTCAGAGCTTATTAGTTCTTTCTCTGGAGGTGAATAGCATTTTTCATCGTGGATCCTTGGGAATTATCTTGGATCCTTGTTTTGATCAGAGTAGCTGTCTTTCACAGTTGATCATCTTTACAATATAAAGCAATTTTATCTTGAGGTATTGACATCTTCGGCTAAAGGAATTAAACTCTTCCACTAATGAAAACTAGGGCATCATTTTTATATGAGTATTAAAGGAGGTGCATTTATGCCTTCCCAATGATCCTAAAATCTCTGTTGTTTGTCCTTCATTCTCAAAGAGGACCATGACATCTGGAAGGTGATGTTATGACTTGCAAGTGAATTGGATTTAAGTGAAGAAGGCTGTGCAAAGCCACCAGCCTCACTCTCTCCTCCAGAGCCATTTAGGTCCAGTGGCAAGATATGGATCAGGATGACTGGAGATGGTCCGGGATGCAGCAGGAGACCTTGGCCTTTTTAAGCTAAAGTCTTTTCCAGGTCTCAGTCTGACTAAGGCAATGCCCATTCAGTGATTAAATGCTATTTTAAAAATTGGGCAAAGAATGGCCTCTTTTACCTAAAAAAAAAAAAAAATATGGGAGGGGAAAACCAAACAATGATGTATGAGTATTAATAGCTGCCCCACTGAAGACCCAACTGGCCAATTCCAGTTGGGCAATGCAGCTCCTTCCTTCCTTCCTTCCTCTCCTTCTGTCCATACCCTTACCTGCAGGTGCTCTGTCCCAGGACTGGAGGCTACAACTTCCATTGTGTACTTGTCTGGGGACTATTCCCCATTACCGTTTACTGCAGAATGCCTGACATTTAGCTACCTTCTACTGTCTCTAGTAAGTCATTCAATCTCTCTTGTTTTATTAAGGGTGACAAAGGGCATTTATAGTCTCCCAGCCAATGTCATAATATGTGATTTGAAGTAAGCCTACTCCCAGAGACTTATTTGTCCAGAGACTTACCAAAAGTGACATTTGATCACTTTTTGTTTCATCGTTCATGTCTGCTGAAGCTAACAACAATCGTGTGACTTCATTTTTTTTCCTCTTTTTCCTTTCCCTGTGTTTTCAGGCTTTCCTCCTACTTTTCCACATCTGTCAACACCAACCAGTCTAATTTTTCCACTTAGCACAAAAAGAATGGGGCTTATCCTAGCAATACAGAAGGGCTCTTGAAGCATCCTAATATACTCTATTATAGAGAGGACTTTGAATACACAGGGGTCTTGCTACTGAGCCAGGGTGCCTATAGTTTGTTGTGCACAACCAGTTCATTAGGTGTGGAAATCCCAGCAAAGCTGGCATTCTTTGTCCTGGCTCATATAAAACTGCTCCAAAGCACACCTCCAGTGAAAAAAAAATAAGCCTGGGCATTTATGGTCCATGGTGACATTTATCAAGTGTATCAAAAGGGACAGGGGGAGGGGAATGGAGGATCTGATAACAAAGACAAATAAATATATGGATTGCATGTAGTAGAATTAAATGAATATATAAATATACATTTACGTAGCATGTTAAGGTTTGCAAAGTGCATTAAGTATATTATCTCTTCATGATAATCTTGCAAGGAAAATGCTATCAATTATATCCATCTTACAGATGAGGAAACTGAGGCTGATAGAGGTTAAATGACTTGTCAAAGGTCACATAGCTAGGAAGTATCTGAAGCCAAGATTTGGACTACTTAGGTCTTCCTGACTCCAATTCCAAAACTCTATCCAATATGTCACTTAGCTGCCTTTCTTACTGAAATATCCTTAATTTTATTCTCCCATATTTTAAGGGGGAACCTCAGATCCATGGGTTTGGAGTGTCAAAAATACTTAATCCCAACTTGATGCTGTCTAGCATGATACTCATATACCAGTCAAAATATAGGAGAAAAAAACATAAATAAAAAAATATATAATAAGTACAAGGGTGCATCAAACATAAGAAGACCATATGGCTTTTTAATTCACCAAGTAGTTGCTGAAGGTTACTACTGATAGTCATACCCTATGGAATTCACTTCCATGATCTCATGATTCTGTAAGCCCAGTTGCAATTGGGCAAAAGGTAGCTTTGTGTTCTTCACTTTGGAATGTAACAGAAACTAGTTTGCCCAGTAAATTAGCTTCCCTGCCATGAATAAAGGAGAGATTAAATCATATTTTAATTTTGCTCTAAATCCCTTAATTTCTCTGCTCCCTCTCCTGCTCCACCAAGAAATACCCTCTAGGGTTAATAATTGGCCTCCCTATACAATTTTTACTAATGTCAGGTTAATTGAAAATATTTGTTCCCAACATTGTTATTATGTAGTTTGAATGAAAAGCAGGACATTTTTTTCTAAACTTGCATTTCAGTAGTGGTTCAAATATTTTTTATTTCTCTATATTTAGCTATACTCCTCCCCATTCTACCTCCAACCTTATCCCCATCCTTTGACTGTCATAATTCTTGTTCCCCTAATTCCTAAGATCGCAAGTCATTTCTAAGGCAAGAAAAATCCTTTTTCCCTGCTACCTTTCCTCACAATTTCATCCTTACCTCACTCAGGAACCTCCTAAGCCATTATTCTGCTATATTCTCCCTCTTTTTTTATACTCTGGAATGTCTGCTACATGGTTAACAAGTCATACTTCAACCTAGATTTCTTCCTCTCATAATCTATCTTCCAGTTTTCACAAATCTTTCTCCTGGAGGCAACTCATGCACACACACTTTCTAGTTCTGGCTACTCCTTCTGTCTCCCCCCTTACCTCTCTACTCCACCTTTCCCCTTCCCCCAACTTGGGCACACTTAAACATGGACCAGGAAGAAAAGATAGCATTTTACCTTGCTTACCAAGTCTAGGCCCCCTCCCATTACCATGATTTAGTGACCTTTTCTCCTTTGAAATTCACTCCATCCATATCTACTTCTTTCATCCTCTCCAGATTTTTGTTCCCATCACCTGTCATCCCCAGGTCTTTGTAAGTGAATTCAGTACTTGGCTCAAAGTCTTCTCCACACCATCCCCTGGCCTCGTGCTTGGAGAACTCAATATTTACACTAAGGTCTCATCCAACTGTCAGCCTCTCAGTTCGTCATCCTTCTCAAATTTCATAATCTCCATTTTTACTCTCCCTCAGTCACCCACAAGGATAGTCTATACCTTAGAGCTCACCATCACCCACTCATTCTACCATGACAATCTAGAACTTGAAATTCCTGTCCTTGATCCCAAAAGCCTTCTACATCTCCCACTATTTCACTCCTAAACTTCCTCTTCATCCATATCATGAACTCTTGTCTCTACCATTCCATTTTTCCCTAATCTAACACCCTTGTTCTGGTCCCAGTTCAAAATTTCACCATCCCTAAAATTACTCATATTTTTATGTGTCCAGTAACTAAAGGTCTTGGTATGGCTCTGCAAAGCTGTTATATTTTCTTTCTCCTACCTAGGCTGTGCATGATTCTTACACTTTTATTTAGCTCCAGATTCCTTCCAGTTAATCTAATATTTGGACAATCTATGTTGAAAATGGTATAGCATGGTATAGAAGCTAGAGAGCTGACCTCAGAGCCAGGAAGACCTGGATTCCAGTCTTTAACATGTATCCCTCACTACCATAGGCAACTTTCTAACACAAGTTACAGGAAGGTACCTTCCTGCATTGGTAGAGAAAGTCTTCTCATCTGAGAAATACCTGGCCCAATAAAATCACAAGTCCATTTGCTATCTCCTGTCTCTCTGAGAAATAAACAAAATTATTATTTTGAGGAAAGAGGAGCAAGTACTCATGTATAAAAGGTCTAAGACCAAAAGCTCAATGTTCAATCTAGGGACAATAAGAAAGAGAGAGAGCTAAACTCTAGAACCACCAGCTTACTTGGGAACATCCATCATTAGTTACCCAAGATATTTTAATATTATGGTATTTTTTTTTCAGAAAATTAAATCCAGTTCAATACCTCTTCCATTGTTTTTATCATTTCCCTTCCCACTTCAGTGATGTCAAATGGCATCAAGTGACTTTCTTCTTGGAGTTTCTTGGTGTGAGGGGAAAGTGATTTAAGAAATGTCCAGGTGTCCTAAATGGCTATGATTTTAATGAGAACAAAAAACACAGCAGATTATTAATAGCTTTTAGTCATCAAGAAACCTGTTAGCTGATACTGTTTAGTCCTAAAATTATCTGTAAGGGAAATGAGAGAAGCATAGGATCACCAAATGCCAGAGTTGGAAGAATTGTTAGAGGCACTCTAATCAACCCATGCCTGAACAATAATACCTTCAACATACCCTCAGATTGGTTCTTTGGCTTTTGCTTAACTACTTCTAGTAACAAGCAGGAAACCCAACTATATTTTGAAGCAGCCCATCTCACTTGAGGATAACTCAAATTGTGATGAAGTATTTTTTTTCTTTACATTCAGTTTGAATATGCCTCTTTGTCATTTCTACCCATCATTCCTAGTTATGTCCACTGGAGCCAAGCAGAATAAATCAAATCCCTCTTCTTTAAAAATAATATGATTCACTTACTTCACAATTATTTAACTCTCTCTCTTTCTTATTGTCCCTAGATTGAAAATTAAAAAATGAAATAAAATCCTCATAATGAATATGCCTAGTCTAGCAAAACAAATTCCCACACTGGCCAGGTTCAAAAATGTATATCCCATTCTGCATTTTAAGCCCATCACCTCTCTGGTTAAGAGATGGGTGGTATATTTTGTATTCAGTTCTAATCTCTCTCCTAAGTCACAGCCCTACAGATAGTTGAAGATAATTATCATGTCCTTCCCATGTCTTCTCTCTCCTAGCTAAACATCCCTTATTCCTTCAAATGATCTTCATAGAAGAATGAAAGACCCTTCTCTATATAGTCCTATGGATACTTGCCAGCTTTTCAATGGCCTTACAAAAATGTGATGCCTAAGAGGGAATGTATAACTCCAGCTGTGATCTAACCAGAGCAAAGTACAACAGAACTATCACCTTCATATTCTTAGATATCTTACCTGTCTTAATGTAACCTAAGTTCACATTAGAATTTGGGGCTGCCATATCTCATTAATAACTAATTTTGAACTTAGAGTCCACTGACATTCCAGACTCTTTTATAGACAAATAGTTAGCTATCTCTTCCCCATCTTGTACTTGGGAAGTTGAGTTTTTTAATGCATAAATAACTTTATATTTGTTTCTAATAAATTTCATCTTATTAATTCAATTCTACCACCATTCATTAACTTCCCAGCTTTATGTCATCCATAAATTTGATAAGCATTCCATCTGTGCATTTATCTAAATCATCAGTAAAATTGTTAAGCAGCAAAGGACCAAGCACAGACCCCTAAGGTACTCTATTGGAGAGCTCCTTCCAAGGTCACATCAAACTACTAAAGATTGCTGTTTGGGTTCTGATCATTTAACATGTCTCAGATCCATCTACATGTATTATCACCTAACCCACATCTTTCTATCTTGACCAAAGGATAGTATGAGAGACTTTGTAAGACTCTCAATAATTATAGATCCTCTATTGTACCAGGCTGTAACCCTATCAAAAATGTCATTACTTTTCCTCCTGAAATGATTTGTGATCATTACTTCCTTTTCTAGATTTGACCTATGGCCTTGTACCCCAAGCTTTGGCTTAGATGATTAGACTTGATCTTGGGGCCAGCCCCCTAAATTCATTCTTTTTTGAGCTCATCTTGCCCCCACCCAGACATGTCTCTAAGAAATCTCAGACTAAAACTCAAATTTAGCTCATATGTTGGATGCCTACTCCGTACCACCATGAAGCATTAGAACAGTACCTTGATAGAAAGAGTATAAAGTGAACACCAAAAGAGGACCATAACTCTAGAAGTGAAAAGGACTTCAGAAGACATATAATCCAACACCTTATTTTTATATATGAGGAAACTGAGGCCAGGAAACTTAAGTGACTTGCTCTAGTGACTTGTCACATAAATTGTAAGAGATAGTATTTGAACATAGGTCCACTGACTCCAGAACCAGTGTTCTTTCCAATCCACCCTACCGCTCTTCTTCTCCTCTACTCTCCCCTTGCCAAAGGGTGTTCTGCCCAAAGGAGGGTAAATTTTCATGTCTGAAAGCTACCTAGTTAACTTGGGGGTTACTGGCTAGATTTGTTTCTCAAAGACCAAGCCTTAAACTTAATTTACTCTGAATCTCATGAACTGAACAACAATAGGGTCCTACCTGAGCATCACTTAGTGGTTATTTTTTTGGGCCCACCTGGCTCAAAGTAAATGTAAATAGTAACTGTTTCTCTTTTGGTCATCAACCCTGAAGATCTTCCCCTCCCAGTTTGATTTTTTTTTTAAATTAAAGGGGCCATCTCTTGACTCACTTCTTGAAGAGGCTTATTTACTGAATGGGTGTTGCCCATTCCCATTTCAGTAATAACCTGAAAAGATCTTAGCTTAGAAGGGCCTAGGTCTCCCACTGCATCCTGGGCTATCTCCAGTCCTCATGATCAATATCTAGCCACTGGACCCAAATGGTTTTGGAGGAGAAAATGAGGCTAGTGTCTGCACAGCCCTCCCTCACTCAAATCAAAGTTAATTGCAAATTGTGTCATCACAACCACAACTGCCTCTCTAAATCACTTGTCAATTGACTTCTTTCAAAAGGTTTGAATTAATATATTATCTCTTTTGCATTCTCAAAGCACACTGAAGCTCTCAAAATCAGTTGGAAATCAAATAAGTCAAGAAAAAGTTATAAATTATCAGGAAATCATTCTATTTCTAGTAAATGCTGAACCAGAATGCATCAACTAGTACATGATCATAATCTTTGGCAAACAGAGAAAAATTCTTCAGAAAGCTGCCATCTCAGTACTGCTGGTAGATGCAGATGTTGATTTTTTTTAATAACCCCTACAATCCTCTCTGAAAACAAATTATCTACAATGACATGGAGAAAAAGTTCTAAATACTGTAGGCATACCAAATAAGGAAGGTTCAAGAATAGGCTTAATTTGTCAGTGAATCAGAAGTCATTCATATCCACTGCTATTTCCCTAGGCTGCAACACAGTACTGAGTAGGAATGGGGTGGGGCACAGGGGTAGGAATTTCTCAATGTCTAATACTTTTAGGCATCAATTTTTATAAAAAGGTCATAAATTATCAGGCAAAAAATGGCCCACCAAACTACTCTCTAAATACAAAAAGACAACCTGACCATTCCTCAGAAGTGGACAGATCAATTCTAAAGGAAAGGCAAAAGACAAGAACATTCTGAAAATAAAAAGAAGCAAAGCATTGCTAAAGTAGGCTTGTCATTTGAGTTGTTTCTTCCCCACTCCACATTGAGAGTGTGTTTCATCTGAGCCACATGTACATTGAAGGGGTGAAAAGGAAAAGGTCACAGAAAAGGAGAAGATAAAGAAATATCTGAAGAGTCACAGGGTGGCAAAAAGACAAAAGCTTGGGTATACATCCTCCTTACAACTAAACCTAGGCTTTCTGGTCATTGTTAAAGACACAAGCTAAGCAAAGCACAGTCTATGAAAGCCAGTGTAGTATGATGGAAAGGGCACTGAGCTTGGATTTTGGAGAACTCATATTCAAATCCCAGCTCTGAGAATAACAAACTATGTCATCCTCAGCAAGACGTGTAACATCACTGAGCTTCAGTTTCCTCACCTTTAAAATGGGAGTATTATTTATACTACCTACTTCATAGGGCTGTTGTGAGGAGTGATATATGATAAAGCAAACATGTAGGCCTTTTCTCTTTATAGTCAAGGAAGGAAGAGAGTCATGCCCCCTCTTTCTTCTCAAAACTCTTAGATCCCCCACTACAGTCACCAGGGTCAATAGATTATACAATACATCCCCTCATATGCTCTCTAAAAAGAAGACTATGACTGCATTAGTTACTGTTTTATTCATAATACTGCCCATTCTGTGGGATGGACAGACTGAACTCTAGTCACCTGACTAGAGATGACCATAGAAACGGCAGCCAAGCAGACAACTACTTAACGCAGCCTGATCTGAATGGTCCAAAAGAGAATGTCCTGCTTCAGTATATCTTTCCCAACTGCCAGTCATGTTACAGGATATCTACCATGCAAGGTTTATTCTCTGAGTCTCAAAAGATCATAAAATCATAGAGTATGAAATCAATAAAAAAAAAACTTAGAGGTCATTTAGTCCAATGCATTTATTTTACATTTTTGGAAACTGAGGCATCTCAGAGAAGGGCAACACTTCAAGCCACTTGGCATCCTGAAAGAGAATAGAAGACCTGGGCTCTCATCCCAGCTCCGCCTCGTAAGAGTTATGTGAACTTTGTAAAAATGAGGGAATTACATTAGATCATTTCTTAGGTCTCTTCTAGTAAATATTTATCTAGTAAGTATGGTAAGAACTCATCATGAGAGAAATAGGAGAACCAAATAAACTTCAGAACTTGGACACTCTGCCTGGTATCAGCCCTGCACCTGCCCCTCACAGACACACCTATTATCCTAGGTTGAGGGTCAAAGAATATATTATGTAACCAGGGCCTGACCAATACAACCCCATCCTCAGAACATGCTCAGTGTACTTCGCTTAATGCCCACCCACTTGGAAGAGGCTGGGGAAGGATCTATGATGATGAATAATGCAAGAGAGCTGCTACCTAATTTAAAGGATTCACAGGTATTCTCAGTGTTTCTGGTACTCTCACTTTGTGAAAAAGAGCATTTTGATTCATTGCTGAATTGAAAGTGAGAGTCTAGTCAAAAGATACTCACTGTCCAGGGAGTTTTCTCCTTCTTGCCTGGCTGACTTTAACTGAGAATACACAGTAAGCCTCTAAAGGGGAAGAGACCTCTGGTCTTCCCCACCAGTGAGTAAAGGACTCTGTTCTTTGTCTCTTTTCATTTGTCCTTTCCTGATTTTAGGTGAAGGAGTTTTGGAGAAGACTACACCCTTTTGAGCTTTGAAAGGTCAGAAGAGAAAGAACCAAATTTACACAGAATAGGCCCGATCCCTGTTGTAACTAAGTGCCCCCTTTACCTCTCCTCTAATTGATGAAGCAAAATCCCTCTCTTCAGAAACATCATATAAAATAAACTAGGTGCCTGTTACTGTCTTCTGTCCACTGTTATGTCATAACAAAATTGCCAAGTGAATATTTCTGTCCATGACCCTCAAACTGATTTATCACACGGCTGTTTAGCCCCCTAATGTGGGATTGCTGCACATGTTCCCATCAGAAACAACAGGAATTACCCAGATAGCTGCTAAATAAACAAAAAATTGCCGTGGTAATACATCAGAAGAGCTCATTCTCCCCAACATAAAATGCTGAGCAGCAGAAATTAACTTTAATTAGTCTTCACAGCCCCTTTTCTGAGATAGGTGGGGAGAACATCAAGTTTCCCTCATTTAAAAAATGAGATTCAGAGAAACCAGGACCACCGACCACCGCCTCTACCCCTGCCCTGCAAGATTCTGAAAGGCAACTGAGACTCAGACAGCTCCCATCTAAAATCATATTGACTCTTGCAGTATAAAAGCAGCCGGCAGAAGAGCTTACTGACCAATCATTAGTGAGGCATTTGCTTGGAGTTCTCCTCCTACTGGAAATGGATTTGTATTCATCTAACCTAAACCAAGAGGACACAATTCTATGAGGGTCTATCATCTTAAGGATACAGTCAGGGTCAAAGGTGGAATTTCCATTCTCCACCAGATGTTAATGACATTGCTCTTCTCTTTAAACATTATACTAGCATTTCTACCTTTAAGAGAGCTATTCCTCTGATAAGGTATTTGGGGATACAACTGACCTTTTTCCTCTTCTCGGCCCATAACTTTAGATCTTCTGGGCAGCAGATAATTGGATGCCCAATAGGCTGAACCTTAGTGAATAAGCAGTTCTGTTTTCCTATCCATAAGAGCAGCAAGATGGTACAGTGGATGGAGCACTGGCCCTGGAGTCAAGAGGACCTGAATTCAAATCCAACCTCAGTCACTTACTGTGACCCTGAGCAAGTCACTTAACCCTGTTTGCCTCAATGCCTTATCTGTAAAATGAGCTGGAGAAGGAAATGGCAAACTACTCCAGTATCTTTGCCAAGAAAACCTCTAATGGAGGTCACAACGAGTCAGACATGACTAAAACAAGTCAACAACAAAATCCATAAGAGAGAATAACAGACATGCAAATCCTAAAACAGAAAAGAAAAATCCATTAAGGATAAACTTCTTACCAGTAATATTAAAGACACCAACATATGTGTTCCTGCAAGTAGATGACCAATCTATACCTCTACAATACTTTCTTAGCATTTAAAACTTTTCACCACCTAGTCCCTATTATCTTTCCAGTTTTTTTTACATATTAATCTTATCTATACAGTTTACCATCCAACCATAATGACCTCTATATTATTCCTCACACACACTATTTCCCACTTCTGTGCCTTTGTATTTGCTGTCCTCTGTACCCAAAATGCTTTCTCTCCTCATCTTAAAACCTCAGAATCTCTGGCTTCCCTTAAAACTCAGTTCAAGCATCATGTTCTACAGGAGGTTTTTCCTGTCCCACCTTACCCCCGTGCTGGCTAAAGTTACCTTGTATGTATCTTATATATGGCTATAGCTAAATATTTTCTTCTTGTTAGAATGTAACCTTCTTGAGGCCAGGGACTGTTTGGTAGTTTCTTTGTTTACCTGCCTGATACATTGTAACTATATAATAAATGCTTGATGATTGGTTGAGGATAGAATTCTTAATAGCAACCCTAAGGACACCAACACACAAGCATTCCAGCAAATATGATATTTTTAGACTACCAAATTCTACCTGTTCTAGGCCCATCCAGGTCTCACATGCAATCACCAGAGATGAGCAGAGAGCTGGAAAAACAAAGCTTCTGCCTGTTACTCTGCCTACCAGGAAAATTCCAAGGAAGAAGTAGAAGACTCCTGCATCATTAAATCCTGTTACTTTCAATCTAATTGGGTTTTTGTCCAACTAACCTTCCTTCTTACTAGATCTCACTCCTTAGCTCATCCTAAGGGAGAGAGACCAATGTCATGCCCCTCCCCATCTCTCCCTATCAAATGGTTCCTTCTCTACTGTCTACAAATAGGCCCCCGTGTCTGTTGCATTCTTTAAAAAACCCTCATTAAGGGGCAGCTAGGTGGTGCAGTGATAGAGCACCAGCCTGGGATCTGGGAGGACCTGAGTTCAAATTTGGGCTCAGACACATAACACTTACTAGCTGTGTGACCCTGGGCAAGTCACTTAACCCCATTGCCTAACCAAAAAATAAAATAAAAAAAACAAATTTTAAAAAACCCTCATTAAACCCAACCACCCTCTCAAGCTATCATCTTTTCTTTCTCCTCAATTTCATATCCTAACTCCTAAAAGAAACTGACTTCTTAACACTTTGCAATCTAGTTTTGCACCTCATTATTTAAATTGAATTAAATTGAAATTACTCATTGCCAATAATCTTTTAATTGCCAAATCAATGGTCTCTTCTAGATCCTGAGCTTGTAGCACTCGATACTGATGACCCATCTTTCTTCTCCTACATAGTCCATCTACTCTGGGTTTTCATGACATTACACTTTCTTGGTTCTTCCACCTGACTGTGCATTTTCAATCTCCTTTACTAGATCATCAGCCAGATCACATCCTAACTGTGGATACACCCCCAAAGCTCTGTCCTGAACTCTATTTTTCTGTAAATGTATACTCTCACTTGGTGACCTCTTCTATTCTCATAGGTTTAATAATCTCTGCAGATGGCATATATGTATATACACTATATAATGTGTGTGTATATCCAGTACCAGTCTCTCTCCTGAACTCCAAGCCATTATCATTGATTGCTTGTTATTATTATAAGTAATTCATATATAATGTTATATATAAATCTATTATTATTATTTAAAAGTATTTATTGTGCTTATTATATGTAAGACATGATGATAAGTGTTAGAGATTCAAAGGACTAAAACATAGTCCCTGCCCTTCTAATGGGGGAGACAACAGCTCTGTATATTCCAGATATATACAGTGTAAGTGAGCGGTATCTCTAAGGGAAGCCACTGGGGGTGGGGGAGGGCAATGGATAGCAATCAGGAAAGTCCTTTGCAGAGGATCAAACATGAACTTGACATGAATCTTGAAGGAAGCCAGGAAAACCAGGAGCTGTAGGTGATTGAGGATTAGCAAATCAGGAACAGAGGATATTGAAAAGAAAGGCACAGAGTTGCAAGATGGAGAGTCAAATGTAAGGAGCAGCAAGGAGGGTTGCTGAATCATATAGCATGTGGAGGGGAGTAAAATATAAGAAGACTGGAAAGATAACCAGGGTTCAGGTTGTAAGCGGCTTTAGAAACTAAACACAGAATTTTATATTTGATCCTAGAGGTAATATGGAGTCACTGAAATTTATTGAGAAGGGCAAGGGAAGTGACATGGTCAGAGCTGCACTTTAGGAAGTTTGGCAGCTATGTGGAGGATGGAGTAAAGCAGGAAGAAATTTGATATAGGGGGACCAACCTGAAAGTTGTTATAATAGTCCAGGTGAGAGGTGCTGAGAGCCTGCACTAAAGTGGCAATTCTATGAGTGAAGGGAATGGAAATTAGAGATGTTGTAAAGTTGGACATGGCAAGACTTGGTGACAGATTAGGAATGTGCAATGAGTGTGTGTGTGTGTGTGTGTGTGTGTGTGTGTGTGTGGTGAAGGATGACATTGAGGTTTCAGGCATGGGAGACTGGGAAGAAGATAGTTCATGACAGTAATAGGAAAGCTCAGAAGAGGGGAGGGCAGGGCTGGGGCGGGGGTGAGTGGAAGAAAAGTTCAATTTTGAACATGATGATTTTGAGATGCCTTTGGGACATCCAATTTGAGATGTCCAATAGGCAGTTAGTGATGAGAGACTGGAGGTCAGGAGAGAGGTTAGGACAGGATAAATAGATCTTAAAATCATCTATATAGAGATAATAATTGAATCCATGAGAACTTATGAGACCATGAAGTACAGCAGTAAAAGAAAAGAGAGTCAAGGACAGACCTTTGAGGGACACTCATGGTTAGTGGGCATGACCTGGAGACTAAAGATTGGTCAGACAGGTTGCAGGAGAACCAAGAGAGAGTACTAAAAACCTGGATAAAGTTGACAAAAACCTTGAGAAGAGGGTAATTGAGGAGATCAAAAACTAAAGAGAGGTCAAATATAGTGCCTGCACCTAGTAGGTGCTTAATGAATATTGATTGACTGATTGAACTGAATGTCTCACAGACACCTCAAACTCAATATTTCCAAAACAGAACTGATTATATTTCCCTCCCAGTCCCCCCCAAAACCCTCTTTCTTAACTTCCATATATCTGTCAAGGGCACCATCTTCCAGGTTTGCAACCCTGGCATCATCCTCAACTCTTCACTCTCCTTCATCCCATATGTACAATTAATTTCCATATCTTGATGTTTCTGCCTTCACAACATCTCTTATGTCTGTCTCATTCCCACTATTTACATAGTCACCAATTTAGTTAAGGTTCTCATTATCCCCTGCCTGAAATTTTGCAGTATCTTCCTAATTGGTTTCCTGCTTCATTCGTCTCCTCACTCCAATTTATCCCTCTCATAGTTGTCAAAGTGAGTCTTCCTTAAGCACAGGTCTGACCAAGTCCCTCCCTTACTCAGTAACATCTCCAATAGCTCCCAATTACCTCTACAATAAAATATAAACTCCTCTATTTGACCATGGTCCTTCACAACCTAGCCCTCATATCTCTTTCCAGCCTTATTACACATTACTCACCTTCCCACACTGCACAGTACAAACTATATTTCCTTTTTCAGTGTCTTCATTGGCCATCCCCCATAACTGAGGGAGATGAGACTGTGGGACTGAGGGACTAATTTCTCACTTCCATCTCCTAGAATACCTTATTTCCTTCAAAACTTAACTCAAGTACCACCTTCTGCATCATCTTTCCCAATCCTCCCAGCTGTTAACACCTTCTCTCAAAACTACCTTGTATTTGTTTCATATTTATTCTGTATATGCTTATATATGTAAATGTTGTCTCCTCAAGGGAATGTAATCCCCTTGAGAGCCAGTGGAAGTATCCCCTACTGGTACGAGAAAGTTTTGAATCAAGGAAATCCAACTCTAGTAAGTTGCCTCAAGGCAGTCACATGACTCATCACTATCATTCTCTCAAAACCCTTTGTTCTGAATGGATGTGTGACAGAAGGTAAAGTTATTACACGCATTCTATTCCAGGTAGCTAGGCAGTACTGTCTTGATAATTAAGATACTGCCAATGATGGCTCAGTATAAAGATAACTGTCCTACACAAGGATCAAAACTATAACCTCAGACTCATTTATACACCTCTCTCATCAGCTAAACAGACACACTAAACTAAACATCAACTAAACTAAACCCATTCTTGGTTTCTAGGAGGTGAAAGAGCACTTCCTGGAACGCAGAGACAACTACCTGTGGTGATTTAGACTAACCTCTTGTTTAATTTCATCTCAAGTGTTACATACCTTCAAAACATCTATGAGTATGGGAGAGATAAGGACTCTGCTTCTTCCTTCTTGACATGAGTGGCTCCATCTTTAAACTTCATTTCAGTATGTGTCAGCAAGTAGGTAGATCCTTTCCCTTGTATTTTGATTTTCTTCTACCCTAGTCCTTTTGTAACACTGGCTCACTTGATCTCCATGTGGGGTTGCCACCCGCAATTTAAGAAGCTCTAGATCATTGCCTCTTTTGCCTTCTTGAAACTCTCTTCATATAAATATAGACCTAAAACTATATATACATATATATATATATACACACACACATGTGTGTACATCTATGTATACACACACATGTGTGTACATCTAAATATATACACATAAGTGTATACATCTATATATACACAAGTGTGTATGTATATACACACATACACATATACATATATGGAGCTTTATATATCATTCTATACATTCTGATTAAGACAGAGGAGAGAACTTACTTGAATGACACAGAATTGCTACTATTCAATCAAACTCTCCAAGCTATGGCTTATAATAACAAGAGAATTTTTTCACTAGTTTTTGGCCAAATGTTAAAGAGCAGGTCAGTTTTATGATGAACTAACTGTAACTCCAAAACAAGGAATGTATGGGAGGGAACCAAATACTTCTTCTTTGGAGTCCTACTGAAGGTAATGAGATACTTTCCAAGTCTCTTTTTGGAACTTTGACGGGCAATTGCCATGGATTCCATATATATTTCCAAGACATCTAGATTTCTTTTCTTCCCCTTAAGAGGTGAATCAAGATTTCTTGTTTATTTTTTAGCTTATTCTGTTTCTGGCTGTCCCAGCTGAAGGTGCAGTTGTTTTGAGTCTGGCTGACTCCTTGATAAGAGCGTTGTTTTGCTCTATGCCAGCAAAATTTTTGAGTAGGATCCTAGAAGAGATAATCTGCCTAATTACCTCCACTGAACTGCTGTGGGGGTTTCTTTGTGAACCTGTTTAATCACCTCTACTGAAGTTGTGGGAGGGTTAGTCTGAATTATCTGTATTTGTGAAGTGGTGTGTGTGTGTGTGTGTGTGTGTGTGTGTGTGTGTGTGTGTGTGTGTGTGTGTGTGTGGCCTAGTTCATGACTGGAGGCTTTTCAGCAAGACTGGGTAACCTGTCTGCCTTCTCCAAATCCTTTTAATGTGTCTATGGCTTTCTGACCTTCAGTCAGAAACTTTTACTCACAATCCAGCAGAATCTTCCCAAAGTGTAAGTCTTCAAATGGGGCTATGGTTTTCAAGGCCCTTAGTAATTCTTCCTGTCTTCCCATGTGTCCAAATCTGGGTAGGTTTGATTATGTAAGTTCTAATAAGGGAACTCCATGTATTTGGCTAGAAACCTTAATTAAAAGGTGTCTTTAAATTAAAAATGAACTTGAAAGATGAAAAGGAAATTTGACTACTCCTTCAAATTATTCACAAGCCTCCCCTCCCCCCCAAAAAAAAACTACAGAAGAAATAGAAGAAGTTAAAAGTTACGGGCCAAATAGAGAAAAATTATTTAATTGGCATACAATCTTCAAAAGAAGATGAGGGAAAATTACTTAGATTTTGACCATACAATCTTGTTATCTCTTTCTGTTGTTAGTTTTCCAAAAGTGTGAATACTAGTAAAATGTTTTCTTCTGTGAACTTTAGATGGAATGACAACTTTTCAGTCTTTTAAAATATCTGATATTTTAGCTAAGCCTCAAAGAGTAGAACACATATTCTACTCTTTTCATTCTGAATTTGACCACTCAGAAATAAAAGAAGATATGATGTCTAATTAGCAAAGGAAAAGGCTTCTCTCTCTCTCTCTCTCTCTCTCTCTCTCTCTCTCTCTCTCTCTCTCTCTCTCTCTCTCTCTCTCTCTCTCCCTTCCTCCCTCCCTCCCTGAGATTTGTTGCATTTCACTCTTGAATATTCAATTCAAAGAGATCTGTGATCTCATCAATTCATGACTTCCTTCCAATTGTGCAGATGAAAACCCAACCATGATTGCCAAACCCAAATGATTTTTATCTATGTTCTCCCAAAAATTCACCATAAGGACTCCACTCAACATGCTGCAGACCTTCCTCACTTTCTATTGACATCACAAGAGATTAAGTGGAGCAATCTAGCTGTCAATCTGTTAATCTTTACTCTTGCCAAATAATCAACCCATCTTCTTGACATATAATTTCTTGATTTTATCCTTTATTCCTATTATTTGGAATTCCTCATTGTTTTATATGATGCAATCTGCTCACACCCACCATGTACTTCTTCATTACCCTCTGCATGTTATATATCTTTAGTTCCTAAAGGAATAGTGTTTCATTCATGCCTATCTACTATATATGTTGCTATATTGTTCATACACCAATAAAATGCTAGTGTTGAAAGGTGAGCCTTTGCTTTCACAGAAAACTTAAGGTCAGTAACAAGCACTTCGTAATTTATTAAAAACAATCCATACTGTTCTCTTGCTCCTTTCCAGTTCTGGGCCCAGCTCACTGTCTTATTTGTATTTTCTGTCTCAGATATACATATTGTTGGATGTATTCTATTAGGTGTCCATCTAAATGCATGTTGAAATCTGGACAATAGATATTCTTCATCAACTTGGTATTTTCTTCATAGACGGAGAGACCAAAGTCAAAGCTTTTGAAGATATCTGGTATTTGAGTTTAACCTTAAGCAATTACAATCTACTCCTTTCAAATTTTTCTACTCAGAATGAAAAGAGGCCATTCCTCACTCTCCAGACTTTTTTATCTCCTTGGCAGCAGCCAAATTCCCCTGAAGATGTCTCCACTCTTCATCACTCTCCTCTGATTGGTGAGTCCCTGGCCCAGACCACCATTTCATGAGATTCCCAGGCCATGCTCACTTTATTCCAAGCTCCACTTCTTAGGCTTTTTCTACCTCCTCCCAGCAGACTTGCTCCCATGAAAACATCCTTTCTTCCTTACATCCCACCTTCATGTAAAGCTTCTTTTTAGGTGGTATCTTCCCACTCCCTTCCCCCATTAGATTAATAAGTTCTTTAAGCACAGGGGCTATTTATTTTGCTTGTATTTATATCCATAATTTTTTTGCAGAGAGCATGTCTTGGGGCTTGATGCACTTTGCACAGAGTCACCCCTGAACAGGAATATCTGGTATACCTTACCATGTATAGGGAATCTCTCCTCTACCTGGACTCTTCTCTGGATATCCTCCATCATAGTGAAAAATACCTTTGTTGAGGATGCATTTCCCAGTTTTGTGCCCCACCTGATGTTTATTAGCAGATGGTCATTTACATTATTTATCACCCTATCTTCCAAGGAATCCCAAATGATCTTAATTGGTAGATGGGATCTTGCCATAAAAGAGCCTATAAAGGCTTTTCATTTTGTTCTACTGAATTCAATGATTTTTGTTATTGTAATAAACAAACAAAAAGCACAATGGGATTCTTACCATCTCTTTCTCTTTAAGTTAATACTACAATGATAAAGATGTGGCCTACTGTTGAATAAGCTTGCTTTTCCCTACTAATAAGTTCATTGAGGGTGCCCTCAGTTCAAGTAAGATGACTCAAAAATATTTTGTACAAATGAGAGAGTAGGTATGTAGGTCCATATTTATCTGTGTTTTCTCAGAAACCATTTTTCAGTATAAATAATGTCCAGGGTTTTAGAGGGAGTTTTGGCCATGCTTTTGGGCATCTTTTTTAGCTACATTCTACTAGTATCTTCAAATCCAGAATTAAAGAAAGTTAAATATTTTTCTGCTCTTTTCTGACACTCCTAATAACTACAGATAAAGAAATTTAACCATATGAGTTCCTGAAACTCTGTACTATTCTATATGATAAACACAATTTTGTATTTCTATTGTGTTTTCCCAAAATAAGGTAGATACTATTACTGGTCAAAGTAGAACTGTGGAGCATAAATAAAACCTATCATGAGCGTAGCTTTGTAGCTGAACTAATTCTCATTTCATTAAAGAAATTATTTACTAGTTTATCTTTGAGTTAAAATTTCCCTAATCTGATCATAACATAGTTTCTGAAAGTGGTACTTTTTTGATAATTAATTTAGTTTTAGTTTTCAACATTCATTTCCATGAGATTTTGAGTTTTAAATTTTCTCCCCCTCCCACTTCTTCCCCACGCCCCCCGCCAAGATGGCATAAAATCTGATATAGACTCTACATAAATATTCATGTTAAGCATATTTTCCCATTAGTCATGATGTAAAGAACAATTAGAACTAAAGGGAGGAGCCATTAAAATGAAGCAATAAGACAAAACAACAAAGGAAAAGGAGAACAAATAGTATGCTTCCATCTGCATTCAGACTCCATATTTCTTTCTCTGGGTGTGGATAGCAATTTCCCTCATGAGTCTTTTGGAATTGTCTTAGATTCTTGCATTGCTATTAAGAGCCAAGTCTATCAAAGTCAGTCATCCCATAATATGACTGTTTCTTGTACAATGTTCTCCTGGTTCTGCTCATTTCACTCCACATCAGTTCATGTAAGTCTTTCCAAGTTGTTTTTTTTTGTATTCTATCTGCTCATCATTTCTTATAGCACAATAGTATTCCATTACATTCATATACCACAACTTGTTCAGCCATTCTCCAATTGATGGGCACCCCCTCAATTTCCAATTCTTTACTACCACAAAAAGAGCTGCTATAAATATTTTTGTACATGTGGATGGTACTCTTTTTTAAGTAGGAATGGAATATAACTGCATGACTGGACAAAAACATCTTGAATGTTATAATTTGAAATGTTTAGGTTGTCATTCCAAATTGACAAGCAGCCCACAAGATACAAATCAGGCTGATTGTATAATAGGGAAATTGAATGAATGGGAGATTTAAAACATAAAAACCATGATAAGCTTCATGAGATAACTGTCAGCTGAAAATTTAGCCTTCTGAGATAATACCTATATAAAGTACCCTAAAGGGTTTAAAGCATTAATACCTGTTATTAACGTTCTGTTTGTTCTCTATTATTTAAAGTGATAGGCCATTAACTAAAACCTATGTGTTTAAGCCCAAGTCGACAGAGAATTTTCAAGGTCCTGGTGTAGTCAAAACATAACATTCTTTCACTTAAGAAACAATTTTTTAAAAATTGATTTTGTGCATTTAAAAACAGCAGTGACCTTGAGCCTGTGGGAAAATCTACAAAGCAGTTTCTCTGACAGAGAAAATTGCTCTGTAGGAATGCTTGTGAAAAGATGTTTTAATGAATTTTAACCTGAGAAAATAGACCATGACAATTAGAATATGAGAATAAAATTTCACATTAATATATCATATCATAAAAGGATATGTGGGTTTTATATACTTTATATGTTTAAATATTAACTTTATGAACAATTTCCCTCTGCATAGAGAATCTAAGATAACTGAGTCCTTTTCCTTACCAACAGAAGAGGTGAAATTATCAGTTATTTAAAGAACATTTTGAAAACAAGGGACAAGAACTGGTAATATTTAGAATGTAATTGAACTGTGAAAATGTTGCTTATATACAATATAAATGATGTATTTGGTGACCTGCCACTGTTTATTTCTGTGCCAGATTTTATTACTCTGATTATTTAGAGTTTGAAATTTTTGGATTGAATTGTAATGTGTAAAATATATTGAAGTTAAATTAGCACATCACTGGGCTAACAAAATGTGAAGTCAATATTTCTCAACATAGGAAGAGATTTGTGATAAAGAAAATGTCCTTTGTGATTAAGTACAATCTACACATCTGGAAATTTCATAGTCATGGCAACTTGTGCTTGTGGGATGGCATCCCTGCTGGAGTTCTTCTCTGCCTCTGATGTTGCTGCTCAGTGTTCCTCTTGCAAAACTGCCAATGCCATCTGTCTCATCCAATAATGCTAAACTATAGGCTCTTGCTCAGGGCTGCTGTGCAGGTAATTCTCCCTTCTACTTAGGCATCTACTAGCCCTCTATGGCTATTTTATTTTCTATAGAACCTCTGCTGCTCCCTGTTTCTACCTGCTAGTCTTCTGCTAAATTGCATTTATATGATTTTCTTTCTCTTTTCATAGAGAAGGCATTTTCAGTTCTTTTAGCACATAACCTCAGAATCATCTTGGTTTTTTGTGATTTAAACCACATATACACAGAGAGCTATAGTCACCAGAAGCCCCTAGGCTTCACTTAGATCTGTCTTTCAAACTCCTTTAGCTTTTTCTTTAATGCCAATCAGAAAATTCAACCATATATTTGACCTAGATAGGGAACATTCCTTCTAATTCCTTTCTACTTCCATTATTCTTACTGTGCTCTATGGAAATCATCTTCCTAGAAGCTTTGGTTTTGCAAGACTGGAGGGTCAAGACTCAATTAGCAATATTGTATTCTTCACTTCATATAGCAAGAAAATTACTGCTCTATGGACACATTCAATAAATTCTTGTTGGTTGAGTGACCAAAAAAAATATTAAACACTGTATTAGGGAAAAAAATCCTGATCTTCAAAAACAGTATGTCTGTGCCTTGTAGATAGACAAGTGAGAGAAATGGGCTAGATCTAAGATCCTTCTGGATCTAACACATTAAAGAGAGAGAAAAAGAGAGAGAGAGAGAAACTCTTCTCTGTTTTCCCTCTTTAGCTCCCATCCACCCAGAAGGCAGTTAAATTGTCTATAAGATACCCTTAATGGGTTATCCCAGAATAGTTCTGTAATGAAATTAATGAGGAATCAGAAGTGGCATGTGAACATCAGTCAGGGGCATAGTGTTTAGAAGTGGAATAGTACTTCATGATCTTCTAGTCCAACACCTTCACCTTACCAAGAAGCAAACCAGGGCTCAGAGAGATTGAATGCTTTAACCAAGGTCCTCTTAATCATAGAATTGGCAAAATATGAAAGAAATGGTTATTATATAACCAATTACTAAAGAGATCCAGGCTTTTCTCCCTAGATTTTCATCATGTACTAGGCAAAGCCAAAACCTAAAGGACGTTGTTGATGGATGACACTGCCCAAATGCCTGGAGTTCATGCCTGTGATCCTGAGTGGGAGTTGTTGCCCCACCCAACTAGAGAAACTTAGAAAGAATTTAATGTAAGGTGAATTCTGGTCTATTGTGTTCTACTAAGCCATGTCTGAGCAAAGGTGGACCCCCTTCTGTCTATTTGCCCAAAGCAGAGATAAGTCTGTTTGTCCAAGACTGAGTGATCAGAGTTTCATCTGCCAGCCCCTATATAAATAAGCTGACCTCTCATTATAATATTAATTCTATCATTAATTGTTAACCAATCAGAGTTGATTGCCATTCTCAGGAACACCCATTCTTCCAAGGTCATATAAGTTTTGAGTGGATTCCATGAGGGATCTTTGGTATTCTAGAGTGTCACTGACTCCTTTTGTTAATTATTTGTTAGCAATGATTACTAAATTGATTAATTACCCAGAGACTATGCTTCTTTAACTTTTTATACATCACAGTTACCAAATCTCAGAGTTTAACTGTACCTCAAGGATCATAAAGTTCAACCTGTACCTGAAAATGAAGACACTATTTGACAACCTCAACCAGTTGACACATACAGTCTCTTTACAAAAAAAAAAAACCTCCAGTGAACACAATGCCACTACCTTTCAAGGCACTCCATTCCATTTGGGAGTGGCTCTATTATTAGGAAGGTTTTTTCCCCTTACATCAAGACTAAATCTGTTTTCGGCAGCTTCTGCTCACTGTTTCTAGTCTGACTTCTGGGCCCAAGAAAAGTAAAATTTTATTTCTTTCCTATACAACATCCCTTTAAATATGAGATTCACACCCAGGTCCTCTAATTTCAAATCCAGTGTTCTTCCCCCTACACCATGCTGCTCACTACACAATGCACCTTGTAGCTCTCCATTTCAAAAAGCCTTAACAAAGCTGCTATAAACAAAGCTTGTAGGTATGAGTTATCATGGAGAAGGAAAATATGGACATGGAAAAGCCATTTTTCCTTTTTTATTGAGCACTGTCACCTTCCACAATCAAGAGGCCAGTATTGTGGTGAGAAGGGATTGGAGTTGTGTAATATATTAATTGGTCATCATTGCTTTAGTTCATTAAAGTACAATGAGAGGAAACTTAATGTGCTTTAACTCAAATTTCAATATCAATACTATGACCTACATAACAAGACTATTTGCAAGATTACTTCACCTAGAGCATATTCCATTATTGATTTGCCCATTTGTCTTACATTATTTACAAGTAATTGGTTATTTTCCTCCCTACCACATTAAGACTTAAATATTAAATATGTAAATAGCACAGGAGCTTTTACAAAAGGATATTTACCTCAAAAGATATTATCACAAATAGATAAAGATACTCTCAACAAACAGGAAGTATAACCCCATCCACACTTGCAAGATCTCAGTCTCTGGGGAGGGAAAGAGGATTAGGTTCAGAGTTTAGCTTGATTCCCAGAGAGCACAGTCCCAATTTCAAGTCCAAAACCCATCTTGAGCACAAGTCCCAGGTACCTTTGTTTCTTGGGGCTTCTGTGCCAGCTTGTCTGACTGTACCACCACCACCTTCTTCCCTGACTGCAATCCTGACTCAAAGGTCACTATGGCACAAAATCTTTAGTCACTTATAGATCTCACCCTGATTCTTCACTGACATGGAGATGACTTTTGGTTCTCGAAAGCTATACCAACAAAGAATAGAACACAAAATTCCATCATTGATCCTGTGGTATCATGAAAGGTCACTGTATTGATGATAGTTTTTACAGCTTTAAAAGTTCATTGTTTTTACAATGTTATTGTATAAATCATTCTTCTCATCCTACTCATCTCATTCATCATCAGTTTACGACATTTCTCAACACTGTCTGTTTTTATAATATTGATGTTATAGCATAAATTATTCTTCTGGTTCTACTCACTTCCCTCTGTATCACTTCATACAAGTCTTTCCACATCTCTTTAAAATCATCTCTACTTCTCATAGAACAATGGTTTTTTATTATGTTCCTATACTAGCGTTTGTTCAGCTATTCCCACATTAATGAGCAATACCTTAGTTCCTAATTTTTTGCAACTTCAAAAAGAACAGGTATAAATATTTTTGTACACATAGGACCTTTCTCTTTGATCTCTTTTGTGTATAGGCCCAGCAGTGGTATAGATGGAACAAATGGAATTTATTATTTGGTAACTTTTGTGTATAATTCCATAGATAATTTTACTATCTATCTCTAACATTTTTCATATGATCTTTTATACCTAGGTCACGTATCCGTTTAGAGTTTATCTTAGTAGAAAGTATACAGTGTTGTTCTAAATCTAATTTCTTCCATACTGACATTCAATATTCCCAAAACTTTTTATTAAATAGTGAGTAGTTGGGGAAGTGTAATTTTTATTAGTGGCTTATTTTTATCAAATGCCAGGCTACTAGATTCAGGATATGCACTTATCAGATTGGCAAATGATGCAAGGCTAAGAAGGATGACTACTCACAGTATGACATAGTTAGGATCCAAAATGTATGTAACACAGGATGTGCTTAACTGAATGAAATGAAATTTAATATGGATAAATATAAATTTGTACAATCGAGTAAAAAAATCAACTTTACAAGTGCTAGGATGGAGAAGCATGATTAAATAGCAACATGTCTGAAAAATATCTAGGGGTTTTAGTGAATAAAGAGCTTACCATGAGTGAGACATGGCAGCCTGAAAAGAAGCTAAGGTGAATTTGTGGGGCATCAATAGAATCATAACTTCCAAAATAAATTGTTGAAACAGTTCTGATGTTTTCTGACCTGGCTGAATTGCTTCTTAAGCACATGATCAGGTCTGGGCACCACATTTGAGGAATGACATTGATTAGCTGGAGAGTATCCAGAGAAGAGCAATCAGGATGATGAAGGGCTTTGGGTTCATGCCATGTGAGCGTCTGTTGAAGGAACTAGGAATGTTTAACCTGGAGAAGACTCAAGGGAGACTTGATAGCTGTCTTTGAGTAATTGACTGGCTGTCTTATTGAAGAGGAATTAGATGTTTTCTGTTGTGTCCTAGAGTGTAGAACCAGGAACAAATGGATAGAAATGGCAAAGAGGTAAATTTAACCTTAATGAAAGGAAAAAATCCCTGGCAATTTGAGCTATGCAAAAGTGAGAAAGGCTACCAAATGACATAGTGAGTTCTTCCTCATCATAGGTCTTCAAAGATTGAATAACTACTTTTCACATATATTCTGGAGGGAACTATCAGGTCTGGGTTTGACTAGGTGGCTTTAAAAGTCACTTCTAATTCTGAAATTCTGTGATTCTCTGTTACTGTCAGTGATCTAACACAATGTCTTCTAGTACTCAGGGGCAACACAATAGTGACACCATCTTGGATTTTGAAACTGGCTACAATAGCTGAGGTCCCATTCTATGGAACTTTTGAAATAGACAGAAGTAATATCAGGATTTTGTGTGGAACTGATTTCAGCTCCCCCATCAAGATTTATAGTAATAGTGTAGACAGGGAACAGCTGATGGTGAGTATTCATGGACTACATCATCTAGAAAAACTAGACCTAGCTAGGAGGAAGAAGGAATCATTCCTTCCCTTTTCCTTCTTTTGAAGGGTCTTCTCAGGATTTTCTATGATGATAAGAGTTTTCAAAGGGTTGGTGGTTTGCTTTTTGTTTGGGCAGGAATGAGGGTAGACAGAAATTCTTACTCCACCCAGGCCTGATAGGTTTGAGGAAGCCCTGACACTCTCTTTTCTAGGGAAATTCTAATCTCTGAATTTCTGGGAGGAGGTAACACTACCTCTTTCTTTATTTTTCCATTCCTTTCCTGCTACTAAATAGAGTTCAGAAGGAGCTAGCTCATTACCTCACCACCAACACTTTAGATGACTCAAAAGCTCCCAACATTTCTTGCTTTTTCTGCCAAATCAGAAATACCAAAATACTCAAGTAAGACTAGTCCAATGGGACTCTGGGATTAGTATATTCATTGAATTAGCCTATCAATCAGTTAACTAACAAGCACTTATTAAGCACTTACTATGTTGCTATGTACTAAGCATTGTACTGGATGCTGGGGATAGAAGTGCAATAAATAAATAATCTCTAATGGCAAAGAGTTTACATTCTATCCTTCTACAGATACAGGTCACAACCTTTGGGTGTGTGTGTGTGTGTGTGTGTGTGTGTGTGTTTGTGTGTGTGTGTGTGTGTGTGTGTGCTGTCATGGACTTCAGTCTATCTCCCTTCTGTGTATGTATCTTTTCAGCCTATGTTATTATGGTTCACTGTTAAAAGATGCTAAAGCTACATTCCCAATGCAAAGTAGTTATGTAACATAGCCAATTCTCATTTTAGTGAACAATGATTTAACTAGCATTTTTCAGCTCTGAAGTAAGAACAGGAAATATGAGAACTGGGGAGTGCAAAACAAGTATCATATAGAGGGCAAAGCCTAATACATATGATAAATGTAGGGTGGAAAGGAATAGAAATGCTTCCTTAATAGGTAACTTTTTTTCAAGACACTTTTGTCTTTGTACACTAGATTTAGAGCTAGAAGAAACCTTGGAGATTACATAACCTAGTCCCTTTGGAGAAGAAAGTATCGTTCATGAGTCAACCTCCCAAAGTTGAATTACAAGCCAAATACAAAGCACAAAAAAAAAATGCATTTATAGTAGTGGTTATCTGACTGTCAATCTTAATCCAAAACTGAATACTAAGGAAAAAATAATACAGATAATTGTGATTAGCTGAAAATTTATTTATTCAAAAACTGGAAATTGAGTAGATGTCCATTGACCGAGGAATGGCTAAACCAATTCTGGTTCATGAATGTAGTTAGTTTATTATTGTGTCATATGAAATGATGAATATGAAGAATGTTAAGAGTTCAAAGCAAGGGAAAGACAGATGTACTTCTGCAAAGTAAAATAACCAGAACCAGGAAATAATATACACAATGGCTACAATGATGTACATGGAAAGAACAAAGAAATGAAACTGAATGATGTCCTTATGATGGCCAAGCTTGACTCCAGAGAAAAGGTGAGAAAATGTACCTTTCTACCTTCTTTGAAGAGGTGGCAAACCACAGGTATGGAATGTTGCATATACCATAAGACTCAACTGACATGTTGGTTAGTTTTGCTCAACTGCATTTTTTCCCTTTCTATTTGACTTTTTTCTCAGAAAGGATGGTTCACTGGACAAAAGAAAAAGAAATTTGAAAATGAAAGTGACATTAAAAATAGCAATACATTTTTATCAATAATTTTTTGAAAAAGAAAAAAACCCATGAGCTCATACCATGAAACATATCTATTCTTTCCTATTACTTGGGTAGCAAAAACAGAATGGAATAAGATGGAGACCTATTCCATGAGTACTGAACCATCATTGTAGCTGCAGTAGGTTAGCATATTCCCTTCTCCCCTTTCTTTCTCTTCAACTGTAAGGCAATATGGCAGGCTCAAAAGGCTAGTGTCTGGCTATGTGGGTCATAATGCAATTCTTCATTGGTAGCTCCTATAAACATTCTTTAGAGTATATCATGCGTACCTTGGGTGAATCACTTGATCTATCTGGGCCTCAGTTTTTTTTATCTGTAAGATAGAGGGATAGAGGGATAGACTAGTTGACCTCCAGACCAGCTCTGAGGTACAATGCTCAACGACTCCAATCTGTTCATAAGCTTCTCTTGCCAAGATAAGCACATCTTAGTCTATACTTTCATACACTAAGGTACCTGAAAAATACAAGCTCTATGAATAACAGTTTTCAATTAACCTTCCCATGCTCTCTCTCTGTCTTCCAATTTGATGCAAGTTTTCTCCTTTGCAGAGGTTAAATTACAATTGTCACTTGATTCTTTGGACATAACCTCTCTTCTCATTTATGCTGGTACCACTATCTTGTTACAGTTAATTCCTGCAAGTTCCCTTGATATATTTATTTGCCAGTTCATTTCTCAATTTAACCAAATTTTATTTGTATCAATTCAACTCTTCAATGCACACACACACACACACACACACACACACACACACACACACACACATCCTGTGGAAAGTCAGCCAAACTTTAAAATACTTGAAGAAACTACATTGGAAAGAGTCCCTCTGTCTCTGTAAGAATATCTCTGGATTTGAGATTTGGTACCAGGTTCTACATTAAACAAAACTGGAGAGGCTATTTGTTTCTGTAAATCCTTGCTATAATCTTGTTGCATGTTTATGTAATACTCATTGGTTTAAAAATCATTTTTCTCATAACCCTGTAAAGTAGTTAATACAAGTATAATTCAACTCATTTTACTGATTCTCATGGCCACCTAACTAATAAGAGTTAGAGCAAGGACTTCAAGCTCCAAGTCCACTGCCCTCTCCACTATTCTGCTCCAGTTTCCCAAAGGCCTTTACTGTAATACTACGCCCTCATATGCCCTCCTTTGTCTGGTGACCATACATTCCCTTCGCAACTTTCACAACTTCATCTCTGTCATTAAATATTACCTGTCCTGTGTCCTATTCTTTTAATTCTCTACTCTCTGCAATGACAAGCCAGCCAACTTTGCTCTACAGCCATCTCCACATCATGCCTCCTACATATGACTGAGCTCCTATTGGTGATTGTTTTCCATAACTAACCTAACAGAGACTCCTCACTCTGCTACTCTCTGATCATCTGCATGCCATGCCACTGCCTGAGCACCAACTTTTTTCAGTTTCTACCCCTAGATTAGAGAACAATGATGCTATTTTTTAAAAAATCTACATGGTTTTCATGGTAATCAATTTCTCTACGGTTACAATCATTATCTTGTGACTTCCCAGTGCAAAACACTTCCTCCATGGCCACCGTTATCTGATGCGTATTAGCTTCCTTTCTTAGACTATTACCTCCATGAAGGCAGCAATTGTCTTTCCCTTTCCATTTGTATATCTAGAACTTAGTATACTGTCTAGCATATAATAAGAACTTAACAAATGCCTTTTCACTCATTCATTTATTTTATGAATTAATCAATGCCTGCTCTCTGAGACTATCCCCAGTTTATTCTGTATATATCTTACTTATATATAGTTGTTTGCATGTTGTCTCCCCCATTAAATCAATAACTCCAGAGCTAGGACCATTTTTTGCCTTTCTATGTATCCCTGGCACTTAGCGCAGTGTCAGGTGCATAACAGGTGCTTAATAAATGCTTGTTGACTGACTGACTGATAGAGTAGGTGATAATGTATTATCACCTACAGTGAACATACAAGCACATAAACTTTAACAGTAGCTTTCTGGGGACCCTCCATTACTCTAAAAGTGTCTCCAAAAGTAGGAATTTAATGCACCATAGAAGGCTGGGAGTTGGGGTGGTATTTTGAGGCAGGTTCCACATTCAAGTATTTCTTAGATCATTACATATAAGCCAGTTATGTCCTTGGGGGCCTTCCTATTAATCAAACAAGATATAGGCTCATAAATCATTCTCTTCTCATGTCTTTCCTGAGGCTGTTTGTTTTTTAAATAATTGATTACATTTTTATATGTCAGGAATTGACTGGAATCAGGCTAAACTGTAGAAGGACAGACTGATATAAGAGAACACTCAACTCAAAGGGTCATGAATTTAGAGTTAGAAGACACTTTAGAGGTCATCTAGTCTAATTTTCTTATTTTACAGGTGAGGAAATTGAGGTCCAGAAAGATTACCTGTGCAATGTCATAAATCATAATTAGCAGAGACAAGATTTGAAAAGGGGTCCTCTAATTACAAATTTTGCATTCTTTCTACCATACCAGGTTGCCTCTGAACCTACTAAGTGGACTTATAAAAAGGGAGTCACAACATTTGCTTAGGGGGAATGTTGCACAAGTGTTTGAGATGGTCCCTACCCTCAAGGAAATTACAATGGAAGGAGGTAAGGTAAAAAGGGAAGGTAGCAAGTTAGAAGTGTGTATGTTGGGGTTGGGGAGGAAGGAATGGAGTACAATTCACACAATTTGGAAACAGACATTCTCTAGAGTGCTATCATTTCAGAAATTACATTAGGAATAACTGAGAAAACAAGTATTTTATCCTAGAATATTAGGGGATTGGGAGGTTCTATGGTACAGTGGAAAAAGTACAGATTTGTCATCAAAAGACCCAGATTTGAATCTTGATTGACCATTGACAATGACCAAATCACAACATCTCTGGGTCACAGTTTTCTCACATAAAATAAGAATAATACTTACACTACCCATACCATACAAAGGTGTGAGGAAGGCATTTTGTTAATAATAAAGTGCCACAGATTGCCTCCAGAAAAAAAAAAGAAAAAAACTATACTGCAAACTCCAAGACACATAGTTGTTAAATTTCAATGACCAAAAAAAAAAAAATTCATCTTGCAACCAGGAGAAAGACCCTTAAATATAAAGGAAATTTTAATAACTCAAGAATATTCTAAACCTACCAGAAAAAAAGAGAAGGAAATGGAATGAAGTGTTCCAAAGAGCAAAGGAACTCAAGATCCAACCCAAGGTTATGTACCTTACAAACCTGAGCAGAATAATCAATGAAAAAAATGTATGTTCAATTAAAAAAAAAGGCATTTGAAGCATTACTACCAAAAAAAAAAAAAGCCGTGAGCAGATTCTTTCCTTTGCAAACACCATAGATGGCAGAAATGCAAGAAAGGTAAATAAACACAGCAAACAAAGAAGATACAAAGTAACAGAATAAATTACCCTAGGAAAAGAAAGTGGGGTGGGAGTAGAAAGAGAAAGATAGCTATGGGATTAACAATAACAAAACAACAGAGCTACCATTAAGAGATTTTTTTCCCCTAAAATATTAAAGGAAACAAAGATGAAAGCAAAAGTCATGTAAAAGAAGTGATGGTGGAAAAAGAGGCCCATGGATTAAGCTTGACAACACCCAGAGTAAAGGTAAATCAATGTTTTTACATCACTATACTACAGAATGAGAGGTCACATAAAATGGGAGAAAGGAGAAAGAAGATAAAAGGGAATGTGTGATGTACCCTAATAAAGTCAATGATAAACAATGAAGGAAAAATAATTCCCATAGTCTTTCCGAAAGAGGATGAATGGGTGAGGTAACAGAGGGAAAGACTGAAACAGGGGGGAATGAAAGAGAGAAATTTCAAGTTAGTGGTGAAAAGGAATACCACTGAAGAACAGAGAGAGAGAAAGAGAGATTCCATAATAGGAGACAAAGACCTTACCATGGGTAAAAATCTGTAGTAATTTGATGCTTAGAGACACCAATACCTCTGAAAGAGTATTATGCTGCTATGGATAGCATCCTGCTTCAGGAAAAAAAAGAATCAGAGTTCCTGAGGCAACTGACATGAAAAAGTTTATGGAAGATTTCATGGAAAATGGGGGAAGGTTAAGGGAATGATCATGAGGAAAGCAGGAGATAGTATTGAACTGTATCATCAGGGACATAAGAAAACTTCTACCATGGAGCAATACTTCTATACCCTCTATCACTATTAGGAATTGGTTGTTTCAAGAGAGAAGCACAAAAGAAAAAAATGAAGGGGAAGGGGGGAAATCTACAAGGCAGTAATAAAAAACAGTTTAGTGAAAAGAAATCAAAAATAGGTACTTTAGCTACTTTAATAACATGAGAAACACAGAGGCTAAAAGGGAAATAATAAAAATGAGGATCATGAATCAAAGAATAAGAGTCTAAAATAGAAAGGGAATAGAAAATAATGAAGAGAATGAAGGAAAGACAACTTTTTTGAGAAAAATGAACAGGAAATGAAAAAACAAAAAAAAAGTTGAAGGGGAAAGGGGGAGGGGTTACTTGTATACTTAAGTAAGAGAGAAAAAGAGGGAAAGAAATAGATAATTAGATAAAAGGAAGCAAAAAAAAGAAATTAAGTAAAACTATAAAACCTGAGAAAGAAAGACAAATTGTGGTGGGGGAAGTGAGGGTTAAGTAAAGAGGCCCTGTGAAAATATAGTTACCTTAAAGTAGAGTAAGCAAAAGTAACTGAAGAGACAAAGCACCATCTTTATACAGGAAGAGGAACAAACTATCAACTACAATAAATCCAAATGCAGGAAAAAAAGTTAGAGACAAATGGAGGAAAATATAAACCTTTCATAACTTTAAATGTGAATGTATTAAATAATCCAACAAAATAAAAAAGGGACATTGGATAAGAAAACACAACCTCACAATCTGCTATTTACAAGAAATACACCTAAAAAGCAAAAATCTATACAGAATAAAGATAAGGAGCTGGGGGGGAATTACTAAACATCATAGAAATCTAATAAAGTAAGAGTTGAAATCATACTATCAAAGTAAAAACAAATATTCACAACATAAAAAAGATAAAGAAGGAAACTTTTACTGAAAGGAACCATAGATAACAAATCATTATCAATATTAAACTTATTTGTTCCATCTAAATGCACAAAGGAAAAATTAACTGAATTACAAGAAGACATCAATATTAACACAATAATAGAGAATTTTAATGTCCCTCTCTCAGTTGTGGACAAATCTGATAGAAAGATAAAGTCAAAATATAGAATTGAAAAAATTGTTGGAGAAACTACAGCTAAAAAACTTATGACATTTTCAAAATGTGACTTCTAAAGAATATACATATTTCTCAGCATCACATGAAATTTTTACAAAAATTGACCATTTACTAGGACAAAAGATATTGCAAATAAATTTTAAGAGGAAAAATGGTAAACATATACTGCAATAAAAACAGTAGTCAATTCATGGAGCACAAACAATGACATGGAGACAAAAGTGGTTTTAACAATAAAATCCTTAACCATGAGTGGGTCAACGAACAAATCATAAAAAAAAATGTATAAAAGAAAATGATAATGATAAAACAGCATACCAGACTTTCTGGGTTATAGCTAAGGCAGCCCTCAAGAGAAAAATTATATCCCTGAAAACATATATTAACTAAATAGAAAAGGAGAGGATCAGTGAACTAAATATAAAATTTTAAAAATTAGGAAACTAACAAGTCAATTAAACCCTTATAAATAAGCATAAAAGGAGATAATGAAAATGAGAGGAGAAATGGGTTGAGTGGAAACAAAAAGATGTCAGAAATGATTAGCAAAATTAAAATCTGTTTCTTTGACAAGACTAACAAAATTAATAAAACCTTTAGCCAATACAACTAATAAGAAAAAAAAGAAAATCAAGCCAACAAAATATCAAATGAACATGGTGAAATCACAACAAAATGAGAATAAAAAGAATTATCAGAACCTACTATACATAACTATATGCTAACAAAACTGAAAACACAAAAGAAATAAAGAGATAGCTTCAAAAAATAAAATGATCCAATCTCAAAAAGAAAGAAAGAAATAGAACTATCTGTAAAGGAACTAGCAAAGTGAAAGAAAATTAAAAACTGATTCTTTGAAAAGACTAACAGAATTCATAAAACCTTTAACCAAAATGATTTTTAAAAGGAAGAAAGACAATCAGATCAACAAAACAGCAAATAAGGTGAAATTACAACAAAACCAGAAGAAATAAAAAGAATTATCAGAACGTATTATACATCACTATATGCTAACAAAACTGAGAACACAAAAGAAACACAAGAATACCTTCAAAAAATAAAATAACCAAAAGAATAGAAAACCAAATAAAGATCCAATTTCAGGGGGGAAAAACAGAACTAACTACTTGTAAAGGAACTACCAAAGGAGGGAAAAAATAAACCTCCTGGTACTGACGGATTTACAACAGAATTCTATCAAATTTCTAAAGATGATATACAAAGGAACTGATCACCTCTGTTCTTAAAGAAGGTACTTCAAAAAACAGTATGATACAAGGCAAAAAGAATTGTCTATGAAGTAAAGGACCTGGATTCAAATCCCACCTCTGATACTCAGTATTTTAACTCTGACCAAGTTGTTCAACTGCCATGAGCCTGTTTCCTCATCTGCAAAGTGATGGGATTGGACTAGCAAGTCTCTGAGCCATTTTCCAGCCCTAAATCTGTGGCTCCATGGTCTATAACTAAATGACATATGATGTCTCTTCCCAGTTGGAATTTTTGAAAATCTGTCAAACTTTGTTATTGTTGTTGTTGTTCAGTCATTTCAGGCATGTCTGACTCTTCATGACCCCTTTCGGTGTTTTCTTGGCAAAGATACTGCATTTCCCTCCATTTCCCTCTCCAGCTCATTTTACAGAAGAGTAAACTGAGACAAACAGGGTTAAGTGACTTGCTAGTCACATGGCTAGTAAATGCCTGAGGCCGGATTTGAACTCAAGATAATGAGTCTGCCTCCAGGCCCAGCACTCTATCCATTGCACCACCTAGCTGCCCTATACTCAGGGCTTTAGTGCAGGAAAGGAAGGGAGAAAGGGAGGAAGGAAGGAAGGAAGGAAGGAAGGAAGGAAGGAAGGAAGGAAGGAAGGAAGGAAGGAAGGAGGGAAGGAAGGAAGGAAGGAAGGAAGGAAGGAAGGAAGGAAGGAAGGAAGGAAAAGCTAGGAACCTCACAAAAGATCAAGACTGAAACAGATCCTGGCTTGGGAAGCATTGTCATGAAACAATCTGATTATGTAGTCGCCATGTTAGAAGGCTTACTTTCAATTCGGAAAATTCAAAGAAAGACAAAGACAGAATTTGGGGTAGAAGGAAAGAGAGGATTACATGGGTTAATGGCTAGCAAGACTCTTAAGGCTGCCCATCTCACCAAGTTTCAGTGACAATGTCAGCCAGGATTCAACAAGGAGAGGGGATAAAAGCTACAGGGGAGCTGAAAATGGGTCCTCATACCTCATTAGACAGAATGACATTATGTAGCCGAAAGAATGCTTGACTTGGAGTCAGAAAGACCTAGTTTCAAATCCTGCCACAGACACTTACAAGTTATATGCCCCTGGGCAAGTCATTTGACTTTTCTTGAACAAATTTCTTCATCTATAAAATGAAAGGTTTGGACTAAGTGGTCTTTGGGTTCCCTTACAGCTCAAAGATCATGATCCTATGAAGCAAAAGAACCTAGATTGAGGGAAGGGAAGGAGGCAGTGTGGTACAATGGAATGAACACTGGATATGGAGTTGAAGGACCTGAGTTATAGTTCTGCCTCTGATATATGTTGACTACGTGTCCCTGGGCAAGTAATTTAACCTCTCAAGGCTTGGCTTAGCACTGTGCTTGGCACATGGTAGGCACTTAATAAATACTAGACCTCAGTTTTTTCACCTGAAAAATGAGAAGGCAGAATTAGTTGACCTCTAAGGTCCCTTCCCTTTCTTGGTCTATGAGACACTTAGGTGAGGAAACTTCTTCTACCAATGCATGTCAGCACTTTCTCTGCAGCTCAGTGTTTTAGAGTTGCCTGAATCACTATGCCCAGTATGCATCAGAAGAAAACTCAAACTCATGTCTTCCTACTATGCACTACTCTACACTCTATCTCCTAAATCCACAATCCCATGAAATAACAATTGATTTCCATGGAAGCAGGGAAAGTCAATAAGCACAGGTCCAGCTTCACGGACAGAGTAAGTAACCAATTACCAAAACTTTGTCTGTAATTCTGAGTCCATGAATTGGTCTGTTTCAGCTTCCATGTGTTCCTGACATCTGCCAACCCACTCACTCTAACTGCTTGGTCTCTGAGTGTGGAAAGTAGTTTTCATCTGCTACCCTACTTTTACTTTTAGAGGTTAACTGTTCCACTTTACTCTCCATCTGAATTCTCTATTGGGCCTTAAAAAGAGAGATTCAAAATGAAGTCAAAACTATACTGTTGCCTTAAATTATAAATGGGTGTCCTGGAGAGAGTATGCTTTCATGATTTGTGCTGTGAGCATCCTCATTCCCCTTTTTTCCATTCTACTCAGGTTGAGATCTGAAACCTAGAATCCTCCAGGGGAGTCATAAAATTCAATCACCTAAGCTCAGTAATACCAGTTTGGGAGATGTGCAGCAAAAATGTGCCCAGAACAAACCCATCAGCTCATCCTCACCAATCCAAATGATCAGCTATGGAGTTAGAAAAGGTCCAGAACCCAAGTCACCTGACTCCTAGGCCTCAGTCTCCTTCCAGCTGACCACACTGTCTCCATAATGGAGAAAAGTACACAAGTGTATTATCTGAGTTGCTGGAGGAAGTTTCCGTACCATTAAAATCATGAGCCCTTTATGCGTTGACCCTTAAATCACCAACCATCCCTTCTGTGGTCTGTTGCATTGTAAATGACAGAGCTGATTATTTTTTCCTTGTGGCATGTCCCTGGATCTTACTCCTTAGGTCATCAACACAAAGATTTCCCATTTATTTACACACTGCCAGTTGGAAATGGGATGAACAAGACAGGCTTCCTGCAGATTGTTACCCTGTGATGACACAGATCAAGATTCCATGGAGAAACCAGCTTGAAAGGCTTAGAGCCTCAGAGACCTAGGCCAGGATGACCCTCCCCTCCCAGCTCTGCCCCACAAGTTTAACACTTTCTGTCTCCCTCTCACTGACAAAGCCAAATCTCAATGGGCATCATTCCCAGAACAGCATATCATTCTATCAAACCCTACTGTATAGCGGTAGTGAGACATAGAGACATAGAACCATAGGTCCTTAGAATCAGAAAGGCCCCTAGCAAGAATCCCAGCCAATCCCACCAGACTGAGACAGCTCAGCAGAAGAGGGCCTCTTTTGATTTTATTTCTTTTCCTGCACGTTGGAACAGTACCAGGCTCAACAGCGCCAGGAGCACAGTAGCCAGTCTCCCTCCCCTGGAGCCCGGCAATGTTCTCCAAGGGAATCTTCTAGGAACAAGGCTCCCTTGACATCTTCATACTGGAAGTCAGGGCCCATCTAGTGAAACAGGGTTAAAGGAATCTCCACTGAAAAGACCCACCCTCCTTACCCCAGCTATCAATCCTGCCTGAGTGACCACAGTCTCATAGGATCAAAGATTTGCTGCTGGAACAGATCTTAGAAGCTAGCTAGTCCAGTCCCTTTATTTTACAGATGAGGAAACAGAGGCTCAGATGCATGGAGTGATTTGCCAGAGGTTGTACAAATAGTAAGTGACAAAGGTGGGATGTGAACCCTGGTCCTCTAGCACCATGTCCCACCATGCAATGCCAGGGAGATGGCAAGACTTCCTTGTCCCTGTTACAGTCACTGCTTGTCTCAAACTGGACCCCAGGAAGAAACAAGAAGAGACTGGTTTGCCAAAGCCACCAGTCACTAGAGATAGCCTTTAATTCAAAAGTGATGGATTAGGAAAGAAGATGATCTAGGGAACCTAGAAACTTTAATAGGTTCATTGCTTTGAGCAGCAAAGAATTTGTTCCCTGAATTAAACTCTCTAGTTAAAAACTCCACAGTGCCGTTTGTTATATATCACAAGATTACTACAGTGGCTTTCAAAAAATAATAATAATAACACACCTTTATATAGAACTGTTGTGATTTCTTCACAACATTCTGTCAGTCAATAAAGCATTTATTAAGTTCTTACTATATTGCAGCCACTGTGCTAAACACTGGGGATAAAAATACATACAGCACAGAAATAGATAGGCTCTGCCCTCAAAAAGTTTGTATTCTATTGGGAGAAGACAAAAATTAAAAGGAAGCTGAAAAGGGTGTGGGAGTAGGGAGAACTCAAAGTTACTGGGCCCAGTTGCATGGTAGAGAAAGTCCTGGAGTGAAGCCTGGAGAAAACTGAAGACATGGCTGGTCTGGGCACTCTCCTTCCATGAAGCCCTGTGAGGAAGGTGGATTGAACTAGGCCAGATGAATTCAAGCAACATTTTGCAATGATACAGTTATGAATGTTAATCTTAATCAGCTCTCTTGCAAACAAATTCAAAAAAGACCAGGAAAGAGTACAAATACTTTAATACAACTCATCCCCATTTTTGTAAAAAATCATCTCAAAGTATATAGCCTAAAAACAGTTGACCAGTAGGTATCTTCTTTATATCTTTATTATAATGCAAACACTCAACCTCATCCTTCTCCCCACTATCAAAGGTACATAACACTAATGAGAGTTATAATACTTCCAAATACAGGTAAAGAAGTCTTAAAAAGAAAACGAGAATGTTTCACGGTATCTTTTATAATTCTTCACTGTAACAATAAAACAGTCATAACATGAATCTCTCTATAATGAGAAGATCAATGATTAGTTTTAGAATCCCATTGCCAACAGTGGCTCAGCAAATACATTTGCCAAATCTTTCAATTCCCCAAGGACAACTTGAGGACAACTAAGTACTTTCTTATCTCTTCTCTTATCTCCATTTTCAACTCCTGCTAAACAATCCTTCCCCAGTCCAAAGAGAATTCTTCATAGGGAAAACCACAATAAAATAGTAGTCTTCTTGTTCCCATCTATTGTTATCATCCTAGCTACCACAGTTAGCCATACTTTCTTGCTTTTCCTCTCACTCCCAACACAGCCAAAAAGAGATCTTTTTTGTTAACTCCTTGGGGACAAACATAGCATAACAACACAGGGGAACACAAGCAAACAGAAAAGAAAATTAACAAGACTCCCTGAGGTTGGACTGCTCTGACATATGGGTCTTACCTGGTTCTCTAGTTCTCCCTCTCCAGACAACACAAGAACTGATTTAGAAACACCAGGTCAGCAGCGTGGGATGGCTATGTTTTCATAGCCTGTCTACATGGAACCTCAGAGTGGGGAAGAGAATGGTGCCCTCTTCAGGGGGATTGGCAACATTGCCTGCCTTCCTGATCAATTGCCCTGCATTCTTATTTCTGGCATCATCTTACATATATATGCATTTTGCAAAATGCATGCAAAATTTCCGCCAACCAATAGCTATCTGTCAGAATGCCACAGTTAGATACCATAGCAATGCCACATTCTTGTTCTCCTAGAGGTATACTCACAGGGTCTCAAAGAGACCTAAGAAGTATTCTCGTCCTAATTTTACACATGAGGAAACTGAGACCCAGAGAGTATCACAGTATCTTAGAACTCGAAGGGACCTCATTTGGTCCAACCCATATTTCCAAAAAAAATCCGTTCTATAATATACGCAACAAAGGTCTATCCATTCTTTATTTAAAGACTGGTAATGAGGAACTTACTACCTTTCAAGGTCACCCATTCCAATTTTAAATAGATCTAATTTGCACCATCAACCACTACTCTTAGTTCTGCCAAGCAGAACAAATCTAATAATTGAAAATAACTTATGATATCCACCCCAACTCTTCTCTTCTCTAGGCTAAGTAGCCTCACTGTGTCAATCAATCTTCGTATGTTTTTTTTTTCCATTCTGGCTGCCCAACTCTGTACATTCTCCAGTTTATCAATACCCTTGCTAAAATGTGGTGCCCATATTGGAACACAATGCTCCAGAAATGAGTCAATTGGCTCTTCGTAATATTTTTAGAAAGCACTGAGTTCTTTGACTCATTTCTCTCTTTTGCAAATTATTGATAATGTTTTGACTTCACTTCATCTACCTTTTGCTTTTATCTCTGGCTCCTAAACCTTTTTTTACAAACCTTTTTTACACGTTGCCATGGAGAGGGCTTGAGGGCAATAATGCCAGCTTTGTACAACAGCATAATTGGAACAATTTTGATAAACTATGTTATGCCAAATGTAAAAAATAAGCAAGTTAAGATCAAGTTTTGGGGAAAAAACAGCTTCCATTTCTGTAAAAATGTTCAAAGAACAAATCATCAGAATTTTTGTCACCATCTGCCATACCATACACAGAGATAATGGACATGAAAGCACTTTGAAAAATGTAAAATACTTCACAAATTTAAGATATATTGAGTAAAACAAATAAAATGGGTAAGTGCTTTTATACTGGTCAACGTATGGACTACAGATTTTTGGTATAACCATAAAAATTAAAACGTGTGATATATAAATAAAATTCACTTACAGGCAGAACCAGGATGGCAGAGAAAAGGCAGCAACTCACCTAAGCTCTCCCCAAAACCCCTCTGAACACCTTTAAATAATGCCATAAAACTATCCCTGGAGCAGCAGAACCCACAAAAGAATGGGGTAAAATAATTTTCCAGCCAAAGACAACTTAGAACAGCAGCAGAAAAGTGGAGCACAGTCCACCACAAGCCTCACCAGCACAGACCAGAAGCAGGCCTTGGGAGCCATAGCAGAGGCAGTGACTGCTTCCAGAGCTCTCAACCCACAGAGGGTAAGGGGACCAAAGGACTGATCAGGTGATTACAGGAGTCTCTTTGTAGCTGCAGTGGAGCAGTGGAATCACAGTTCCAGGGCAGAAAAGAGTGTTTGTGTTCACTCACAGACCAGAGCACAGGCCAAGAGAGTAGTAAACACACCTGTCCTTAGATCATGCCACCTTGGAAGAACTGAAAACTTACAGGTCCCTAGAAGTATCTTTGAAAATAGCTGCACAAAATAACAACTGAAGTGGGGACAGTGCACCTTCTACCTGGAAACAGAGCCCCACTATAAAAAGAGTTCAAAGTCAAGAAATAGACTAGAAAAAATGAGCAAACAGAAAAAGATCTGACCATAGAAAGTTACTATGGTGACAAGGAAGATCAAAAGGCACACTCAAAAGAAGATAACAAAGTCAAAGTTCCAACATCCAAAACTTCCAAGAAAAATATGAATTGCATCATGGTCATGGAAGGGCTCAGAATGGACTATGAAAATCAAGTAAGAAAGGTAGAAGAAAAATTTGGGAAGAGAAATGATAGTGATGGAAAAAAATCATGATCCAGGAGAGATAATTTTAAAATTATTGGACTACCTGAAAGTCATGATTAAAAAAAAAAAGCCAGACATCGTCTTTCAAGAAATTTTCAAGGAAAACTGCCCCTGATATTCTAAAACCTGAGGGTACAATAGAAATTGAAAGAATCCACCAATCAGCTCCTGAACGAGTTCCCAAAAAGCAAACTCCCAGGAATATTACAACCAAATTCCAGAGCTCTCACATCAAGGAGAAAACATTGCAAGCAGCCAGAAAGAAATAATTCAAATATCATGGAGCCAAAGACAGGATAATACAAGATTTAGCAGTTTCTACATTAAAGGATCAGAGGGCTTGGAATATGATATTCCAGAGGGTGAAAGAGCTAGGATTACAAACAAGACTCACCTACTCAGCAAAACTGAGTATAATCCTTCAGGGGGAGAAAAGTGACATTCAGTGAAATGGAGGACTTTCAAGCATTCTTGATAAAAAGACCAGAATTAAATAGAAAATTTTACTTTCAAATACAAGACTCAAGAGAAGCATAAAAAGAACTCCTTGGACTGCTATACCAAACTAAAGAGGTCCATTGAACAAGGTTAAAATGGCTGGATTAGACATATAAACTACAGAAAAAGATCTGGGGGTCAGAGAAGACCATAAATTAAAATACATTGATCAGCTTGAGGTTCTTTTTTTAAAAGAATAGCATACTGTGGTGGATGATATAAAAAATACCAAAATAAAAATAAATAAAATTCATTTAAATCAATTTAGTAAAAAGTAGAATCTTGGACTATTCAATTTTGTTTACCATAAAAAAATTATTGTAAGATGGAAGAGTTAGCCACTTTTTCTTGCAGGCATTTATCTCAGTAACCTACAATGTTTCAAAATTTTCTATGATCTATTAAAAATTTTAGGAGATACATTCATTTCAAAAATTTTATTGGCTACCATTTTATTGCAAAATGGCAGACAACTACAAATCAAATTGAAGATATATCTTAACAGCCATTATTAGTGTAACTATAGCCATCTTCTCCTATTTTGTATGGCATAGTTGTACTTATTTTTTGAGTAAAAATAAATTTCATCCCAGAGCTATGCTCAATAATTACGTGGTTTAAATCCCCACTTTGTTGGTTATTTTGTACTGAGATTCTTTATCCACTAAGAAAGCAGGACTTGCAGGATAGCTAAGGCTCAAGTTGTAACAATGATGATGGTTCTTCACAATGGAGACACAATTGAGAGAAAAGCCAATGTTCCCAAGGTCAAAACCCACAGAAGAGAACCCCCTTTCATCCCATGGGTAGTGGTAGCAGAAGTGAGGACAAGGTGGTTTTTCTGAGAATGCCCATAGAGTTTTTATCACAGTACAAATTTGATTTAAAATATCGTGACCTTCAAAAATTATTAGAGAACCAATAGACAAACATAAACTGCTGAGAAGTTAAAACAGAAACTAGGCTTTATTTGATCAATCTTACTATTATAGCCCAGTTATGCTACTATTAAAAGATAAGAATCTACAAGACCTCTGTTTTCATCCAGGGACAGATTTACTAAAATATTCTTTCAGGTTATTTCTTTCAAGGTCAGAATTATATTGCTCTAGGCCAACATTGCAAGACTAACAGGGAAAGGGGTAAATAAAATGTGAGATTCAAGATAAGCCATAACAATCATAATAGAGCAAAGTTTCAGAATTGAGAATAGGTGACTTTTTTTAACTTACTTCAAAAATATTGCCTCACACTAGTATATAACTGGCCTGTTTTAACCCAACCAAAATAGTTGGGAAGCAGGAAGAGCTTCCCCGACCAGGGCAGGGATTGTCTTTTTTTTTTCATACATGTATCCCCAGCACTTAACACGGTGCTTCTGGGACCTAATAGGCACCTAATAAATGTTTATTGACTGATCACTGCCCTTCTCACTTCCCTCTGGCTCCCTCCCCAATCAGGGGTATCACATCATCCATCTGGGATGGCCGGGTCAGAGAAAGAGCCTTCAACGTTGGGATCACCATACCCCCTTGTCTTCTTCCTCCCTCCCTTGCTACCTGACTTCTCACAGGCCTTTGGCAAGATGGCAATCAACAATTCCATCCTTTCAGAGACCTTACCATTTATTTGCCTTTCCTCTATGCTCCACAGTCACTAATCACATCATCTTAATTACCTGTATCTCCTAAGGCACTCTGGGTCTTACCATTCTCCCCAACACTGGACCTTTAGGACTTCTAACCTTTTCTATATGCCTTGCAGTTGAACTTTGTTTAATGTATTGTTTCTCCCAATTAGAGTGTGAGCTCCTTGAGAACAAGGGTTTTTTCTTTCAATTTTTCTATTTTAAAAAGATTTGGGAATTGTCTTCTTTTCATATTTTGTATCCCCAGCATTTAGCATAGTGTTCGGTAGCTAGTAAGTACTTAATAAATGTTTTTTCATTTATATAGTAGCAGAAGAACATTTATTCTAAATTTGACATGGCCAGTACAAATGATGATAGCTGACATTCATATCTTTAAGGGTTTACAAAGCACTTTACATGTCTTATCTCATTTGATCCATTTTGAGATTATGAGCTTTTGAGAGCAAGGATTGTCTTTTGCCTTTCTGTGTATCCCCAGTGCTTAGCACAGTCCTTGATGTGTAGCAAGTGTTAATTAATGGTAGCTGACTGATTAACTGATCCTCAGGACAACCTTGTGAGTTAGAGTCACAATTGTGATCCTACCCATTTCATAAGTAGAAAAACCGAGGCTCAGTGAGATTAAGCACTTAGCTAAGCAAATGTTAGCGATGGAATATAAACCCAAATCTCTCCTGATTCAAAATTCAGTGCTCTTTCAGCTTTGCCACTGTTTATAGAGATTTTTACAGTTTCATTCAGCTCTATATTATAATAAGTAACTTTTCCTATAAGTTTTTTAAAAACCGTTTTACTATAGATACAAGTTAAAAATCTCTCTGTACCATACATAATGAAACTTCTGTGGTGGTAGTAAATACATATGGCAAACTAAAAGGCAAAGAAAATGGACTTTTGTCTCAGAGGTTTCATACTCACAAATTCACTAGGTAGGAGGAATTCAGTTCTATCTGCCTGTGATAATTGCAGAGGCAATGATATGACAACAGATTGACATAAAGGCTTGCCTCTTTTTATTTTGCCTGAGTTTAAGAAACATAAGGTTGACCAGGTAGAATACTCCACTGTGATCACTTGTAATCATCTTGTTTTTCTTTTGCCTGAATCTGAAATTTTATTAGAATATGGAATTTCCAACAAGAGAACTCCCTCCATCAATGCAGATCAGCAACTGTTTTTCAATTTAGAGTCTTAGTTACCCAGAGCATTGAAGGGTTAAGTGATTTACCCAAGGTCACATAGTAAGTATGTGTTAAAGGCAACATGGCATAGTGAATAAAAGGATGGCCTCAGAGTCAGGAAACTCCAGACATTTAACTGTGTAATTATAGTTTGTGTAATCTCTAAGGTATCATCAACCCACCTTCTACTCTCAAAAATGATTTAGGTTCCCAGAGCAAAGCTGGCCACATTTCCCCTTCAGGGTCCTGTAGGTACCCATTGTGATTTCAGGAGTGATTCTCTCATGCCATTGGCTTGAGCCCCTACTGGTGTGCTTCTCCCTAATGTTACTTCAGAATTATTTAGTCAGACAGCTTTAAGTAGCTTTTAAAAAGATGTATTTACTAAATCAGTCAAATAAGAAGAGTTAGTATAAAACACCTACCCAAAGTCTGTGACAGAGCTTCCCACAAGTAGAGTCCCAGAGAAAGTAATCAGAAGCACAGAGAGCACATAGAACAAAGGGTAATTCATAGATCCTGTTGACTGGGAATCTTTTTCTCTCATTTGTGGTATGCTTAAGAACTTCCTTTTAAACATGGTCAATCTCTGTCCATCTTTATACTCAGCTCCTGATTGAGATACTGCCACCAGCTGATCTAGGAACAACAAAAAAATGTAAAGTCTAACATCCTCCAGAAGCTTCAAAGTTGGTAGATCCTCCTCTGGTCAAATGAGGAAGGGGGAAGGAGATAAGGCCAAAACCCCTTCTTTCCATCCCCCACATTCCCATCCTAGTCCTCCCTACAAGTAATTTTTTGTCACTCCTGCTGTAGAGCCACATGCTACAATTTATGGAAAAGCTTCCCATTCTAAATAACTCAATGTTTTACAAAGGACAGAGAAGATATAACAGAATCTCACAGCAACTTGGAACAGACCTCTCACCTGCCATCATTTCACTTTATCAAACTGCTTTCAAAGACTTATCACAATTAGTCTAAAGTCCTTTGATTGAATTTTGTTCTTAACTAGTTAAGGTATCAGGCTCAAATGAGATAGTGAGGTTTAAAATAAGGGCCTTACACAATGGAAGGAGGGAAAAAATCCTTGGATTCAAAATAACTAATATTTCAGACATAGTGTTTTGCTTGAAGATAAAATTGTGTAGGTGAGCAGCTTCTTAAAAAATGATCTGTGACTTCAGGGATGAACTAGAGCTGAATCAGTCAGTGGCATTTATGAACTCAGCTTTTACAATTCTGTGTTTGGACTTGGCATAATTTTGACAGATGGTTCTCATGAGAAACTTTTCCTTCCTTCAGGCTTTAGATAGTGGCCACATAAACACAAGCTATAAGTAAGGGGAGTCCTCAATTTGAAATGCTTACTGGGACAAATAGAAGAGAATTTTTTTCAGGTTTTTCCTGATGTGAAATCTATACTTTTTCCTAAATAATTCTAAATAATTCAGGCCATTACTTCATAGTGGAAGAGTTTGGGGGCTAGATCAATGAAGTAGTTACCATTAGTGTAGTAGAGTTTCAGTATAATTGTCATTGTTCCAGTGATAGTAACTTTTATCATCTTAGTGTGTGATTTCCAGGAAAGCATTTAGTTAAGAAAGATGTTTTCATGTTTACACATCCAGTATTAATTGACCAGCTAATTCCCAAGTCTATTGAAATTTGCTGGGCTATTTTCCTAAAAAATAATCAACTGTAGGCTAGCGTAATTAATATTTAAAGATCTCTCTTTGCAATGATCAATTGTTCTACAGGAACCTTTTTTTGTCAGCCTATATGAATAAAAAAGATGGCAGGCTCATACTGCCAGTATTCAGAAAGCTAGAGATTTTGTGAAGGTCTACTGTGGATATTTCTTTCCATCACAAGGCAGAATTGTACAGTGAAAAGAATACCCAGACTTAGAATCAGAAGACCTCAATTCAAAAACAAGTTCTATGACTTACTGATTATGTGACTTTGGGCAATCTCAAATATCTCTGTTCCCTCATCTGTGAAATAGTAATATCTTCCCTGCTTACATCACTGAGTGATCATATATGTTAATGGAAATTAAAAATTTTAACCACCAGGTGATGCCCCCTGTCACTCACTGAAGAATCTCACACGTACCCTGGCAAGTTTCTATGTGCCCTGCTGGGATAGAAGTTCTAAATCAGTGTCAAACTCTCTCTGGTTACCAAAAAGAATGCTACCATCTTTCTACTCACTCCATCTCTCTCTACCAGGCTGCATCATTATCTAAGGGGCAGCTAGGTGGCACAGTGGATAGAGTGCAATGCCTAAAGTTAGAAAGACTCTTCCTGAGTTCAAATTCAGCCTCAGACATTTACTAGGTATATAAACCCAAGCAAGTCATTTGATCCTGTTTGGCTCAGTTTCCTCATCTGTAAAATGAGCTGGAGAAGGAAATGGCAAACCACTCCAGTATCTCTGCCAAGAAAGCCCCAACTGTGGTCACGAAGAGTTGGCCATGACTAAAACAACTGAACAACAACATTGTCTAATATATGGCTTCACAGATATAACTGATCAAGACTGCTTGTACGGTATGCTGTAGAGAGAGTTCTTTCTCAGCTCTAGGTTAGATTAGATAGCCACTGAGGTACCTTTCAATTCTGAGGTGCTGTGATTCTAAGAAAAATTTGCCCTGAGCCTTCACCTACTAAGTAACTCCATCTCCCTTTTGATCCTCAGTACTCCAATGAGTGCTAGCTTGGTATAATGGAGTTGGTTCACCGGAAGCAAGCATACCTTCCAAAATGTCATATGCAATGCTTTTATTCTTAGCAAAGAGTCAACAAGTAAATAATATATAATTACTAAAACATAATGCACAATAGACCCACCAAGTAGCTGTGATCTCAATGATCTGCTAGCATACCTCACCCCAGTCCTTCCCAGCAATAGAATGAATCAGGCCCTAGGAGTTCTAGAATATACACAGTTAGAGTCTTTCTCTTGAGTTGACAAAAGAGTTCAACCTCATTTCCTCTAGAATACTTACTGTACACTTTCCATAAGACTAGTCATCAAGTACAGGCTCAGTAACTCTTGAGTCAGGGCCTTATCTTATATCAGGATCATGAAATATGGTACAAACTATAACTTTGGAAGGTTGATGATTTGTCCAGTCACCAGAGAAGACCTCAGCTGGCCACATGTGTTCTGTTACAGAATATAGTTAGTAGAATCAACAGTCATGGTAGGCAAGGAGCAAGGCTACCTTCTTCCTCAAATGGGAATAGGGAAGGGGGAAGAAATTTATATTTGTATATTTTCTTTCAAATTTATATTATATTTAGGCATTTGTTTTGCGCTTACTATGTGCCAGGCCCTGTGCTAAGAGCTTTACAGAAACTATCTCATTTGATCCTCACAACTGCCCTCAGAGATAGGTGCTATTATTATCCATATTTTATAGATACTGAGGTTAAGTGACTTGCCCAAGGTCATACAGCTAGTGTCTAAGACTAAATTTGAACTCATGTCTTTCTGACTCCGGGCCCAAAACTCTATCCACTGTGCTACTTAGTCCTTCTTCTCTTGAGCTATTATGATTTTAGGCAACTAGGAGGCACACTGGAGGCATGTTGAATTTAAAGTAAGGAAGACATGAGTTCACAACTGGCTTCAGACACTCACTAGCTTTGCAATCCCGGGCAAGTCATTTAACCTCTGTTTGTCTGAGTTTCCTCCTCTGTCAAATGAGGATAATCACTGCATCTACCTCCCATGATTGTTATGAGGATAAAATGAGGTAATATTTTAAGTGTTTTGCAAAACTTATAAATGTAAAAATGCAGTTATTATCATTGTTGTTACTGAGTAAAGCACAACACTTTCTCTGTTGTCCTGTCTCTCCACTCTTCTACCTTCCCCCTCATAGATTTATTCTTACCTAAACAAATAGATATTTTTCTCTCTTAAGAACATACTGAGGCGCAGCTAGGTGGTGCAGTGGATAGAGCACCGGCCCTGGAGTCAGGAGGACCTGAGTTCAAATCTGGCCTCAGACCAAACACTTGACATTTACTAGCTGTGTGACCCTGGGCAAGTCACTTAAACCCAACTGCCTAAAAATTTAAAAAAAATTTTTTTAAAAAGAACATATTGAAAGGTATGGATGCCAACAACTGATGTCCATACCATTTTGGATGTTTTGTGGTGCAGGTGATGAAGCCAATTATAAATAATGTTTAAAACAGACAAAAAGATAGGAATCCTAACAATTTGAATCCTTGAACTTAGATCTGTCTGTTGATATGGGCACACTTCTCCCAACACAACTAATTTGTTTGGAGGAAACATTATACGTGGCTATTAATAAAGCATGTAATATTGCCATCCCCAGTCTCAATTTCTGCTCCTTTGTACAAAGTGGGATGTGGGAGAAAGGAAAGGAAGGGCAGCATGAGAATGAGTAATTATACATTGAAAGTCATAAAATGCTATGTAAATGTAAAGTCTAGAAGCCTTTTCAGATATAGATCTATCCTGTAATTTACAGACTTATAGAGTTGCCTGGAGCACTGAAAGGTCAAATGATTTGTGCAGCATCAGAGAGCCAATATTTGTCAGAGGTAGGATTTGAACTCCTGTCTTCCTGATTTGAAGGCCAGCTTTCTATCCACTATACCACAATGCTGCTCCAATCCATGAAATATGAAAAGACTCAAGAGAATGTCTCTAGTGTATTGGATAAAACTTGCATAGAGGAATTATAGAAGGATGAATTAATTTCAAAGCATTTAACAGGATATAAATAAGAATCATACAGGTTAAGGAGACCTAAATGGACAGACGTGGAGAGGACCCATGTGAATGCAAATAGTGTTGTACACTCCTAACTGATATTGGGAGTGTACAACATATATAGAGATGAGCATAATAATGGGTAGTATGTGATGGGGGAAAGAAGATTCCTGGCTAAGTGCTCTAGGACAACTGAAGAGTCAAAAATGGTTTTCAGAAAGGCTTCATGAAGAAAGAAGCACCTGAGCTAGGCTGTCAAGGAAGAGTAATATTGCAACAAGGAAAAACAGAAATAGTATGAATGCCCACAATGAGGGATGACACAGGATGAGTAAATAAAGACACAGAAACAGAAGACAGGATGAAAATTGGGAACAGCTAATAGACCAATTTGCCTAGAACATAGAGGCAAAGGGGAAGAGTGTCAAACAAAATCGGAAAAGCAATAATGATAACAGCAATAGCAATAATAACTTCTATTTACATGGCACTTCAAGGTTTTCAGTGTTTTACATATGTCATTTCATTTGGTCCTCAAAACAACCCTGTAAGGTAAGTACTATTATTGTCCTCATTTTACAGATTAGGAAACTGAGGCTGAAAAAAAAGACTGAGTGACTTGCCAAAGATCAAACAGCTAGAAAGTGTCTGAGACAACATTTGAACTCAGGTCTTCTTGGCTCCAAATTGAGCACTCTGACCATGGCACCATCTAGCTAAGTTGGAACCAGATTGTGGAAGACCTTAAATGCTAGCCAAAGGCCCTAAAGTGTTTCTCAAAGCACAATTTGAAGATCCCTAAGGGCCCCTGAAACTTTGTCAGGGAATCTACAAGGTCAAAATTAATTTCCTAATAAAATAAGAAATTTTAATTTCTTATATGGTACATATCAATAAATGTAACTCACATAAACAAAAGCTCTTTGGGGCAGGGTCAACAATGTATAACAGTATAAAAGGGTCCTGACACCAAAAAGTTTGAGAATCACTGTTTATAGATAATAGGAAACCACTGAAGGTCATTGAGCAGGGGAGTGATCTTGCCAGACATACATTAAGAAGATCTTTTTGACAGTGACTAGAATAAGAGAACACAGTAAGAAGGCTATTATAATAGCCAAGATAAAAATTATTAAGAGCCTGAACTAGGCTATGTGTGTGTATGTGTGTGCTAGCAACTTTTTTGTCCATGTTTCCAAAATAAAATATTGAAAATATACTTTAATTCCCCTTAGTTACTGACTCTCCCTCATGCTATAATTTTTGTATACATGTCAACACATAACAGGTAAGGAACTATGAATTAGAACTCGAGAAGCTAAACACATTGTGCAGATAGGAGCATGCTATTTATTGAGTAAATTACAGTCTGACTCTGCTTGCTTAAAATTAGATTTCTAGCTTCAGGGTGGCTCTGAAAATCAGCCTAGTCTAGACCTCAAATGATGTGATTGCTACACCTTCTAGGACTAAAAATGGATAGAGTGGGACCTATTAGGAGACTTCAAACAGTGACAGAGAGACATGAACTCTAGAAAGGTCTCTCTACTCTTCCCCCTTGTCCACAACCACAAGAATTTTCTCCAAGGAAACTCTTCTGATCAAGAGCTCCCAAAGAACTCTGTCACTCAGAGAACTACTACCAGGGCTGGGGCTGGGTCCTGACTTTTCCAAAGGGAAATTAAATTGGTTGTCAGCCAGCCCTGCTGTAGCCACATATGGGCAATCAGTGGCTCACAGCAGAGAGCTACCCTAATGGTCTCTGGCCAACCTTTGCTCAAACTACCATTCCCACTAGGCTGCTGTGGGGCGTCTTTTAATTTTGAAAGGGAATCAAGTCATGGATTGTAAATGTGGCAATGACACCAGCTTCCAAAGCCTAGAGAAAGGGCAAGAACAGAAAGGCAAGGATGCCTGCTGGTCCCAGGCAGCTCTGAAGTGTTAATCAGCTGCCCTCTATCACTGCATGTCCAGCTTCCATTTCATACTTATAAGTCGATGTAATAGAGCATCCTATCTATTTCTTGGTTTTGATGAAGGAAGAGCAGATAGGTTTAAAGCCGCTCAGCTGTCAGCCAGCTTAGTGTGGGAACTACCTGGGTTTGGGTACAGAATACTAAGAATCATCACATGGAATTTCCATGGTGCTTATGAAAAGATGGACCCCTGTCTGTGCTATTTTATCCGTGGGGCATGGTGACTTTACATTCCTTCCTAATAAAACTGATTGCAACACATGCTGATCAGAAAGCAGTGACTCCCACAAGGAACTCTCTGCATTCCTGATCCTACCACCTTGGAGTTCTTCCAATATACTCATGTAAATTTGCCAATTTTTAAACTAACCTGATCCCTTCTCTATTTTTCCAGAATATGGAGGGGCAGAAGAAGTAGTCCTCAAGATTTGTGTACTAGTACTTCAAATGCATTTAATCTATCCCTGCAATTGCTCTAAAATCTATTGACAGAAGCATGACAATGGTAGGTGCCCTAGATAAATTATTTAACACTTCTCAGTCTCTGTTTCCTCATCTATAAAATGGGGAATAGTAATAACCATAGCACTTACCTCAGAGGGTTGTAGTGGGGAAAGAAGAGATAATATATTAAAATGTTTTGGAAACTATAAAGCACTATATAGATGTTTTTGTCAATTTGTTTTTTCAGTTATGTCTGACCCTTTGTGAGCTGGGTTTTCTTGGCAAAGAAACTGGAGTGGTTTGCCATTTTCTTCTCCAGCTCACTTTACAGATGAGGAAACGGAGGCAACCAGGATTAAGCGATTTGCCCAGGATCATACAACTAGTAAGTGTCTGAGGCTAGATTTGAACTCATAAAAATTAGTCTCCCTGATTCCAAGTTCAGTGCTCTATCCACTTCACCACCACACTGTGATGCCTAACATATTTGCCTTAGGTCTGGAAAAACATTTTTAAAGCTAAAAACAAGGAAGAGAAATGAAAGAAAACTGTCTGTGCATATTCACCAGCTAGATACCATGAGAGAGGCTATAATGTTGGAAAGATTGATGTTGAGATACTCAGAAGTTCACAGGAGATAAAATCCAAGAAAGGAGCCAATATTAAAATCCATAACCTAAAATGTTTGTGCACAAATGCTCAGAGTTTAGGTAATAATCAAGATGAAACAGAGGTCCTAATGCAAGGAGGCAAATTTGACCTCATAGATATCATTGAAACTTAATGGGATGAGACCAATGATTGAATCTGACTCTGGGTGGGCATACCTTATTAGAAAGAAACAGAACAGCTTGAAGAGTTCTGTGTCACCTTGGAAGGAGGTCTCCAGCAAAATATCCCAGAAATCTATAATAGACAAGATGCTATTTATTACTTTTACTAGTTATTTGAATAAAGATATGTATCACATATTTATCTAAATTATAGATGACACAAAACTAGGAGGAATGGCTAGCACACTGGATAATGAAGTCAGGAACCAAAAAGATAAATTAAACAATTATGCTAAATATTTTAAGATTTAATAGGAATAAATGTCAAATATTACTTGTGGGTTCAAGAAATAAACCTTATAAGTTCAAAAGGGAAGAATGACTAGACAGCAATTCATCTGAAAAGCACCTGGGATTGTAATGGACTCAAAACTCAAAAATATCTTATGGCAGCCTTAAAAACTAGTTGAGTCTTAGACAGCATGAAGAGAAGGATAGCTTCGAGGAATAAGGAATAGTCCTGTTCTCTCCACTGTAAAACCAAAGAGTGTCTAGAGCAGAGCAACCAGGATGATGAAGGGCACTAAGTTCGTGCCATATGAGGCTCAATTCAAGATATTCAGGGATTTGTAGCCTAGAGAAGAGAAGGCTCAGGTGAATATTTTGCTGTCTTTAAGCATTTGATATGCTGTCATATGAGAGAGGGTATAGACTTGTGGTTTGAGCCTAGGGAACATATCTACAAATGGTGGGTAGAAGTTACAGAAAAGCAAGTTTAAACTTGAAAAAAAGGAAAAAAATTCACAAAAATCAGAGTTGTTCAACAGTAGAAGGGGCTACCTGAGGAGGTAGTGGATTTGCCCTCACTGCAGGCCCCCAAACAAAAATTAGACATCCTCTTCTTGAATGTGTGGCAATGTCTTTGCTTTTGTTTGGGGGTATAGCTGCTGACCTCCTTTTCAACTCTGAAATCCTATGATTCTGTAAATATTATTATTATTATTATTATCATTATTATTATTATTCCATAATTTGTGCTGCAAGTACTCAAGCCAGTAAGGAAGCAGAGTAATGCTTCAGTCAGCAACAATTTAACAACAAAATAGATCCTCATTTTGAAGCTTGCAGATGCTTAATCACTGAATACAAGACTAAAGTCACCTGACCATATTTTAAATCTCCCTTCTTATAAGAGGATGGTATAGTTTCACAAAGGCTTCAGAAGCTCAAAGCTGGAGGACAAAGTGATGACAGTTGCCATAACAACTCCTCCTTTTATCTCCCTCTAAAAACGCTGAAGAATAAATCATGATGTAGGCAGGGAAGGAGTGTGAAAGGAAAGAGAATCTTGGATTGAAAAAACCTGAACTTGGACATTCTATCCAAGCAATAACTGAACCTTGTAATTTAGGAAGATCCAGCCCAAAAAACCCAAACCCAATCCCAGAGGCAAATAGGCTCTTGCATTCATAGAGATTCTATGATTCCTCCCCATACAGGACAAAATGCCTTTATATATACCTCCGTGGTCTTACTAAGGGTAAATCCAAAAGAAGGTAAGAAGAGGCTACCAACCCCTGAAAACAGGCAATGCAAGACTACAAAAATAGCTGCATTCATATGAGTAGCCCTGAAAATGATGAGAAAGTCAGAGAAACCTTTCTTCTAGTGATTCTACAAAGATTCCTCTCCAGATCCCTATGTTCCTACAAGTTTAGAAACCAAGGAACTGTGTATATGGCCTGCTAAAGTGGTAGAACCCTTTTCACAGCCAAAGGAAAAGAATAGAGTCTATCTATGGGCCAATATACATCCCCTTTCTGGCTTCTCCAGCCCCAGAGGGACTTACTCATCTCTCACTAACACCTTCATTTATAGTCAACTCTCTACTTAGAAATCATAAAATCATAGATTTAAAACTGGAAGAGACCTTGGAGGCCATTGAGTCCAAAGCTTTCATTTTATAGATGTGGAAACTGAGGCACAGAGCAGCAAAGTGATTTTTCATGGAATTGCACAGCCAGTAAATCTATGAGGTGGGATGTGAACTCAGATCTTTCTGATTCCAAGTCCATTGCCTTATCCAACACACCATGTCCCAGACACCTCATTTCAGCCTGGACCTTTCCAGCCAAGGATCCCTATTCTTCTCTCTTCTCCTTCTGACTACTCTTTCCTGCCCTACACACAGACCATAGACTGATTCTTCCTTCCTAAATTACTTCTCAAGGCAAGGTAATATGAAGGATCTCCTGAAAACAAATATAATGATAGCATCTCCAAGATCCAAGTCTAGACAAGAAATCTGCATACCCTGAAGAGATTGTAAAATTCACCTCCTATGAGTTACTGGTAGAAAGAAGTTTTGAGCCCCCACCATAATACATGTCAGTTGATAAATTTCAAAATAAATACCTGGGCCCCACTGGAAACTGGAATTATCTAATCTTTGTGACAGAGACTCTCACAAGGCAAAGATGTGGATACATGTTGGAAAATATATCACTTCTTTGGCTGATTTCCACTGCTTAGAAAATCTGGGAATTTTACTATATGAAACTGCACAAGATGATGTCACCAACTCCCCTTACAAGCACACAGTTCCCAAAATCCAAAGGAAAAAAAATACAAGTCAAGGAAAACAAATAAAATTCATGGAAAATATTGACACATCAATGAATAAACCTTCCCCAAAGACCTATAGAGCATCCATCACTTATAATCAAGCTGTAGGTAGGGATCCCATCAGGTGATGTCTCCTCAAATTTTCCTCAGCATGTGGTGCCCATTGCACCTCTTCATAGCTGCCAGCAGCTCCCAGCAGGCAGTGTCAATTCCACCTAGAATTCCTCCATGTTGGTCCACCTTTGGTTTTCTACTGCTTCCAGTATAGGGGCAATGTTAGCCCTTTTGCCAGAAATTAAACCTCTCTTCTATAATGAACCCCATCTCCATGATGCAGAGGGGAGCATTTCAGTTTTCCCATCAGAGAAGGAAAATAGCTCCCATGTAATGGTGGACCTTCAATATGAAGCCTCCCTTGCGATTCACTTCCTATCAACTTTTGGACTCTCACAAAGTTTACCCAGAACTCAACCTATACTGCAGCACATGTTGTGCAGTAAGCTCTGGCATCCCACACCATAGCATATACAATGTAATGAAGGCTCTAATCGGAGTCAGGACCTTGATACAAATCTCTGTTCCACCAAGACATAACCTTGAGAGAGTCACATCACATCTCTCTAAGCTTCAGTTTCCTCATCTGTTAAAAAGAGGGGAGGGCATGATATGAACTCCTATTTCAAGATCTAAACCTGTGATCCTATGACCTCCAAGCTGTTCTTAGTTATGGACACCAGCTTTGAATACAGTGACTCCATAGCCTGACATCCACTTTTCCATGCCTTGTAAGTAGGCATTATTTCATTCCTTATACTTGTACCCCCCCCCCCGCCATGCTTAGCACAGTGTTGTTTCATTTCTGACTCTTCGTGACCCCATTTGGGGTTTTCTTGGCAAAGATAATGGAGTGCTTTGCCACTTCCTTCTCCAGCTCATTTTACAGATGAGGAAACTAAGCCAAATAAAGTGAAGTTATTTGCCCAGGATCACATATTAAGGATCTGAGGCCAGATTCAAACTCATGAAGATAAGTCTTCCTGATACCAAGCCCAGTGCTCTATCCGCTGTGCCTCCTAGCTATTCCATTGCCTGGCACATAATACCTGATTGATTTCCCCAGGCACACGGGTAACATGTCTGTGTCAATACTTTCTATGGGTCTAAAATGGATTTCTTAATCTGACATCCATGAACTTTTTTTTAATATTCTGAAATGAATTTCAATGAACTTGTTTTCTTTTTGTAATGCCATATATTTTATTTTGTGCATTTAAATGCATTATTCTGATAAAGGATCCATAGGTTTCACCAAAATGCCAAAGGGGTCCATGACACAGAAAAATGTCAAGAATCTCATATATATACATATATATATATATATATGAATAAAAGGAGGGAAAAATTAAATAGCCCCCAAAACAGGTGCATTTATAAAAAGTAATATTGAAGTGGCCTTTATTATGCCCCTTCATGTGTCGATCCTTGGGTTACTGCCCACTTTGCCTGCCTCTGCTCTCAATTCCACCTAGAATCAGGATCATTTTGTCCCATGCTTAGAACTGACTAGCGTCACAAGCAGGGACATTTCTGTACATAGGTAAAGCCATAATGGAAGTAAAAGCACAAGAACTATTAGCATCTACATAACTGGTATGGGAATGGTGGGAACATATGGACTACAAAAAAGAATTTCTCATTCCCTTTCTCTGTTTCATCAACAGCTGACCTAAGGAACCTTCCCAATCCTCTGTCTCAGCTGAACTCCACCAACATCTCAAATGCGACAATCTATGTGGGCTTGTAGCTCTTTGGAGTTACAATTCAATTATCCCAACTCCCCAATTCTGATTCATTCTCTCTCTCTCTCTCTCTCTCTCTCTCTCTCTCTCTCTCTCCATATTTATATTATATATGTATATATATATATATGTGTATGTGTGTATGTATGTATGTATATATGTATATATGTGTGCATATACATATATATAGTACAAATATATGTGTATATACATATATACACATACATACATATATAATTATATGTTATATAGAATATATAATTAGTAACTGCAACCTAGTTCACTAGAGATGAATTCTAGTCTTAGCTCTTCCTCTATACTGATATGTGAATCTTGCTAAATTACTTTCCATATCTGTGCTATAGTTTCCCCAGCAATACAATAGGAAAAACACCACCAGTCACAGGGCTGTTGTCAGATATAAAAGATCCCTTACAACAAAGCTCTGCAAAAATCAATGTAACCTAAGCATGTGAAAGATTAGGTAACTGATTCATAAAGAAAATGTATCTTCTTGTCTTTTGTCTATAGCTTCGGTACTGGAAGGAGTCATTATGGCTAAGACAGGTTGTTACTGATGCAGCTGAAAGAGATTAGAGGTCAGTATAGTATCTACCACAGGTTGTCACACACCAACACACACACACACACACACACACACAGAGCAGAATGCAGGAGAGCTCATCTCTGACACCAACAAGAAACATCTTTCCCTTCCTATGAAAACAGATCTAGCCCAGGGCTACCCACCAAGGCACAGAACGGCCATAGGCCTCTCTTCCATTCAATATGAATGCCAATATATTTTCTTTTCTGTCCCAAAAGCCAGAAAAGGTAGTGAAATCTAAAAGCTTGGAACTGCTCAAAACTCCCCAAGAGTTTTGGCTACCCACTGAAACATGACTGGTTTTGTTCCAGAGTTACAAACTCTAGCCTGCAAGCTAGGTGGCACCATGGATAGAGCACTGCACCAGGAGTCAGGAAGAACTAAATTCAAATCTGGCCTCAGACACTTACTCTCTGTGTGACCCTAGACAAGTCACTTAATCTCTGTCTCAGTTTCTAAAGTGTAAAATGAGGATAACAACAGCACCTACCTTGCAAGGTTTTTGTGAGGATCAAATGAGACAATGTTTGTAAATATTTGCCTCTCTGGACTACAGTTTACTTGCCTGTGTGTGACAAGGGTGGTCAGTGGAATTCCTGTTTTGATGGGTTGAGGCACCTCCCTCATCAAGGAGCCAGAGGACATGTCTAGCCCCAAGGGAGGTATCCCATTCCGGCGAACCAATGGTTTTCTGATTATCCATTCTACATGTGAAAAGAGGGGGCTGGACTAGATCATCACTAAGGTCCCTTCTAGCACTAAAGACCCCAAATCTTATGATTCCCCCATCATTTTAAGGTTAATGCAGACTACATGTGACCCCAAATAGCCTGGGAAATCTAATGTCCCAAAGTACACAGGACAGCCCCAGACCTCCTGGGATGGGGGTAGAGGGAAAAGGGGGGGAGGAAAGGAATGCAGCCAAAGCAAATATGCCCCAAATCCTTTGTCTAGTGGAACCTATTGCTTAATATACTCCTAAGACTCTTTTCCAAGTATCATAATCACATCCATAATCACATCTAAAAGCCCAGGGTGTGGTGAGTAGCCATCTCCATCCCCGACAGCCCTTGCCATCACTGAGAGGTTGGAGCCACTGCTAGATACCCCCTTATCATAAGCCTCTCTGCCAATGTGGTAACCTGGGCAACAGGATGTTATTTTAGATCAAATCGATCTACCTTATCCTCTACTCCTACTCCCTATGTCATGTGCTATATGCTACTATTTCACCCTAACAAAAAATGGCCATGCTCCAGTGGCCCCATGTTTTCAATGTGTCCTTGGAGCCACCTTGCTTATAGCAGCCTGTCATCCATCTCCTTTGCCCATCCAGCCCAGCAAGCTGAGCTTTCAGAGCATAACTTTAATGAAAATGGATGTACTAGCTCTGCTTCAAGACCTTGTTATAGGAGATCACCATAAACATATTATCCTCAGTCACCCATGAAACTGGTCTGCAAGTCAGAGTTGACCTGCAGAGCAGATCCAAGAATCCCACCCTCACACAGGAGACCCAACACTAAGAACTCACGGTGCTATAAGAGAACTTCCATAAAACCAATATCACCCACTTCTGGAGCCTTGACTATTAAAACTACACAGGAGAGAAGCCAAGAAAGGGTAATGCTCATTAGAAAAGGAGGGACAGCTAGGCAGTGCAGTGGATAGAGTGTCAGGCCTGGAGTCAGGAAGACCTGAGTTCAAATCTGGCCTCAGATACTTACTAGCTGTGTGAACCTGGGCAAGTCACTTCACCCTGTTTGCCTCAATTTCCTCATCTATAAAATAAGCTGGAGAAAGAAATAGCAAACTACTCCAGTATCTTTGCCAAGAAAACCCCAAATGGGATCATGAAGAGTTGGACACAACTGAACAACAACAAATTAGAAAAAGAACCCCAAAAATACAGAACCCCAACCAACATTTTTATACCAAAAACAAGCAACATTAAAAAAAACATATTCAAATCAACTTTCGAATACAAATTCAGTTGGAATAGGATACAGCAAGACCACTGGGGTAAGGAATAGTGGGACAGGGGTGGGGGGAGAAAAAAAGGTGAAACAATCCATAATCTATCCAGTAGCTTCCTATTTTAACTAATGATTCTTGCTCATTAGGTGCTAAGCTCAGTCATTTTTATGCTACCCGAAGAATCTTAAGCACTCTCTTATCTCTCATCACCCAGGTTATCTCAACTTAGTTACTACTTTGCAAGAAGATAATCAAAGAAGGGAGGGAGGAAAGCCAGAAAAATGCAGGGTTCTACAGGAACGGAGTAGCCAGGTAAAGTAGGTACCTTCCAATCATGAGTACTACTCTTGGTGTAGAAAGATCTGAGAAGTAGGTGGGTCCCCTTTTCCATGGCTCTGTCCTCCCTTAGTACTTTTAATAGTGATAATGATAATATCTGAAATATATATGTGTATATATATGTATATATATGTGTGTATGCATGTGTGTGTGTGTGTGTGTGTGTGTGTGTGTGTGTAGTGCTTTAAGGTTTGCAAAATGCTTTATATACATTATTTTATCTGAGACCCATGACTATGACTTATGTGCAATAAGTATTATCTCCATTTTAAAGATGAGGAAACTGAGATGCAAAGAGTTTAAGTGAGTTGCCCCTGGTTATCTAATTAGCAGCTATTAGAGACAGGATTTGAACCCTGGTTCCAAATCCAGCATACATCTCCTCCCGTGTTCTCCCAGATCTTGCTCTACTGATATCTCCTTTAGTCATCTTCAGACTGTTGGTCCACTGGTTCCTTCCCCTAAAGCTCCAAGATCCCACAACCACTTTCAGACAAATCTGAAAAACAGAGGAAAGTAGATGGAACTGTCACTGCTTGAATATGCCAGTATTCTCTGAGCCTAAGACCTTGGACAGCTCACAGCATATGGCAGCCCAGAAACCTTGACCTGAGGCATATAGACATGAGAACAGACACCCAGGGAAAGCTACCCAGGCATGACAGACTCTCCCACACACACACAACCACAATCCTCTTTCCACACAGTAGGCTATCTCCCTTTGGAGCTTCACAATCATCCTCAGTCAGCACACGAAAGTTCTTTAGCCTCCTATAAATTCTACCCATTGTCTATAGGATAAAATACAAACTCCTTAGCCTAGAATTTAAGACTTTTAACAATCTGACAACAACCTACCTTTCCAAATTTATTCCATACTCCCTGCCTTTCACATACTCTAGATTCTAGCCAAACTGGATTACAAACTGTGAGTTAGGTACAATAAGTGATGTCATCCTTTCTCTCCAAACTTCATTCACTAGAGCATGCTATCTTCACCTCACTGTCCTCACCGTACCTAGAACAGACTCTTTCTAAATGCCCACCTATTAAAATGCTTCTCTTCCTTCAAGCTGCAAGTCAGCTACCACCCCCATGACACTTTCCCCATTCCCCCACAGCAACTGAAAGTGATATCTTCTTTCACAGTGTGACATTTTAAAAAAATTGAAAGACAACATTTCTGGGTAATTTAATCATTTTATTAATAATGCCAGCATTTTAATACAAGGATAGTCATTTGGTTGTCTCTCTCTAAGACCAAAGACCATCATGGTGGGCTCACAGCTTATATGTGCATTGGAAGAGGGGTGTGGGGGGGTGGCAATCAACTCTGATTGGTTAATAATTAATGAGAGAATGAATATTACAATGAGGGACTGGACCTGAACTTTGATTATGTCATTTACTTCTTAAGTTACCCCCAGCCTTGGGCAATCTATTCAAAGAATTTATCCCCACCTAAACCTCAGTGGAACACAATGACTGCCCCACCTGGGTGGGGTCTAGATAGAGGAGAAAGTAAGCTCAACCTTCAGAGACTGAGGTCTTGAAATGAGAATAAAAGAAAAAAGGGGAAATCTGAATCTCCCCAAATCATTGGTTATTAATAATCATTTCTCTCAACAGATTTCTCATAAAACTTTTGTCTGGAACTTTTCCTTACACTTATTACATTCTGCCTTGTGTTGCAGTTAATGTAGCCCTTGGTCTCCCTATTATCCTTGAGGGTAAGACTATTTCATTTTTTTCATCCTAGAGTCAGTACCTAACAGTGTCTTGCAAATAGTTGGTGCTTAATAGATGTTTGTTAAGGTAAATTGAATCATTTTAAGAACTCTTACAATCCATAAAGAAGCTCAGAGAAGAAAGGAGAGGGGGAAGAGCACAGCCTACCTCTCCCAAACAATTATTTTTCACATCTGAAGTTTAATATAATGCAATAGACCAGTCTGCCAAAAGATATGCTTGCTTCCTGATGCAGCTTTCTAATTCATCATCACACTTAGTCACTTGACTTCATACTCCTAGTGAACACCTTGAGAATTCCTAGGTTTTATTTGCCACTTATACATCTGGTTCTCTGGCACAAGCTTTGTACATGGTACACACTGAATAAATGCTTGTTGAATCAAATTGAATGAGGGTCAATAGATCATCCTAGCTATAATGTGAATAGAGGAGGCTGACAAACTATTTAGACAAGGCTTTATAGGTTCTACTTTATTTCCAGGTTCTGTGATAACTGCATTAATCTCTCAGCTCTTTGAATTCAGGACTATGAAGACCAGGGTATTGGGGAGCAATTAAATTCTAGGAAAAATGACTCAGGGTGCCTAAACTTTTATAGCTGATAAATGTTCGTTGGTCAATATGTTCCCAACTATCAAGGTACTGATTTATACTGAGACAGAATTCCCACACAGACCAGAATAATCACATCTGCCTATTAGCACCTAGAACCATAGAATCTTAGATTTGTAAATATCATCCAGCCCAGACATTCTTAACTAGGGTCCATGGAAAGATTTCATGTAGTTCATGAACTTGAATTAGAAAAAAAGATTCTCTCTTTATTTTCAGTACCTTCTAACTGAAATTTAGCATTTCCTTCCATTATAAATATAGGCAACAAACCTCAACAGTATGATCAGTACTTTGTCACCAGTAGAAATCACAGATATTTTCATATCACATTATAACTGTTGCAGATATCAACATCTTGTTTATGATCATCACTACTTCAAAATTAATGTATTTATAAGACCCACTTCTAGGTCGCAAATGGAGACTTCTTTTATATAGACACTCATGCAACATATCTGGCTAACAATCAGGGAACTAAGTGACTAGCAGTCATTTATCCACCAAAGAGTGAAGTTAGATGTTCTTGTGTTGGTGATCCAGACATCTAAAATGCTTTCCAGTATTCCCTATGTACAATAGTTTTCTTAATCACTATGTGGAAAGAATTGAGTCTTTTTCATTGTTTGTTAAAATTTTGCCAAACTGGGTAGGTCACTGAGAATTCTTAACTCTTGGGAAGGCAGCAGAACCTTTTGGAATTCAGGTTATAAATGTAGGCCAGCCTAGTTCAAACCTCTGTGATGCTTCAGTGAATGATTAAAATATGTTATTTGAAGTCATTCATTATTATTTACAGATTGGCAATGATACGAATCATACACAGCATTATAAGTTCTGTGAGAAGAGAGGTTTTCTTTTTTCTTTGTACTACAATGTCATGAAGAGTCAAATGCAACTGAATGACTCAACAACAAAACACCTATGATATAAAGTAAAGGCATGCACATGTAATATATAGGTATTATCATTATTATTATATAAAATGCCACAGATTTTAAAAATAATTTTTCGAGAAAATAACATAGCAGTGCCTTTCCAGTTAGACCAAAAAAAAAAGAGCCACATGACTTCACACACAATAGCCATACTCCACAAAAGAAGTTATTCCTGATACTACTATAATCTCTTTCTATATCAAGAGAGTTAAAAGCCATTAAAGGGGGAAAAACTTGGGATCTATTATTAAACCTGCCATATTTTATGTAATTGTCATATAAAATTCTTTAATATCTTATATTTTCATTAACATATAAATTACTTATTTCTAGGATGACTTATCAATCACTTAGAAACTATAAAATGTTGAGATTCAAAAAGTATCAATTGAATCAAATAGTTTGTTTTTTTATTTTATATTTTATAGATTCAATTTCAGTTAGAAATGTCAAAGAAAAAGGCATGATGAAGACTGTATTATTTGATTTCACAAGCTTTAGTGAGCATTGTGGGACATAAGCCCTGGTGTTTTTTGAGTAGAAAAAATTTAGAAAAATTGTTTGAATAGAAAAACTTTTGTGAACGGTAGCATGAAGTCAACAAAACCAAAAGAGCAGTCAAATCTGTCCATCATGAAAAAAAATTAATTCAAATATTTAGCTTATTTTCATAGGAAGAAAGCTCAATTCAAAAAATTTGGAACATATCCAAAATTTATTTACCAACCTTTTCTTCAAGCATCCTATTAAAGTGCTTACCAGACCTCCAAACAAAAGAAGCTCCATGTTTTTGGAGACTTTACTAAAGCCATATCCACCAAAAAGGAACAAGCTGGTTTGTAGACTGGAAAAAAGCATGGCGGGATTGGGGGGAAGGGTAAAGGGGCACCACAGAATGAAAGTAACACCATTGTCAAACCATGTGTTATGTTCTAGAATAGCTGATGTTTCTTTTAAGAATTGTCAACCTTCCCACTTCCCTTCAATATGCAATTGGATGAAATAGTAGATATCTCTCAGTGTAGCCAACAGCCTCGTTTTTGTTTGCTACATACATGCTAATGCCATCAAAGCAGAATTTTATTTTGTGAATCCTGCTTGGAAACTGCAAAGGCTATCAACATTTTAGAAATAGTAGCCAATTATTTTTACCAAATCAAGCTGTGACTGTAAAGAAAACCTTCATACTCTTGACTTAGATGGATCTACTTCACTACTTAGAAATACTCTGGTTTGGGGAGGGGGGCAGAACCAAGATGGAGGAGTAAAAGCAGTGACTTGCTTGAGCTCTCCCCCAAACCTCAACAAATACCTGTAAAAAAATGACTCTAAACAAATTCTAGAGCAGCAGAACCCCCAAAAAGACAGAGTGAAACAAATTTCCAGCCCAAGACAACCTGGATAGTTGATTGGAAACATCTGTTGCACCAGGCTGGAAGAGGAGCACAGTTCAGCGTGGGTGCACAGGCAAAGACCAGGCCTCAGCAAACCTGGATCAGGCCTCAGGGGACTGAATCAATGGGAGCTATGGAGGTTTCCAGACTTCTCAACCCACAAATGCCAAAGACAACTTAGAAGGTCAGTAGGAAAGATCTGTGACCATGGTAAAAGAGAAGCTTTATCCCAGTCCCAGTCCCAGCATAGCCCCAGGGCAGTGGCTGCAGTCCAGAGCTCCCAGCCCACAGACAGAGGGGGAATCAAGTGGCTGATCAGAAGGGATTGCAGGGATTCTTTGCTGGTACTGAGGCAAGATTTTCTTGCTTTGCCCATGCTTGGATCTGGATTGCAGTTCTGGGTGGTGGTCCTGGGGTGAGGAAGAGCACTGGCATGGTGGAGCTTGTACTGGCACTGGAGAAGGAATCCTCCTCACAGTTCCAAGGCAGAAAAGAGGACTTGTGGTCACTCTTAGACCAGAGCACAGGCCAGGGAAGGAGTAAACACCTCACCCTTGATCTTATCACCTTGGAATAACTGAAAATTTACAGGTCCCTAGAAGTATTTCTGACAACAGCTGCACAAAACTCCCAAAGCTTGGGACAGTACATTCTCCACACTGGAAGCAGACCTCTACCTTAACAAAGAGCTTAAAACTCAAGTAATTGGCTGGGAACATGAGCAAACCACACAAAAAGTCAGACCATAGAATCTTTCTTTGGTGACAAAGAAGATCAAAATATACAACCAGAAGAAGACAACAAAGTCAAAGCTCCTACATCTAAAACCTCCAAGAAAATATGAATCAGTCCCAGGCCATGGAAGACCTCAAAAAGGATTTTGAGAAGCAAGTAAGAGAAGTAGAGGAAAAACTGAGAGTGATGCAAGAAAATCATGAAAAACAAGTCAACAGCTTGCTAAAGGAGACCCCAAAAAATACTGAAGAAAGTAACACCTTAAAAATAGCCTAACCCAAATGGCCAAAGAGGTCCAAAAAGCCAATAAGGAGAAGAATGCCTTAAAAACCAGAATTGGCCAAATGGAAAAGGAAGTCCAAAAACTCACTGAAGAAAATACTTCCTTAAAAATTAGAATGGAGCAATTGGAAACTGGTGACTTTATGAGAAATCAAGACATTGTAAAACAGAACCAAAAGAATGAAAAAATAGAAAACAATGTGAAATATCTCATTGGAAAAACAACTGACCTGGAAAATTGATCCAGGAGGGATAATTTAAAAATTATTGGACTATCTGAAATCCATGATCAAAAAAAGAGCCTAGATATCATCTTTCAAGAAATTATCAAGGAAAACTGCCCTGATATTCTAGAACCAGAGGGTAAAATAGAAATTGAAAGAATCCACCAATCAGCTCCTAAAAGAGATCACCAAAGAAAAACTCCTAGGAATATTGTAGCCAAATTCCAGAGTTCCCAGGTGAAGGAGAAAATATTGCAAGCAGCCAGAAAGAAACAATTCAAGTATTGTAGAAACACAATCAGGATAACACAAAATTTAATAGCTTCTACATTAAGAAACCACAGGGCTTAGAATATGATATTCCAGAGGTCAGAGGAGATAGGATTACAACCAAGAATCACCTACCCAGCAAAACTGAATATAATCCTGCAGGGGGAAAAATGGTCATTCAGTGAAATAGAGGACTTTCAAGCATGCTTGATGAAAGTACCAGAGCTGAATAGAAAATTCAACTCTCACATACAAGACTCAAGAGAAGCGTGAAGAGGTAAACAGGAAAGATAAATCATAACAGACTTATTAAGGATGAACTGTTTATATTCCTACATGGAAAGATGATATTTGTAACTCATGAGACCTTTGGCAGTATTAAGGTAGTTGGAGGGGAAAAAAATATATGTATATATAGATTGATAGAGGGCACAGGGTGAGTTGAAGATGAATGGGTGATATCTGGATAATAAAGTTAAGGGGTAAGAGAGGATTATACTGAGAGAAGGAGAAAGGGAGAGGTAGAGTAGGGTAAATTATCTCACATAAAACAGAAAAGAAAAGGCTTTTACAGTGGAGGGGAAGTGGGGGAAGGTAAGAGGGAATGAGTGAATCTTATTCTCATCAGGTTTGGCTTAAGGAGGGAATAACATGCACACTCAATTGGGTATGGAAAGCTATCTTACGCTACAGGAAAATAGGGGGGAAGGGGATAAGAGAGCAGGGGGATGATAGAGGGGAGGGCAGAATGGAGAAGGGAGTAATCAGAAGCAAACACTTCTGAGGAGGAACAGGGTCAAAAGAGAGAATAGAATAAATGGGGTGGGAGTATTTTGCATGACTACACATGGATAATCTGTATTGAGTTGCTTGTCTTCTCAATGAGGGTAGGTGAGGAGGGAGGAAGGGAGAAAATTTGGAACCCAAAGTTTTAAAAACAAATGTTAAAAATTGTTTCCACATGCAACTGGGAAATAAGACATACAGGCAATGGGGCACAGAAATCTATTCTGCCCTACAGAAAAATAGAAGGTGAAGGGGATAAGAGAAGGGGGGTGAGATAGGAGGGCAGATTAGGGGAAGGGGTATTCAGAATGCACTCTCTCTTGGAGTGGGGGGACAAATGAGATTGGGAGAAAATTTGGAACTCAAAATCTGGTAGAGGTGAATGTTGAAAACTAAAAATAAATAAATTAATAAATGGAAAAAAGTTACTTAAGTCTGAAAAAAAAAAGAAATACTCTGGTTTGGTTACTTTAGTGAAAAAAATAAAGATCCTTTCATCATTGCCACTTGTTTTTTACATGGACATGTGCTGGCCACAAACATTCTTCCAATAACCCTGAAAGATGTTTTCTCAGCTGCCAGAAAAGTCATCAATTTTATCAGAATCAGGTCTATGAATCATTCCATTTAATGCTTCTCTATCACACAGAAGTTCACTGTCTTGAAATGTTTGTTCAAACTAAGGATATAAGTTTTTCTTTTCATTAAAGAGAAAGGAACTCCACTCTTGTAATATTTTAAAAGATAGGACTTTGATTAACTTACATATAAATAAACATATAAATGAGACAAGTCTTTCAATTCAAGGTTCTGGAGTCAACATTATAAATGCTATTGGAAAAATTTTAAAGTTTCTTGGCTAAGCTGCTGATATGGAAAAAGACTGTAGAAGCTGACATCCTTGTAAAAAACTTCTATAAACTAGAGGAAGTGCTTTACAAACACGTAATCGAGATACAAAATATTCAGTTGGTTTCTTTAAAAAGATAAATTTGTGAACACCAAAAAATGCTTCAGAACTCTTTCAAAAGTTATTTCTCTCTATTAAAGTTGAACCACATATTTGCAGTCTTTTTCTGGCTGATACAAATTTCATCAAAGATGCTGACCTAGCCAAAGACAAGCTCATAGACCTTAAGACAAAAAAATTGCTACAATTACTTTTTAACTCAAAAAGCCTTGAAGGATTCTAGTGTTCATTGAATGGAATCCCCATCTTATAAAGTAAGATGGGATTTTCAACATTTCAACAATTCAACATTCAACATTTGTACTCATCAAAAGCAAAATCAAAATTGATTGGAGTTATTAAAGCCAAATATAAAGGCGCATATGAAGTTCTAGCTACAGCACAGAGATGAAACAGTTACTGCTGTCAGGTAATCTTACAGTTTAGTTTTGGAGCCAAGGGCTAGACACATGGAACAATTAAACAGCATTCTTTGCCAGAACAAATGTTCAGGCAATATGGACTGGACTGATTGAGGAACCTTGGGGAGTAGGCCCTGAATGCAGCAGTGTCACCATTTCTCCACATTAGGAATGTCTGAAGTAATATTTAACATCAGCTAAATAGGCATTCCCAGTTGGTGGTGATTAGTTGGCTTAACAATAAAATTTTGGCAATATAGAATAAGTACTGCATGTTAATGAGGTTATTATTCCAATTGTCATACTATCGTGTATTTCTTCTATTTCCTTCCTTTGTGATACTTTGTTGTTTATTATGTACATTTAAAATATGATTCTGAGAAGTGATCCATAGGTTTATCAAACCGCCAAGGAGGTCCAAAAAATTTTAAGAACTCTTTATCTGACCTAATCTCATTTTACAGAAAAGGAAATCAAGGCTCATAAAGGTTAAAATGACTGACCCAAGGGAATGCAGATATTAGCAGAGTGGGAACTAGAATCTAGGAATCCTAGCTCCCTAGTTAGTACCCTTTCCATCATTACTTATTATCTACCCATCCTACTCATCTGTTAAGGTCTAGTTACTCTCTAATAACTAGTTAAGTAACTATTAGTAACTATTAAATAACTAATCTAGTAACTGTTAAGGTCTTTAGTTACTCTCGAGGTTACAGGTTTCCCACCCCTAGTCTAATTTATGAAGCCTTTTCTAACCATCCCAACACACTGATCCCTGACTTCTGCACCTCTATAGTGCTTTTGGTTCTTTTTTCATAAAATCATAGCCTCAGATTTTGGAAAGTACCTCAGAGTTCATTGAGGCCACCTCCTAGACAAATCATGAATCCTTTCTACAATATATGTGACAGGTTATCATCTAGTCCCTGCTTGAACATCTTCAGTGACAGGAAACTCATTATCCCAGAGGCAATCTATTCCATGGGTGTGGCCAGAGGGGGTGGTTTGGGGAGAATAAGTATTTATATAGCACCAGCACAGGGCACTAAGCACTTATACAAATATCATCTCATTTGGTCATCACAGCTCTGCAAGGTACCTGCCATTATTATCCCCATTTTACAGCTGAAGAAACTGAGGTAATCAGAAGTTAAGTGACCATTCAATTGCTAAGTGTCTGAGGCCAGATTTTAACTCAGGTCTTCCTGACTCCAGGCACAGCACTCTATCCACTGTGCCACCACTACCAAACAAACAGTCATAGATTTCTAGTTAGAAGAGTCATTAGGAATTATGTAATCCAACCACTTTTTACAGTTGAGGAAACTGAGACGTAAGGCAACAATGTGCCTTGCAAAATCTCCCAGGGGCAGTAAAAATAGATCCAAGATTTGAACCCATGTATCTTAGCCACAAATCCAATACTCTTTCCATTCCATTTGGGTCTAGTCTAATTGTTAATGAGTTTTCCCATATGTTGGAATGAAATCTGCTGGTTTATTTGAAATAAAACAACAGTTTAAGGACTCATCCAAAGTCACACAGCTAGTGCTCTAACTAGAACCAGAACCCAGTTTTTCAGATTCTTGGTTCAGTCCTTGTTCAGGTCCTCATTACCTCTCATCTGAACAGCTTCCTTATTTGTTGACTTTATTCTCTCCATCTCTCCAAAACGCTCTCCACACAGATGCCAAAAAAAAAAAAAAATCGCAAGGCACAGGTCATGTCTCTGCTCTAAAAACTTTATTTGGCTTTTTGTTACCTCTAGAATAAAATACAAATTCCTCAACCTAACATTGATATTCCTCCTCAATCTGACTCCTACCCACCTTTCCAGACTTATTTCACATCACCATCCTTCACACACTATTTTTAGGAAAACTTGAATTTAATAGTCCATCTCTCACCTCTATGCATCTGCATAAACCAATCCTTAAGCCTAGAATGAAAATACTCCTCAACTCTTCCTTTCAGATTCCTTTTCTTCTTTTATATCTCAGCTCAAGTGCCACCACCTTCATAAAGACTTCTCTGATTCCTCTGGTAATGTTCTCTCCCTCCTCAAGTTAATTTCTATTTACTTATCTTTGTGCATGTTATAATTTTCCCTCCTAGAATGTAAGCTTGATGAGATTAGAAACTATTTAATTTCTACTTTTGTAACCCAAGTGGCTAGCAACATTTGTCAAATTTCACTGAATTACTGAAATTTTCTAGAATCCAATCATGTACTATGTAATTTCTCCATAGTAATACCTGAGAGAGTCCTTGCAGGGAGGACTGAGGCCTACCTAATCTCCTGCCTTTTCATTATTATTTTGTGAACTCAACAGCCCTGTCTTAAGAAAGGGAAAGACAGCCATATAAAATTCTAGGTCATAGAAGCACAAAACTACATGGTTGGAAGGTGCCTCACGGGCCATAGTGTTCAACCAAACCTGAACATAAATCCATTTACAATGTATCTGACAAGTAGACAATCTATAGCCTTCACAATAACCCTGTAAAAGAACAAGTATGAGTATAGTTATCTCCCTTTTATAGATAAGGAAATAGTTGACCATCAAATAACTGCTTTGTCCAAGTTCATCGGCTAGTAAATTACAGTGTTGTGTAGTCCAGAGATCTCACTGCTAAGTATGTACCCCAAAGAGGTCAAAGACAGTCAGGAAGTTCCAATATACCCCAAAATATCAATAACAGCACTTTTGGTAGTAGTAATGCACAGAAAACAATAGGGATACCCATTGATTGAGGAATGGCAAAACAAGCTATTAGAAACATATGCAATGGATATTATTGTACCACAAGTAACAAGGAATATTAAAAATTCAGAGAATCATGGAAAGACTTATATGAAATGATTCAAATTGAAGTAAAACCAGGAAAACTATATACTATAACTGTAGGAAATGGAAGTGTAAAGAATGAAACAAACAGAAACAAAGAAACTTGAATATTATGTAAGTATAATTATAAGCATGGTCCCAAAAGGAGGCAAGAAAATGAATTTCCTTCCCCTCTCTTGCAGAGGTAGGGACCAGGGGTGTGGAGTATTGCATATATTTGATAAATGCATTGCTTAGTTTTACTAAACCACTTTTTTCCTTTTATATTCTTTGCTACAAAGAGTCTTTCTCTGAGTATTAAAGAGAAAAGGGATATTCATGAAAATGAAAGTGATTTAAAAGCAAAATATAACAATATATTGTAACAAATATAGCAAAATATTATAGCAAATTATATTAAAAAAATTTTAGATGTAACAGACATTCTGGTACTTGAACCCAGTTATTTTAATTCCAAATGGAGTGCTCTTATCAATCCCAAGTCAGTTAGATCTCCTAACTGGGTCTAGATATCAAATTATACTTATTGATTTTGCCCTAGTTACCTCATTGTTTGAAGTTTGGCCAGCCTACCTGCCTGTGCTTAGCATTATCTGAAGCTTCGTTTCAAGGGCTGGTCTCTGACTTCAACTTTTGGCCCCAGAAGATGGGAACCAACCTTTCCCTTGGGAACTCACCATTTCCACCAGTCCTGACCTCCCAACCCATAGACGCAGGTATACACATGCAAATGTACAAGCACCCACAGAAGAGACATTCAGCATCACGTAATTAGTCAGTGAAATGTCAGGATTCAAACTCAAATCTCTCGCCTTTAAACCAGGTGCTCTTTCTACCAAAGATGAAATAAATATCCATCTTGATTACTTATTGAACATGTAGGATCCCAAGTCCCAAATGAATCAGCCTTATGCATTGCCTGCTTTGGTTAAAAAAAAAAATAGTAATTCTAAAATTAAAACTTATTTTTTCTTTGGACAACTTAAAATTTTCATTTTTTCGTTCAGAATTTCTGCCCTGCAGGGGTGTGTAGTGGTATTGAAGAATGGTCTGTATTTCATACTTATCCAAAAGGACACTGCCAAGGACTGCTTTAATCTGTAATTAAAGAGGAAAACCTTTCCAAGAATCATTCCCTTGATGATTGGTTTTCCTTCACTCTTCCCCAGCCTCTTTAGCAATCAAATTTCTTACAACATTTTAAGGATGTGCTTTATCTCCACCTAAATACTGCCTCTACTAAGCAGGGAGGGAGGCAGGGGGTTATGATTGCTTGCATGATTGGTTTTAGTTGGGAGTTTTGTTTTGTTTTTTAAGTAAATGACCAGTCATTTGAAATAACTTCTCATTTAAACACCTTCATATTTCATGAAAGAATAATGCTACCGTATTGCCTAAAATGGGTGAATTTGCAGCAGCCTTATTCTCTAACCTTCTCCCCTGATTGGAAATAAGAGCCAATTTGAATTGAACAATTTTCTATTTTTCACGCAAAGAACTGCAGGGCAGTTCCAAGTTAAAAACGGAGTGCTGTGGTACTAGGAAGGAACAATTAATCACTTAACAGAAGTTCAGTCAATCACTCAGTCCTTTTCATTTCACACAATCATTTAGCCCACTCCCAATCACACTAGGCTTCCTTCTCAGCCTACTCTTTATGATCAGTTACTTGAATGCTGCCTTAATATCCTAGCCTCCTTCACTCATCCCCTTGATCTTCCTCAGTGTTTCGCATCCTCAACAATGTATTACTCCCAACATTTTTTCTTTATCCCTGCTTGCAGGCCACAGGGCATGGATAGTGAAAAAATAATGGTAAATAGAAAATATCTGACCCACTACAACTTCAAGTTGTACAGCGTCAGCTAGACCAGATGTGTCACTCCCAAGCGCCATTAAACCAGACTAAAATGTTGTTGGGAAATGTTTAACAAAATAAATAAAAATGCAATAAAACACAGAAAATGTTAATTTGTGGTTTTCAAAGTCAATATGTGTCCCACAGGGATCCTCATGTATGATGTAGTGGCCCAAATTTCTATTTGAATTTGATACCACTGATCTCTGACCTTGCTTCTTCCTTGCCCATGATAAGCTCTTAAGAATCAATCAATAAATCAATAAATATTTATTAATCATCTACTATCCACCAGACCCTGTGCTAAATTCTGGGGAGACAAAAGATAGTCCCTGCCCTCAAGAAACTCACAATCTAATGGAGAAGACAACATGTAAACTCATATATAAAAAGAAGCTATAAACAGGATAAATCAGAAATAATTAATACAGGAAAGGCACTAGAATTGGGAAAGGCCTCCTGTTAAAAATAGGATTTTGGTTGAGACTTAAAGGAAGCCAGAGAAGTTAGTAGGCAGGGGAAAGAGCATTCCAGGCATGGAAGACAGCCAGAAAAAATTTCCACAGACAAGAGATGAAATGTTTTGTTCATGGATTAGCAAAGAAGCCAGTGTCACTGATTCGAAGAGTACATGTTGGGGAGTAAGAAATGTTTGTTGAGGGCAGCTAGATGGTACAGTGGATAGAGCACCTGCCCTGGATTCAGGATGACCCAAGTTCAAATATGGCCTCAGACACTTGACACTTGACACTTGACAGCAATGTGACCCTGGGCAAGCCACTTCGCCCCATTGCCTCAAAGAAAAAAAAAAATGTTTGTTGAAGTGAATTTGTTTCCAGCTAATTTCCCACAGATACTGTTGTACAGAGACTGTTTCCTCCCATATTAAGCTCTAAATCCCTGGGAGTTCTTGTGTGAGCACGCGCATGTGTGCACGTGCATGCACACACACACACACACACACACACACACACACACACACACACCCTCCCTCTCAGCAGGTCACTTTCCTTTCCTACTTCACTAAGATAAGGTCACTTATCTTTGCTCCAACTTAACTGATCTGGCTCTATACCCATATTCTTATCTTTACAATCCTAAAGGAAGAGGGAATGCTTCTCTTTTAAAGTAAGCCACTCAGACTCTATTCTTTCCAGTATTATCCACCTGAGTAATAACAACAACAGGTAGGCATTTATATAAAGTTTTAAGATTTGCAAAGCACTTTGTAAGTATCATCTCATTTGATCCTTACAATCCTGGGAGTAGGTGCTATTACTATCCCCATTTTAGAGATGAGGAAACTGAAGTAGATAGAGATTATGTGACTTGTCGAAGATCATATAGCGGGTATCTGTGTCTGGATTTGAACTCAGGTCTTCCTGACTCCAAGACTGGCACTCTATCCACTGTGCCACCTAGTGGCCTATCACCAACATGTGTACTGTTGGACAAGATCAACACACTCTCCATCCAACCTATATACAAATTAGCAAATACAATAAATGGGAAGATCAAAGAAGCCTTTGCAGAAAAGGCAGCACATGAATTGAAAAGTTAACCTAAACTGAACCTGAAATGAATGAAAGACAGGAATTCTGAAAGGCAGAGTTGAAAAGAAAGTTCATTTCAGACACAATGGATGATTTGTGTAAATACATAGAGGCCACAGATGGAATACTGAGTTGGGAGAATGACTAATAGTAGTTTGGATTGGATAGATAAAAAGGAATAATGTGAACAAGCTTGTAGAGGCACATTAGAACCAGGCTGTTGAGGACTTTAAATTCTAGGTTGAGGGATTTGTACTTTATCCTAGAGGCCATGAGGAGCTACTAAAAGTTTTTGAGCAGGAGAGTAACATGGTCAGACCTATGCCTTAGGAAGATTATTTTGACAACTAAGTGGAGGATGGATTGAAACAACATGAAGACCAAATAGAAGACTATTATATCAGTCCTAATGAAAGGTGATACGGATAAAGCAGGGTGGTAATGAAGTCAAGTGGAAGGGTTTCATCCAAATGTCGAGGAGATGAAGTTAACAAGATTTGACAACTGGTTAGCTATCAGGAAGGAAGGAAGAGAAAAGAGATAAGTATGCTTGTAACATTATTAACCAAAGTTACTGGAGAATACTGGGTCCCTCAACAGAAAGAACGAAGATTGGAAAAGGATCTTAAAAATAAAAGTTCAGATGGACAACTGAATGATGAAGGAGATGAATCTGAGTTCCTCTGATCTCCAATAGCACTTTGTTTTATAATTCTCTGATAATTACAATTATTATTATTTCTCATTTCATCAGTAAAGGAAACTCCATGTGAGCAGATCAGCAGTGTTCTGTAACTTTTCATCTTAGAAAGTGGCCTGGGCTCTAAAAGGTTAAGTGACTTACCAAGGGTTACATAGCCATTATATGTCTCAAGTGGGACTTGAACCCAGGAATCTTGACTTAAGGGTTGGCCTTCTACTCCCTATGCCACATTACCTCCATATAATACTTTTCATTAAAGCTATCTGGCTGGTATGTTATAACCCTAGAAGACCATAAACCAGTAGTATCAAACTCAAATAGAAATGGAGGCCACTACATTAGGTCTCCTAATACATAAGGATCCCTACAGGCTGCATATTGACTTAGAAAACCACATATTAACATTATCTATTTTATATATTTATATATTTAATATATGCAAATATATTTATATATTATATAATAACATTATATATTATATATAAATATATTTAAATATATTATACATTAAATATATTATGTATATAATTTTTATTTATTTTGTTAAATATTTCTCAATAACATTTTAATCTGGTTTGGCCTGCACTCATTGTAAGTACCTGTGTATGTTTGATACCTCTGCTATAAATTCCAGGACCAGAGCTGTCTCCCCAGCTAACTAAACTGAAGGCCAAAACAGAGATAAATGACCTTCTAATTATTAATATCAAGCAAAGAGCAAAACAGAGATATGTATGTTCATCAGCTCAAGGAAGATAACCAATCTGGGGTCAAAACAGATGGCAGAGGTCTTCCAGAGGTTCCCATTTCCAAATACCATTGTGATGATTGCCTTAAGCCTTGGAATACTTCAGAGCCTCTTAAATGAGATTTTATAATTACTCAAGAGTTTAACCCAACAATCTATACAGGAAAAAAACAAGTGAAAGAATAATGCCTTGGGTCTAGACTCTATACTAGTATAAGTAGTTGGATAAAGGCGTTGTTGAGCTAGGCCATCAGTACGTACAATCTTGGACAGACGTTATAGATAGAAGATAAACTGAGCCAGGAATTGAATAAATGCATTTGTGAAATTTGTTAACACTTTCAGTGAACCCACACTTCTTCTTAGGGGGAAAAATCTTTTAACTACTATTCTTCTGGTCATGTTTTATGTCTCCAAATCACATAACACCATCTCCAAAGAATCGAATTGTTGATCACCCCAATGACAATAATGGGAATAAATAAGTTGTATTAGGTTGCCAATAACAAATTATGTGCAAGAAGCAGCATAAAAGTCATCATCATCATCACTGGCATTCACATATTGTTTTAAGGTTTGCAATGTGTTTTGCACATATCCTCTCATTTTCCCTCACAAAAACACTGGAAGGTAAGTGCTCTTATTAACCCCATTTTATGGTTAAGGGAACTGAGGCAGACACAAGTTAAGCAACTAGAGTACTAAACCTGGAGTCAGAAAGACCTGAGTTCAAATCAGTCATTTAACCTTTATCTGCCTCAGTTTCCTCAGCCATAAAAATCATACACACAGCTGGTAAGTATCTAAGGCTGAATTTAAACTCAGGACTTCCTAAGTCCAGCACTCTATCCACCATGCCACTTCATGATTAAAGAGGTGTATGACAGAAAAAGGAAGTGGGCCAGTCACATATTGAGGGAATGAGGGATAACATATAACAGGCTCACATACTGAAATTGTACCTATATGATGTGACAATACCTGAAAGTAGTACCCCAGAACATCGGGTATGCCCCTTTAGAGGATTTATAGGAGAACATGGAGACAGGTCACATAAGATGAGAAAGCATGGATAGATGACAATCTGCTCCATCAGTCTGGTAGCTCAGTGGCACCATGGATAGAATATTAAAGTTCCAGTCAGGAACACCTGAGTTCAAATCCAGCCCCCAAAGTATAACCCTGAGCAAGTCATTTGACCTCTGTTTGCCTCAGTTTCCTCAGTCAAAATAGAGATAATAATAAGCACTTACCTCCCAGGGTTGTAGAGGATCAAATAAGATATTTGAAAAGCATTTAGCATAGCACCTGGCACAGAGTAGGTGCTTAATAAATTGCTTATTTCCTTCCAGTTCCTTTATGGGGGTTGGGGGGGAGGAGTATGTGTCTATGTCAATGAGATCACACATATGCTGAAGTACTGAGATGCAACCAAACTGAAAAAATAATTAAGACTATAGATAAAATGAACATGGACTTGTTTGCTTATAACTAAGAGGCATTGTTTGAAGCCTCAAGCATGTGCCTGGGACATAGTGGGTGCTATATAAATGCTTATTTCCTTCCTCCTTCCCTTCAAGTATGTAGATTCAAGATCAAATTTTAAACTACTTCTTTATCCAGCCAGTAAATTTTGGGAATTCATTACACTAAGGTGTGGTACAAACTGAAAACACAAATAGATTCAAGAGGAATATTCACAATCTATTTATTGGGGGAGACCAGCAAAACTTGTGGCACACAATCTCATCCTTTGGAGGTTGACATAATGGATCACAACGTGCTCTCACTATATGTGGAAAAGCTAAGGGGGTGATGCGATAGCATGTGAAGGGAAGAAGGATGAGATTTTTTTTCAGCATGACCCCAGAGGGCAGAACCAGGAGCCAAGGATAAAGACTGAACAGAAACAGGTTTAGGCTTCAACTGAGGGAAAAATTCCTAACTATTAGAGCTGTCTAAAAGCGGAATGGACTACATCAGGAGTTTGTGAAACCTCTTTCTCTAGAGATCTTCAAGCAAAGATAAGATGACTATTTGTCAAGGATGTGTAGCGAAGATTTCTATTTATGTGTGGGTTGGACCAGATGCTCCCTAACATCTCTTCCAGCACTTAGATTCTATAATTCTAGAGTGCCCTTTGGTGCCATTGTCAGAGACAATGATGAGCTGGATGGACCAGATCTGTCATAGCAGGGGGAATCCCAAGTGCACCATATTCTATTCACAGACCCTATCTTCCCCCCATACTTGTAAAAAATGAGTAAAATAAAATTACTAACCCACCAAAATGTTTTTATTTCTTTGGTTTTTTTTTTAAACCAACTTAGTCATCTTTCTTCAGGTAGTAAAACTGTGCAATTCTAGTTAAATTGAATTAGGTACAACTCTTACCTTGAAGATAATTGGATCCATTCCCACCAGACACCTCCATTTCCCTAAAGTGACAGGGATATCAGAATCCCAGCCCCATTCCTATTGGAAAAAGAGAAAAGCACTTTTCTATGCCTCCCACCCCTAGCTGATGGACTAAAAGGCATTAGAACTACCATGCCCTGGATGTTTTCCAAAGTACAATACTACTATAGAATACTATAGAGGCAGTATGGTACAATGGAAAGAGCACTGGATTTGGAATTAGAAAACTTGGGTTCAAATCCCACCTCTGTCACTACCTGTGTTTCTCTGAGCTCATCAATTTCACTCTCTCCACCCGTTTCATCCACAGAAATTAGACTAGATGACCCTAAGGTCTCTTCCAACTCTCAACCTATGATCCTAAGTATACTCAATGCTTCCTCTCTGGAAATATGGGTACATGGGGTCTCTTGTTTTATCCAGAAGATTTAAATATTGGCCAAGCATTTCCTGCAAGGCTACAAGGGAGAGACATCAAAAGGTCAGGAAAGGAAGGAAATCTTTCTCCATGGAAAATATTTATATTCTGTGACTTACAAAAGACAAGGGAACCCTTCTCACAATTTAGTTTGAGATATCAAGAGTGTACATTTATTTCCATTGCTGGAGGAGTTATGGATTAAAACAAATGGGGTGAGGGTGATAAAAATGCTGTCTTCCCCTTTTTCCTACCCAGCTATGTCAACTTGCAAAGGACTCTCCCTCCCCCATATGTTTCTGACAGTGATTCTTCTCCCATCAAGATATATAACCAAGTTTAATGTATTTTCAACTCAATGTAAGCAACCTTTGGGGAGAATAGTTCTATCATCAGAACCAGCACTGTGATGGCTGCTCATGACCTTCCTTATTCACCTTGAGATCTGGCTTTGGTCACAGGAGGGTTCCCATTTCTCTGTTATAAGAAGGACAATACCCATTATAGCAGAATCACTTTTCAATAACTTAGGGTGAAATCTCTAACCAACCAAATAAAGGAAGACAGAGGAGGCAGCCAAAATCATTAAGGCATTTGTCATTGTAGGGAGAAGAGAGTATCTGGTAGCTACTGTTTCACTGTCAGGGTGTTTGAATCAGGTCTTCCTGAATTTCCCTACAACTTTTCAGCAAGGAAATGTGGCTTCATTTTTCTAAATATTTGTGGATACTTCATCTTTCTCTCCCAAAATCAATTGGGTTGGAAGTGAGAACTATAGGGTAAATGAATCACATATACTGAATATAGATCAACAGTGATTTTTTTTTCAAAAAGTTTGGAAAGAAGTAAATCTCTCTTCCCCCACACTAATCATGTTTATGACCTAAAATGTCAATATATCATGTGCTCAACTGTAGTCAATTTTATTGTTAAACTAAGTATATCTCCTTCCCTTGATTTGTCACTGGAGGATAATACTCCATAACTACCTCATCCTAGAAGTGAAATATATTTTAGAGTTTCTGATCCAGAATCTGTTCCCAGTTTAAATTAATTACAAACCCAGATTTTATCAGCCTTACTGCAGAACAATGTTAGCCCATCAGGAATAAGATGAAAATTCTACATTAATTGTTCCATATGCATTTCCTAACATTAGACAAAATTAATTCACTGAACATTCATGGGATAAACATTAGTTAAGAGCCTATTGTGTGCAAAGTATTACCCTAGGAACTGTAGGAGACACAAAGATCAGATAAGAATAGGACCTTGCTCTTGGGAAGCTCTCATTTCTAGTAGTGAGGACACAAATACCTACCTACAATCCTCAATATTACATGAGGGGTGCATTAGAGAGGTGCAAAACAAAGTAGCATGTCAATTCTGAATGGAAAGGATGTTATCAAAAGGTAGGATAACTGAATGCTTCATAAAGAAGGCAGCATCTCAGTTGGGCTTGAAAGGATGGATTTTCTCAACAGAATGAAAAGGATATTCCAGGCACAGAGAAGAATTTTAAAATGTACAGAAATGGGAAATACATGTTTTGGGAGCAAAGAGTACTCCAGTTTGGCTGGGATATGGAGTAGAAAAAGAGGAGTACCATGAGATGACTCTGGAAAGGTAGGTTGGTACCAGAGAATGGGGGCCTTGAATGTTAAGCAAAGGAGAATAAACTTTGATAGGAAATGGGAAGCCAAAGAAAACTTTTTTTTAGCAAAAGAACATCACAAACCACTCCAAGAATAAGAAAGATAAATCTGGCTATGACATAAAGGATGGATTGAAGGAGATGTAAGAATGGGGACCAAAAAACTAGTTTAGAGTCAGAAGATGAATATTTAAATCCTAGCTCTAAATTTACTGTATTGCACTAGACTAATCTCAACATTTCTGAGTCTCACTTTCCTCCTTTGTTAAATGGGGATAATACCTCACAACGTTATTTTTAAAGAAACTGCATAAAAAATAGTGTTACATAAAAGTGACCTATTACTTTTATTCATGTATAATCCTTCATTTCTACCAATTATATAGAAATTGGGTTACTATCTAGATAGAAAACCAATTCTGGGGGGTGGTATTTTCTCCTATGTGGAGCCATTTGTGAAAACAGGCAGCCTCCCAATCCCAATTGTGACTCCTAGATGTCACTGAGAGAGCAGGTTAGAGGGAAAATGGACTCACCCTCCAGGCTATGGGCTACTCGCCTACACCCAAACTATGGAACTGGAACATGGTGGGGAAAGAGGGCCTTGATCCTTTCATCCTTAGCTTTTAAAAAAAATGTATTCTACTTTTTCCAATTACATGTAAAGACAATTTTTAACATTCATTTTTTTGAAATGTTGAGTTCCAAATTTTCTCCCTCCCTTCTTCCCTCACCTCCCCCTCCCTAAAATGATAAGCATTTTGATATAGGTTATATATGTGCATTCATGTAAAACATTTCCGTATTAGTCATGTTGTGAAAGAGGAAACAGACCAAAAGAAAACACAAAAATAAAGTGAAAATAGTATGTTTCAATCTGTATTCAGAACCCATCAATTCTTTTTCTCTGGATGTGGATAGCATTTTCCATCATGAGTCCTTTGGAATTGTCTTACATCATTGTATTGCTGAGAATAGCTAAGTCATTCATAATTGATCATCATACAATGTTGCTGTTGCTGGTTATAATGTTCTCCTGGTTCTACTCACTTAAGTTTGCATCAGTTCATGTAAGTCTTTCCAGGTTTTTCTGAAATCCATCTGCTCATCATTTCTTATAGTATAATATTATTCCATTATATTCACATACTACAACTTGTTCAGCCATTTCACAGTTGATGGGCATCCCCTCAACTTTCAATTCTTAGCCACCACAAAAAGCGCAACCACTTTTTTCTCAGTGACATCTTACTAATCACACTCAGGTGTCTAAATATCGGCCTTGACAGATTCCTTTTAGTAGCAAGAAAAAAATGCTAGAACAAGATATCTAGATATATTGCAAACTCCTTATGGAAATGCATTATGGTGTTAGATGCCAACAAATGCCAATAAAAAAGAAACAGTACCCCTAGTTCTTCAGGGGTAACACAGCTGAGTACATTCACCCCATCTCTCATTTTCCAATGTTTGGTGTCCTCTTAGAGTATTTATTCCCTCTCCATTCTCTCTATTCATGATAACTCTGTCCCAGATCTAGCCTTCATTACTATTAGAATATCTCCTAAGACTTACCACTCTTACTCTCTCACCTCTCCAGAGCATTCCTCACACCACTATCTTATTTGCCTTATTTATGCATCAGTCTGATTACATTACTCCTTCATCTAAAACCCTCAGTGACTCACTAATGTCTACTGAGAAAGGTTAAAACTCATTGCCCTGGTATTCAAGGCCCTACACAATCTAGCACCATACTACCTTTCCTGTCTTATATTACTGCCTTTCATGTACTTATTACGCTCCTAACAAACAGGACTTCCCAATTCCTATCTTTTTTTAAGTAATATGTTGAATTTATTACATATTTAAATTAAAAGCAAGCTATACATTATAGATTTAAAGTTCCATGTGCAATCCTCTCTTTCTATTCTATGTATATGAAAATGCCCATTTTATTTGGCATTTGTTAAGTACAGAATTTTTTTTAAAGGAATATGGAAGTGAATAAGAGCCAGAAGTAAACAGGGTATACTCTATTGAAATCATCAATAACTCCTAAGCCCCAGATGTATTCTGTGATGGAGAGTCAAGACTCTGCTCTTGCACTCATGTAGAACAGATGACTCACAGCTTACGTTCAGAGACAGGGAAATTGGAAACCCATCTAAGCTCAGGGTCTGTGATTGTCAGCCTCAGATCTCTGGTAAGAACCCACAGTTCACAGTGCTAAATCCTTGTGAGGGCTGGAGGAATAGAGGATGAGATTCTCCATTCAGAGTTCAAGATTTCTCTGTTTTTACACAGTATGGTATCATGGATAAAAGAGCTTATCTCAGGGTAAGGATGACTTGAGCTCAAGTGCTGGCTCTGACATATGCTGGCTGTGTGACCCAGCCAAGTTGCTCAGTCTCTCTGTGTCCCAGACAAATCTCTAAGACTCCAAGTTACAGAATGGTTGCCAATCTACCTTGGTAGAGGGAGTTCCCTTACACAGGTATTTCTCACACTGATAAAATCAAAGAAAAGAATCAAAAATGATATTTGCTTAAGCTACTACCTATGCTTGGAATTTCTTCCCTTCTGCCCCCATATTTCCACATTCCACTATTCCATCTATTGAATTTGTATCAGTCCCAATTGGAGTGTCACTTCTAGTAGGAAGTCTTCTGATAAAGGAAATCTCAGATAATGACTACTCCCAAGCGGATCCAAATATTTTCCCTTCAGAAATCATATACTCTGCTTATACTTCTATGGAGCACCAATGATTTATTTGCTACCTTCGTTATTTGTGCTTGTCATAGACAGGAATATATTTGACCATTTCCTATGTAATTTTGTATCTCTCTGGGTGTCTAGCACAGTGCCTTACACACAGTAGGCACTCAATTCAACAAGCTTATTAAATTTAAGCAAATGACAAGCATATTTGTTTAACTGTTTTTAAAAGACTGTAAAGAATAAAATAAAAACTTAACAAATCTAAGTGCCTACTATGTGCAAGGCATTTATTAGGTGCTTAATAAACTTTAAGTTTAATTGAATGATGCAATCTTCTGAAATATGTATATGATAACTTATCAACACAAAGGAAAACTCAGTTTCAAAATGGACACTCTACTTATTTCTAATGGTAATTAATACTATGATGGACTCGAAGTACAGAGGATAATTCATGAACTAGACTTGAAGTGGTATCTTGGGGATTTTTTGGCACAAAGAATAGATCCATACTACCTCAATCCATCATGGCCTAGGAATGATATGTCAAGGGATTGCCAACAAGCCTTACATAATTTAGAAGCATTAGGATGATAAAAGTCTCTTGGGTTATGTCAGAAGAATTAAGTCAAACTTTATTTTATATCATGACATATTTTTTTCCTTTTGAATATGCCAGGGTAGGTGACCAACTTATCGAATCTTAAATGATCATAAAAAAAGTTTACACAGCTAAAAACGTTTTACACAAATTCTCCCCATAAGAATTAGCCATTCCTTTATGGGTTTTTGTTGTGATTTTTTTTTTGTATTTTGAGACTGGTCCTCCTTTCTTGCCAGGGATGAAAGCCACTCACTGATTTGGCTTGATTCCATGATTCCACTGCTGATCAATATGGGAAGCTTTGACCAGCACCATTTTTGACCTGGGCTGGCTCATTCCTCCTCAGACAGCCTGGCAGCTCCCGCCTTCCTTCTGTTCCCACTCCCCACTCTTGGAAAATCAGCATACTAGTGGTAGATAGTGCAGATACCCCATCAACTTTAACCCTAATACAGCTTAAAACACCTGAGATCAAGCAATCCACCAGCCTCCACCCACCTAGTAGTAGGGATTATAAGCACTGCTCATACCTAGCTGTCATTTCTGGTCTACAGAATAGAGGCAGAAGAGTCAAAGATTCTAGGTTTGCTGTTATTATAGTAATCCATGGATATCCAGTCATGGCCCCATTGAAACACATTGATACCTTAAACTCTGAGACCACTTGCCTTCCTCTTTTACTTTTGTCTATGGACACTGTCTTTTCCCTTCCAGATGGGTTATATAACTCAGAAAATGCTAATTCAGAAAATGGTGCCAGAAATAGAAGGGGAAAAAGAGGAAGGGAGAGAAGAAAGGAAAGGAAAGGAAAAAAGAAAAGAAAGAAGTCCAAAGAAATGTCATAACCCACATTTCTAAATATCTGTTACTTAGCTTTCTTCTTTATGTTTTGGTTTCATTCATGTAGATATCAAAGAAAGAGGAAAAGGATATATATGAACAAAATTATTTATAAGTGCTCTTTTTCTAATGACAAAGGACTAGACACTAAGAGTATACTCACTGATTAGGGGATGGCTGAACAAATAAGCTGTATTAGTATAATAAAATATTACTCTACCATAAGAAAGAATGGTTTTAGAGAAACATGGAAAAACTTATGGGAACTAATACATAGTGAAATGAATAAACCCAGGAAAACAATTTATATAATAACAATATTATCAAGAGAGAGAGAAAGTTCATAGTCACTGTTGACTATGTTGAGACGTACCTGGCAGTGATGGGCATGGATCAAGTGTACCAGTGTCTAGTAGAGAGCATACATGCAATGGATCAGCATCCAGAGACAACACATCCAGGGGAAAAGACTCCACATCCATTAGAGCAGTATACCATAGAATACAGAGTATCATCCCCAGGTTACCTGTAAAGACTAGTAGGGAGAAGGTTAAATGGGAACATCATTATAACATCACCAGGAGACATAAGTAGTCCAGCAGTATCTAAGGTGGGAGTTCCCTCTACACACTGTCCCATATGGCTTTTCATTTCATCAACTAGTATCTTATTTTGACTCTTGTGACCCATTCAAAATTATGGAGCTACTGAAGAAGGAATTTTTATCTATAGAAAATAAGCTAAGTGATGGGTCAAGGAAGTGTTAATATCAATATTATATACCAAAAATACAAGGGTAACTCCCTCTTTTAGAGATTTTTCCTAAGTAGAAGAAAGTTTTATATTAAGTATAGTTTGTTATGCTACTTTTTATTGAGTTAATAGTTAATAATTACTATCTCCCAGGGTAATTGTGATGATAAAATGCAATTATCAATTTCTTAGCACAGTGTCTGGCAGAGAATAGGCACTTAATCAATGTTTGTTCCCTTCTTCTTCCCTACTTTTTTAATTTTTTTCTTACTTCTTCCAAAAAGTTTTTGTCTCTTCCCCTCCCCAAGTATAAGTTAACAATAGTTTCTGTAAAAGTCACTCTCCACATATTTATTAGGGTCCAAACTAAGCAGACTGCTCCTCCTGAGATAACTGCTATATTTCAATGTCAATGAATGTACATCATCTTTAGGTTAATTATTAGAACCAGTCCATCAAAGGTTTCCCTGTAGAAAAAAAGTAATTAAGTCTTAGGCTGCCAAGAGTCTTAAACATGTGCCAATACCAAATTGCCCATTATGGAAAAGATTGCCCACCAGCTAGGATCGTGTGGCTTGATCAATTAGCCCTCAGAAAAGACCGTCCATGGACAGACACCACTTGGCCAGTTAGTAAGCAGGGGCCAAACTGATAAGTACTGATGATGTCAGAAGTGTTGCTTTCTCACTATATGACCAGGGCAATCCAGCTTCAAATCTCATTACTCATTACTGACAAAGAATTATTTATCAATGATCACAATGGATACTGGTATCAGCATGAACAAAGCTGGTTCAGGACTGGGGAAAAAAAACTCTATAGACCTGTGTGTGTGTGTGTGTGTGCATGCATGCATGCATGCATGTGTACATGCATATGTACGTGTGTGTGTGTGTGTGTGTGTGTGTGAAGAGTGTATCCTTTGTCTGAAAGTTCCTGAGAAGGCCAAGAACAGCATCCACACTGCTAGCATCCTTATCAATCTGAGAGCCAACTGATTGTAATTCTTCTCTTTTACTCGTGTCCTTGAAGAGACCTCACTAGGATATACATGAGTTGTGCACCTTTTAGAAGAGAAGAAGTAAGGCTTAACACACAATTATTCATGTAAGAGAATATTGATAAATATTGGGGAATAGGCAGGAGTGCCTGATCACTCCCTCAACCCATGGAATTAGCACCAAAAACCTAAAATATATGTGTGTGTGTGTGTGTGTGTGTGTGTGTGTGAACCATTTTTGTACCCCTAAAGTATGTCTTGGCCACACATTTCCTATGTGTGTAGTCTACTTCCGCACATGTTCTCTACACATATTCACTCTATCCCCTGATAACTTATGTTTTTGTGGAGAACCTGCCACAGGTTCATAGGGGAAATGTTTTATTGCTATATAATCTTTCATTTAATGTCTTTGCTGTAAACTAGTTGCATTCTCTGACTGAGCTCGTCATTAAAGTTAAGCACTTTAGTTGATGCTCATAATAAAATAATTCTTCATAATCATAATAACTAACATCCAGCACATAAATATATAGCGCTTTAAGTTTTACAAAGTGATTTATAAATATTATTTTTATTTGAACCTTACAATAATCTTGAAAAGTAAGTGCTCTTATTATCCCCATTATAGTTGAGGAAACTGAGGCTGAGGGAAGTTAAATGATTTGCCCAGCTAATAAGTGTCCAAGGCCAGATCTGAACTCAGGTCGTCCTGACTCCAGATCCAGCACTCTATCCACTGCACCACATAGTAACCAAAAGAAACTAGATGCAGAAAAACCAGGAAAGAAATAGTTATAATATTTTAGGGATGAAGACATGAACTAAGATGATTACAAGAGACATCATACAAGAAAAATTGGAGTGGGGACGAAGGAGAAAGGGAGGAGTCAGACCATAAATGAAGCTGATTTTTAAAGAAACAAATGAGAATATATATACACCAAGTAAGTGTTGTGCTATTCAGAGCAGTCAGCAAGGGAGGCTCTACAAGTAATCCGTCTCTTGAAACATGTGGGAAACTCTGTTTTTCAGAACTGCCTTTGGAGATAGTTTAAGAACCATGCAAGCAGAACAGTTTCATTACTTTATAGTCATGCCTGGTTTTAGTCAATAACAATACCCAAGCCTCCTCCCAACTCAGTCATCCATTCACCGGACTTTGATAGTAGAAACTCTGGACTAGTTCTAAAAATCAAATCCTCCCCCAAAGGATGAAGATTTTCTACCATTAAGAAGAGTCAAAAGAAGGCGCTATGGACTCACTTGTGATCCAGACTATTGATTTTTCCCTTTTCAATCAGTTGTAAATGTAAGTGGCATCAGTGACCAAAGAGGAACATGTACATTTTAGAAACAATGATTAAAAAAAAAACTTAAAATATGTGAGTGTTCTTTGCCATCTTTCTACACACACACACACACACACACACACACACACACACACACACACTCCTTCTGAAGTTTAAAAAAAAAACAGACCCATACCTTTACTAGTCAGTTTTGAGGAATAAAGATTGTTCCGCAGGTCTGGAACATTTTGTTCTCTGACTTATTTAGGGAGTCTCACCCCAGTACAGTTTTATTGTCCTCAAAACATGGCCCTAAAGCCTCATCCTGGCCAGCTATTGAGCAATAGTTTTCTCTTAAAATCAGAAATTTCAGATTTGAAGGAGCCCTCAGAGGTCATCCCCTTTCTGAGCAGGAAACTCTTCTAATGGCATTCCCAGCAAGTTGTTGTCCACCTTTCATTTGAAGACCTATAGAGATAGGGATCTCACTGCTCCCTAAGGCAGCCCATTCCAATTTTGAACAGCTCTAAGTGTTAAGAAATATTTCCCCACTTAACTTCTCCAGTGGATTTATGATCCATCTCATCAGTATGCGTGGGCCTTGAAAAGGTTGGTCAATAAACATTGAGAGCCTTGGTGCTAGGCACTATCTTAAACACCTGTGCAGACAACATTCCATTAATTACCCATCCCACACCTCTATTGCCTTCCATTTAACTTGTATATATCTTGTTTGTACATAGTTGTTTACATGTTGTCTTCCCCATTAGTATGCGAGTTCCTTGTAGGCAGGGACCATGTTTTTGCCTCATTTTTTTTTTTTATTCCCAGAGCCAAGCACAGTGTCTGGAGCATTGAGTTTGAAAAATGTTTATTGACATTTTCCATTCTGTGCAAATCTTTTTTCATGACATTTTCCCTAAATGTGCCTGTACCACCTCTCTGCTCTAAAGTTCTGTATAGTACTATGACTCTGATTCTTAATATCTAAGAAGAGTTTAATTTTCTGGCCACAGTTAATATAGTAAATTCAAGTATATTTCTTTAGAAGTATAATCTATATTTAAGTCATTCTGCTTAGCCCCAGGGAGCCCATCTAAGGACTAATGGATAAAAGTTTCAGGGTAGCAGATTTCAGCTCCATATAAGAAAGAATTCCTTAATATTTTGAACCGTCCAGCCACTACCCAACTAGGCAACAATTTCCTAATCAATCTCCTTTTGTCAAGCCCCTCCTCCTTGGAATCCTTCCTCCACACAGCTGCCAAAGTGATAAAGCATAGGTCATCCTAAGCTATACCCCTTCTGAAGATGATTTAATAGCTTCCCACTGCTCCTAGGATAAAATAATTATTCCTTTGTGTGGCATTTAAAATTATTCACAACCTGCTTCCAACCCATTTCTTAGGCTGTTTACCTAATCACATACCCTAGATTTCAGCCAAACTGACCTAGTTGTTCACAACATTCTACCCCTAACCTCTGTGCCCTTTCATGAGCTACCTCCCAGTCCCTGAATGCTTTCCTTCCTCACCTCCACTTCTTGGAATCCTTAGTTGAATAAATGGATGAAGCATCTATTAAGCACTTGTGCAAAGATGGGGAAACTGGCTGGTGTAATGGATAGAGTGCTGGGCTTGGAGTCAGGAAGATCTGAGCTCAAATCTGACCTTGGACATTTATTTAGTTGTGTGACCTTGGACAAGTCACTTATTTGCCTTCTTTCCTTTTCTGTAAAATGGAGACACACCGAAAAAAGGATTGGCAAACCACTCCAGCATCTTTGCTAAGAAAACCCCATGGACAAAAAAATAGTACATGGGGTCACTTAGAGTTAGACACAACTGAATGACTGAACAAAAACAACAACAAACATGCTAAAGCACTGTGCTAAATATTAGGACTACAAAGAGACAAGGAAGACAGCCTTTGCCTTCAGTGAACTGTCCTCCTGATGGAGATACAATACACAAGGAAGTTTCCAGTTGCAGGTCAGATGGAAAAGTCCCATGGCCCTTAGGGTGTAGCAAAAAAGCAGGCAGTAACGCATTTTCTTTAATCATATAAAGTCATGCCATTTTCTGATGTTGTGACAGTGCCAAGGACTTTGGTGGAAAGAACTTCCTTCTCTGGGTCCTTAGTGGTTGAGGCTGTAACATCTGCAGGAGCAGATGCCAAGCAACATTTCTACAAAGGTTGCTTCCCAGGATAATGGCTGAGGACACTGAGCTAAAAGCATTGCTGTGGCCAAGGCTCTTGGCTTCAGGCTTGTTTGGGCTTGACATTCAATCTGAGTTCCAATGCAAGAAGCCTTTCCGGATTCTCCTAATAGTTTTTTCTCTACCTCACCCCAAAATTATTTTGCATATATTGAGTGTTACTGGGGACATGCTAGGTGGCACAGTCAATAGAACCCTGAGCCTGGAGTCAGGAAAACCTGAGTTCAAATCCAGCCTCAGCCACTTACTAGCTGTGTGACCCTAGGCAAGTTAGTTAATTTTCATCTGCCTCAGTTTCCTAGTCTGTAAAATGGGGATAATAATAGCACCTACGTCCCAGGGTTGTTGTGAGGATTAAATGAGATAATTATTGTAAAGTGCTTAGCACAGTGCCTGGCACAAAGTAAGTGCTATGTAAATATTAGCTATTACTATTATTAAGCATTTTGAGGGCAGTGCCTGTTTTGTTTTTGTCTTTCATCTCCATCCCAATGCCTGGATGCTTTTTTTTTTTCCCCAGACCCATTAATTTTATTGGTGCAAGGAATTTCTAGTAATAAAACTCACTCTATCAATGCAGATTGGAAACCATTGTGCAACCTAGAGTCTTACACAGTTAGGACACTAACAATGTAAATGACTTGCCTCAGGTCATATGTGTGAGAAGTAGGCCTTGAACCTAAGTGTTCATCCTAATTGTGAGACCAGAGGTCTATCCACTATGCTATACTGCCTATTACCTGGCACATAGGAAATGTCTAGTAAATTCTTGTTCAATTGAATTTTTTTGTCTCACCCCTTGGCAAAACGTGGTTTGGTTATCTAGCACTGCGATCTCTCTGTTGGACCTTAAAAAAGAACTGGTAGATCCTGGATATCTTGTCTTACTAGCTCTAGCCCTCCTATTACCACATTCTTATCCCCAACATCCCTCCAGATGGTATGCTATTCAATGCATGACTCTAGGAAAGTAATTTACCTCTCTGAGTATTTTGTTCCTCATTTTTACAATAAGAGTATTGAACTAGATGATTTCAAAGGATCTTTCCAGCTCTTCACAGCATTTAGCATGGTACCTAGCACACAATGCTTAATAGTGTTTATTGACCAACTCTACAATTCTGTGCCCTAAATCAGTTTCGTCAAGCTCAAATAGAAATGGAGGGGCCACTAATACATACATAAGGATCCCTATGGGTCACATATTAACTTAGTTTTAAAATGAAATTTTATATTTTATTGTATTTTTATTTATTTTATTAAATATTTACCAATTACATTTTAATCTGGAAGCACTACTGTGTGTTGGATACCTCTCTTCTAAACAACCAAATGATGATCATGTTATCTAGTCCATTCATAATCTTCCAATTATTTAACTCCTCATGGTTTCAATTCCGACTCAAGATAATATGTTGTCTTAATATGTGCTAAAGGAGCATGGGAATTGACTGTGAATATCTACTGATAAGCAGAACTCTGCCAAAAAGGGTTCTTACATGAATGTTCTTTTAGGAGTTTGTCTCATAGCCCAGGACCAGGGATAAAAGTGGAACTCACCATTTCTGTTCTCCATCTCCATACCAACCAGATTTTTTCATTCTTTGGTAGTGCGTCAGTCATTAGCAGGGATAACTTGATTGCAGCTCTGGATCTTTCTGTGCTAAGGCAGACTGTTTCCAATCTATTCTAAGTAAATCTTCAAAATCTTTACTACTGAGGCACTGTCTTCTCTGGTACATCTGGGATTTCTGAGGCAGAGGGAATAATGACATTCACCACCCACATTGATCCAGCTACTGTAGCAGCAGAGATCAATACACATGGTGGCTGTGATGCTTTGCTGAATTTACCATCCCCAGAAATCAGCTTCCATTTAGACTGAAGAATCAAACATCTATCACAACTCTAAAGGAAGTTTAAGGCCTGGAGAGAATATAGAATATGACAGTCTTACAGAAAGGCAGCCTTAGGGAAAATAGATTGGAAAAAAAAGAAAATTAAAAACTAGATCATTCACATTTATTTGAAAGGGGCAAATGGCTACAGCTCGTCTTGAAAGTGGAATTGAATCTCCAGGTCTCACTACAATACAGGCATCTTGTCCTGAAGATACACATGACTGTCTCTCACTGTTGTCTTCTCTGGCATGTAAATAAAGTTACCCCCCCCCTTTTTTGATGGCTACTGCATAGACTGATAGAAAATACTAATTCATTACCTACTTAAAGGGTGTAGCCTGAAGACATTGAATACATTTAACAATAAAGTGAAAAAATACATAATATCTCAGAGATGGTGAGGATGTAAAGAATAGAGAAGCTGGTATTAGAGTCAGGAAGATCTGTTTCTCAGATATAATGAGTGCATGACTAGAGACAGTCACTTATCCTCTGAGGGAAGGAAGGAGAAAAAGAAGAAAGAAAAAGCAAGGAAAAAAGTAAAGAAGGAAGGAATAAAGCAAGGAAGGTAAGGAAGGAAGAGAGAGGGAGGGAGGGAGAGAGGAAGGAAAGAAGGAAGAAAGAAAGGAAGAAAAGAAGGAAAGAAATAAGGAAAGGAAGGAAGAGAGAGGGAGGAAAGGAGGAGGGAAGGGAGGGAGGAAGGAAGGAAAAAAGAAAGGGAATGAGGGGAAAAAAGAAAGAAAGGAAAGGAAAAAGGAAGAGAGGGAGAGGGAAAAAAAGAAAGGAAAGGAAAGAAGGAAGGAAGGAAAGTTTACTAAGTGCTTACAATATGCCCCAGGAAACTCTCTACAACTATAACTTACAAACAAATAGCTAACCTGAATCAACAGATGAAGTTCCCATGCAGGAAGTTCCCCAAATTTTTAAGATAATAAACACTTCAAAAAAGTGGTATTCCTTTTGCTTTAAACCTGAGATTTAAAGATCACTGAGTTTAACCTTTCTCTCCACTTCTACAGATGAGGAAACTAAGGTCCAAATAAGTTAAATGACCTGCCCAAGGCTACACAAGTAAATAAGCAACAGAACTTGGGTTGAAATGCAAGTCTTCTGACTCCAAATTCATGATGCCACACTACCATATTGAAACTCATTAGTGATATGTTATACTTGTAGGATCACAGAAGTATAGCTGGAAAAGACCTTCAACATGATCAAATCTAATCCCCTCATTTTACAGATAAGGAAACTGAGGCCCAAAGAGGTTAAGTGACTTGACCAAGATCACATATAATTACTGAGTCAGGATTCTAATCCAGGTCTTCCTGACTGTTAATCTAGTTCTCAATTCACTACTGCTTTGTTTTATAAGCACTTTTGCATCTGTTAGGCCATTCCCAAAGCACTTCTGTGAGTTTATCTTCATTTTATCACTGGGTAAAATGGAGATGCAGAAAAGTAAAACAGAAGGTTCAAGGTAACACAAAAAAGTCAGTAAAACCTACACTAAAACCCAGATTTTCTGACTTAATGCACTGTCTCTTTCCTTTACAAGATGCTGCCTATAGGCTTAGTTCTCATCATAGGGGGGGAAATGGGATGTTGTAAACCTTTCAAGGGAAGCCTTTTAGGGTTTACATGAATTGAGTAGAGGGGATAATACTTCCACATGTTCCATAACAGTATCTAACACGTGACCTATAGGCCCACATACAGCCCACAATACTCCTGAACCAGATTAAAATGTAATTGGAAATATTAACAAAATAAATAAAAATACAATGAAACATACATAATCTTACATTTTAAAACTAAATCAACACGTAGCCCGCAGAGATCTTTATTACAGATTAGTGGTCCCAATTTCTATTTGAATCTGACACCACTACTCTATAAAGCTATACATAGGCACAGATTATATGGGTTGTCTCCAACACAGACCAGTTAGCTAATTTGGTTAGGGAATAAGGAAGAAAAAGAAATGGGGGAACAAAATCATAAATGTGCTGATACCTTCAAGCCAGATTTCTTACATAGTCACATTCAAAGTGTATGAAAAAAACTTTTTTGACATCCATGGGGGATGCTCTTTTGTAGTGAACAAGGCTTTCTCCTAACATGCCTCAGAGAATCTCAGATTTGGGCAGGGAGAGGCTCTATTAGTCTTTGAAACTTAGGAGAGCTTCATAACACCTTCTAACTATAGGGTATCATTATGAAAAAGAATGAAATCTTCACTGCATATTGAACTCTCTGAAATAATTGTTCTTTAAGCACATAGAATTATAAGACTCTTCTTTCCCCAACACTGGGGGTGTTTAAGGAGACAATGACTGGTCACTTATCAGGAAGTTTATAGGGTGATTCGTGCATTGGAAAAGTGGTTAAACTAAAGGATCACTAAGATCTTTTCCAACTCTTAGTTCTATGACTCTAACATTTTATTATTCTAAGATTGGTAGTTGGGTGGGCAGAGACCCCTTATATACAAGTACTGTCAACTGCCAGAAATGTTTTAAAATGGCACCTCACTCCCCACAATAGCCTCTGAAAGCTCTTATAAGTCAATAATATTGCATTATAAGCCTTATATTGCAGCCACTTGTATCATGAAAGTATATTATAGGTATATCACATTTCTCTTGGTTCTAGCCCTCTGTCAGAGGGAAATTCACCCACCTAACACCCATTTTCCATTATTTGAAAGAAGACTGGGCAAGATGTATTGAAAGGAGCTTTATTATGTTATGATATATGGAAGCAGTCCCAATAGTCAAATGTCCAATAATAAATATTATAGAATACCATTTAGACAGTCTGTTGTTCAAGTTGGTGAAAGCTAGGAAACATATCAGTTTTCCCCAGTCGACCCATATCACCCTGGGCTGGAAAAATGACCAGAACTTGTCCCTAGGGTAGAGAAAGTTCTCTGTGTAATATATATCACCTGGATACTGTTGAGTTTAAGATACATCTTCTTTGCATGGGGCCCTTGATCTATTTGTTTCATCACAAGCCAAGCAAAAGTAGGTACTTTAGTTCTAATAGCAGTACTGAACTGTATAGAGCAAGCTCACAGTACCAGCCAGGACATCCACTAGATTCAGAAGGGTCCAAGGGCCAGGGAAGAGTTGCTGATCAACCATGACTACTTAGGGATGTCTACAGACTTATAACTTCTTTCTATCTCACTATCTCTTCAGATAATTCAATAATGACTATACAAGCAAACCAACTATGAATTTCAGTTCATGGGAATCCTTTGAGCCCAGTAGATCAGACCAAGACACCCTGAGCAAAGGATTAGTTCCTAAACATGACTTTCATACACACCTAGGATGATATTTTTATTGCATTATTCTGCCTTCTACTAACATATATTCCTAGGAAAGTTGTTTTATAAGTCAGTCCATCAACCAATGGATGAGTGTTTAATGAGTACCTACTATCATTTGAGCACTGGCACTTCCCTGTGTTTCTAGCACTCCTGACTATGGTCCTGTTTCATATGAATCATTGCTCAGTTGGTTCCTGCTACCCTGTTATCTTTCTTCCAGTGTAGCAAGTTGATTTTGACTCCAAAACAGTTCTTCATATAATTAGGCTTAAATTTTACAGATGAAACAAAGGAGTACTCCCCTTAAAATCCAGCCAGAATTTAACTTTTTAGGTAGATCACCCAGCTCTTACGCTCAGCATCCACAACAAGGACATTCTCTCGCTAAGCCTGCCCCACCTAATTATAGTTCATGCACATATAAGTGCATTAGCCATATCCAGAGTCCCAGTGCATCATCCATAATTACGGTCCATATCCATTAAATTTTCCAGATTATCTACAAAAGGATATTTTACCAACCAATTCTCAAACTCACCACATCTGAAATATTTCCATCAATATGGCTTTTTCCCATCCTTAACTAGTGAAATACATAATAAAAGGCACCAATAAACACATTTTTAAACTCTGCCTTAAAATTGTCAATTATCTCCCAATATCAGATTCTCCTTCCCCATCAAATGAATCACCTAATATAGAGCCCTTGCTCCTATTTGACAATATTGACAATTTGACAATAAATATTTTGACAATAATAAATATTGTTATTGATGTTCCTGGGAAGAGCTAACATCAGGAGACAATGGGAGTCTGTGGCTTCACAGGCTCTGTAGAACTTACCAAAACCTTCCCCAATTGGGAAGCAGGTGAGAGGTTATAATGAGTGTGTTCTGATAGAAATGATAGGGCAAGGGTGGAGGCAGAATTATAACAGAGAGATTCATAGAATGAACATTTACTAAACACCTCATGTGGCAGGTACAGTGATTAGCACTGAGGATACAAATACAAGCAAAAAAAGGCAATATCTTCCCTCAAGGAGGTTACATTCTGATGGAGGATGACAACACATAAAAGGGGGCTTAAGAGTAGAGGCAGGGGGAAGGGTACTAGCACAAGGGCAAGACTGTTGGAGAGGAGATAGAAAGGCCCATAGAATGAGGAATGGAGCTGGAAGTAAAGTAAGTATTTTCCATGTACCTCATAAAATGGTGGTCCATAATACAGAAATATTTTTCTCATGATCGCACATGTATAACCTATATCAAATTGCTTACCATCTCAGGGAAGAGACAATGGAGGAAGGGAGAGAATTTAGAGCTCAAGTTTTTTTAAATGAATGTTAAAATTGTTTTTAATATGCAATTTAGAAAAGATAAAACTGTATTAGAAAAGATTTTTTAAAAAACGAAATGCTGATCCAGGCCAGAGACTCATCAATTAGAAGAAAGGACCACAGGGTAGAGATATCTTCAGGATGAGAAATCTACTGGCTAGAAAAGTCCAGAGAATAAGGAGCGAAACCAGGACAGAACAAAAAGAAGTGGTGCTGTGGAAGAGCAATGAACCTGAAGACACTGAGGACCCAATTTCAAATTCCAACTCTGCCACCTGTCAGTTTGGTTAATTTGAACAAGTCACTTAGCTTCATTTGGCCTTCATTTCCTCAAATGAGATACTATTTATAAAAAGCACTTAGCACAGTGCCTAGTACAAAATAGGTGCTATATTAATGTTTATTACTTTTCCCCTCTAAGATCTCTTCAAGCTTTTAGTTCTATGCTCCTAGGATCCTAAGATACTGACCAGTGACGTCTGAAATAGAAGCGAAAGTTGGTAACCAGGGTGCTGACCATGGTTCTGAACGGGGCAGAAGCTATAGCAGTGTCTGAAGAAGGTAGGTGGTCAAAACCAGCACAACAGACCAAGCAGCACTAGTGGAAAGTGAGGTCCGGGTTTTGGGAATCAAATTTTTGTTCCTGGAAGAGCAGCAAGGTATTGAGCTTGAAAAACAGAGATCCAGTCTGATCCACTTACACTACACTATAGTCTTATTTATGTATTTGTTTGTTTGTTTTTAAACACAGCTCTATACCATGGGATTTCATCCTCTGTTCACTCTGAATTCCCTATAGCTGAAGAGTTATTGTCACCACTGCCAGTCACATTATCTTCCATAAAAACATTGAACTCAATGAGGAGAGGAGCACCTTTTTTGAGTTTGTTGCAAAGCCCATGCCTGGGTCTTGAATACCAACTCACACTGACCAAAGAATGGCAATGTTAAATCACGCTGACTTTAAATAGGAGTGTGAGGAGAAGACAGAACAGTAGTTCCATAGAGGCAGTGCCACTGTAGCCAGAGACACCAGTGGAGTCACCATGGTGAAATGTATGGTACTTTCCTTCTGGGCCATAAGTTGAGTAACTATTCCCTACAGCTGCTGAAGCTATTCACTTTTGTCTACTCACCCAACCTTAGCAAAACCTCCACCAGATACTAATGTTATGGAGCAGGAAGTGTTTGAGAAAGCAGTCTCCACTTAACATGCTAATGTTACTATAAAGGTCCCATTGTCTTGAGCACTGTCACCCTCAAGTATAGGGAATGAGTCACTGGGTACTGACCAGGACCGTGGAACACAATTCATTATCACTCAAACCCTTCTGTTTTCTCTGACCAGGACTTTCTCCTGAAGTTCATGGGAAGATGTGGAACAAGAAAAAGTTCCCATGAAAGTTGTCCATTGTTGAACTAACGTTGTTGTTGCTGTTGCTGTTGTTCAGTCATTTACTTGTGTCCAACTCTTAGTCACTCTATAGACCACGCTGTCCGTGAGATTTTCTTGGCAAAGATAATGCAGCAGTTTGCCATTTCCTTCTTCAGTGGATTAAGACAAACAAAGGTTAACTGACTTTCCCAGGACCACACAGTTGAGGACCACATCCCACACACCTTTAAACACACAGTATTTGAGCACAGTATTTTATACACAGTAAGGACCCAGGAAGTGTTTGTTAAATCGATGACCATCTGCTTCTGCTCAATTTAAACAAAATATAAGTCCGTAGAGATGAAGAGGCTTTTTGTTGTTGTTGTTGTTGTTGTTGTTGTTGTGTCTTTGTATCTCTAGTATATTCCTTGTACACGGTATGCCTTGCATAACTCTTAATAATTGTGGTATTGGATTTAAATGAGACTACAAGATCTGATTAAGACCTAAAATGGTGTGATTACTCTACCTCCAGTGACAAAAACTATACAGAGCGAGACCTAACAGGGAATTATAATCAATGACAGAGGACTGAAATTTCTAGAAATGGCACCCTTCATTCCCCTTGTCCACAGCCTAAAAGATACACTGTGGAGGGGGTTTAATGATAAATGGCTCATTAGGAATACATCCTTGGATTCAAAGTTTTCTGAGGTCCATTCTAATTCTGAGACTGTGGTTCTGACAATGACAGAAGAATCCTAAATATCAGGTGGGATAGTAAAGATGTATCTTAGTCAAAGGGAAGTCTTTCCAGGCTTATGCAGGACAGACAAGGAAAAGAATCATGAATTTTGGTACTGCAAAGAACAACTCACCTTTAAGGGCATCTAGTCCAAATCTCTCATTTTAGAGACAAGGAAATTGAAATCTAGAGAGACTTTCCCAAAGTCACACATCTAGTCATCATAGAATTCAGGTCATTTGACTCCCAGTACCTTTTACGTTGATTCCACTACCTCTCAATATCTGACCTAGGATGGATGAACAGCATAGCACAGGATTACAATAGGCTGCTTTAATTAACTCAAAATGAAAAAGCATATATGTCATTAGAATATAAGCTTCTTAAAGGCAGGGAAGGCTTCTGTCTTTCCTTGTATCCCCAGTGCTTAGCAAGTGCCTGACAAATGGTAAGCACTCAATAGACATCTGTTGTTGTTCAGTCATATCAGTAGAGTCCAACTCTTTGTGACCTCATTTGGGGTTTTCTCAGCAAAAATAATGGAGTGGTTTACCATTTCCTTCTCCACCTCATTTTACAGATGAGAAAACTGAGGCAAACAAGGTGAAATGACTTGCCCAGGGTCACACAGCTAGTAAGTGTATGAGACCAGAATTGAACTGAAGAAGAGGAATCTTCCTGACTCCAGGCTCAGCACTCTATCCACTACACCTAACTGCCCAATAGATGCTTGTTGACTGACAAAAAAATAAGTGTGGGTATATAGGTGGTTTGATATTTTTCTTATAAGGTAGTAACTTCTTCCTAAAGTATAACCCTCCTCTGTGTCACTATAAAAATGGCACTGAACATATTCAAGCTATGATCTTGTTCCACATGTAAGTTGTTTGCTAGGCACCATGTGAGGTATTGGCAGACAAAGAACTAATAGACCATTCACATGGCAGTGTCTTATTGCTACCAATCTACCCTGGGCTGGCTCTCTCCACTTTAAAAATCAATGTGGCATGCAACCATAGGAGGTAACAAGAAGGGGAAAAATTGGCATTGTACCACAACTCTTTTGATGGAGAGAGACAGCCAAAATGCTAGGGTACAACTCTTAGGTTGGACAGGAGCCCTTACAATGGGGATTAAAGAGGATCCTCAATCCTCCACATTCAGGGACAAGATCCCCTGCATAGAAGGGAGATATGAGCTGACAGCTATTATATAGTGAAAAGATCACTGCATTAGGAACAGAAATTCAAGTCCCAACTCTTCCACTAATTCACTGTATGACCTTAGCCAAGCCACTTAACCTTATCTGTAAAATGAAAGAACTGGAGTAGATGTTCCCTAAGGTCTCTTCCTTTTTCTAGGATTCTTGCTGGAGCCAATAGATGGGGCAAAGAGGGGCAGCTGCAAATGGCAATTTCTAATTAAAGTGATTTAGTCCAGGTCAGCCCAATGCTCAGAAAATCAAAGTGGGACCAAAAATTCACTTAGTCTAATTTGTTAGAAATTATCCTAATAATGCAGGAGCGATGGGCCTAGTGCTTCTGGGTCCCCACTGTGTGGTGAGACTATTTTTATGAGTTTCTTGAATCAGAAAAAAGAAAATTTCATTGTATTTCAAATTACCCCTAATTTACTCCAAAGCTCAATCGACTTCCCCCATTTCCCAAGTATAACTAGCTGGAATAAGGCCCTAAAACTCCTTAAACACTGAGTGAACAAGAAGAGATTGCTCCTTCAGATCATACTGAATGATTATACCACATTCAAGCAGCTTATAACATAGTTTAGTAGTTAATGTTTCCCTTTTGCCCTAGTATGCAGTGTGAAAGTCTACATGAGCTAAAGGGCAAGTATTGTAATGGCAAAGACATCAGATTTGGAGTCAAATGATTGACTGCTAATATCTTACTTCTGTTGAGGTAACCACAGTCCTCTGTCTTCGAGTTTCACAATTTAGGTATCATCCTTTACTCCTCACTATCTTTCACATTCCCATAACCAATCAGGTGTCAAATCCTATCAATTCTACCTTTGTAACACCTCTCGCACATACTTCCTTCTTTTTTTCTGACCCTGTCACTATCGTGGTTAAGGTCTGCTATTATCTTAATAATTATCTTACGGAGGAGAAAGTGAAGCTGGTGACTTTGCACAGCCTCCCTCACTTAAATCCAATTCACTTCCATGTCATGGCATCACATCTCTGATGTCATGGTCCCCTTCGAGAACAAAGAACAAACAACAACACATGAATGTAATGGAAAAACTTATATGAATTGATTCAATGTGAGGTAAATAGAAGCAAGAAGACAATGTACACAGTAACCATGGCAATGTAAAGGTAAACATGGTCATTTTGGCAGTAAATAGTAGAACCGGGATTCCAACCAAGATCCTTTAGTACAATGTGCCACCTCCCTCAAGGACATTAAAAGGTACCAAAGGCCTCAGTGGGATATGAACTACAAGATTTCTAATTACAAGGCATTCACCTTCACTGGCTTAGCTATAAGACACTTGTTGGGAATCCAAATGCTGAATATGACATAGATGTCACTCACAAAAAAGCTTTCTGCTCTTGTGCCTATACAAGCTCCCCTTTCTCTGCCCAGTCATGAAAACCCAAAGAAAGAGTATCAAAAAGAGTGAGTAACAATGTCAAAGTCTACAGAGAGGTCAAGAAGGGTAAAGGTCAAGAAGAGGCCATTGGATTTCGCAATTCAGAGATCACTAGTAACATTGGAGAGAGCATTTTTCCTCAAATGATAAAGAAATCAATTGCAAATACCACTACTAGGTCTACATCCCAAAGAGATTGTTAAAAACAAAATGGAGGGGAGGAGGACCCACATGTACAAAAATATTTATAGCAGCTCTTTTTGTGACGGCAAAGAATTGGAAATAGAGGGGATGCCCATCATTTGAGGAATGGCTGAACAAGTTGTAGTATATGAATGTAATTGAATATTATTATGCTATAAGAAATGATGAGCAGTATGCTTTCAGAAAATCCTGCAAAGACTTATACAAGCTGATACAAAGTGAAGTGGGCAGAACCAGGAGAATATTGTACATGGTATCAGTAACATTGTGCAAAAATAAACTATGAATGACTTAGCTCTTCTCAGCAATACAATCATCCAAGACAATTCCAAAGGACTCATGATGGAAAATGCCATCCACATCCAGAGAAAGCACTGATGTAGTCAGAACGTAGATCAAAATATTTCAAAATATTTTCGATATACCCTGTTTCCCAGAGCTAAGGCCCAGCATGCAGGCTGTGTCCTGAGCTTGGCATAACAACAATCCTTTGCACTCTGGATGATCTCATCCTCTGGCAAAGTTTGACCAGCACCAGATGTTCACTACCCCCTATTTCCCAGGGACCTGAGAACCATTCATCACTTTACTTGATTTGCTTACAATCCCTGTTCCTTGTAACTGCTAAGAGACTTGAACCAGGTACCGTACCCCACTGTGAGACAATCAACTTGGAGACTGTTCCCACAGGAACCAGGATCATTGTCCATGCACAAGGTTGTCATGGGAACAGCTACTCAAGACCTAAGAATTATCATGTGATAGTCCAGCCCACTTATGTATATAACCACAGCCTGTACCCCAACATACTAAGCCTCTCCTTCTCAGGAGCGGGGCAGGCTTCCACTTGCAAATGTTTTCCTCACTCTGAAACTAATTAAACTGCTACTCGATTCCTGACACACCCATCTCTGGCCTGTTCTGTTTCAGCTTCAGCCATTCTGAAGTCAGAGACCAGTCCAGTCTGGTACATATTTAGAATTCTGTTGACAGCATACTATTTTCATTTCCTTTATTTTTTTCTGTTTTTTTTCTTTTGGCCTGTTTCTCATTTCACAAGACTAATATGAAAATATGTTTTACATGATTGCATAACATAACCTGTGTCAAATTACTTATCATCTTAGGGCAAGGGGAAGTGAGAGAGGGAGGGAGAAAATTTGGAATTCAAAATTTTTTTGAAACTAATGTTAAAAATTGTCTTTACATATAATTGGAAAAATACATTTTAAAAAGAAAAAAAGGAAAAGAAAAGGTATTTAAAAAATCAATTGTAAGTAAGATTGATTTTAGTCAAGAGCACAATAACAATGACCATAAATTATGATGGAAAATGTAGTTCTAAGACCTGAAGAAGGCAATGCATACATGTGGTCAGGGTGCATATGTGAAAGGGTGAACACATAGGGAACACTGGTGGCCAGAGAACCACATGAGGGATAAGTCACTCTTCTGACATGGGGCTGTTAAAGTCTTCTAGTGACATCATCACACTGCTTTCCCTGGGTCCTGCTCTACTTACTGGGTCACCATTTCTACTTACTGCTGCTTAACTATAGAGATGCCAGACATTGCTGGGCTGGACAAGTAATCTCCATCACACACCACTCCTTTAGACATGTAGTTTCTACCAAACTGCCCTAACCAGATGTTCTGCTGCCCTGAGCTTCTAGCTCAACAGAAGTCCTTGGCCACCTCTTCTCTAGGAAAGAGCAGGTGCTACCCGGCTCTATCAGTTTAAAGGCAATAGACTTTTCCCAGCTCCCTTAGAATAAAGCAGAAAATCCTTGTGTGGGTACCAACAAAAAGTCTGTTCTGCCTTATTGCCTCAGTATCTTACCTACTGATGATGTGGGGGCAAAAAGTGCCCTAGGATTAGAAATAATATTAAGGGTTACTTTCCTAGGCCCCTGAGGGGGTTTGAGGCTCATTCCACAGCCTATCCTGTACCTTGAGATCCTGGAACTTGAGAACTTCTCAAGTTCTTTTCCCTTTATCTTGAAATGCCATACAACTTGCACCAAAAGAATTTCCTTTGCCTCCCTTATCCTGTGTTCCATATTCTGTCATCCATCTTCCTCATCCTGTGTCATGACAATTTTTCCTTATCTTGACAACCATTTTCCTAAAAATATACCATTATCCTACAGGCTGCATAGCTTTCTGTCTGTATAAGTCTGGGTCCTTTCCTATATCGGGGCCTTTGATTAGCTCTTTGCTAACCTCAGACCCGTGCGCCTCATGTAATAAAGCTCCCAGTGGTTACAGAGAAAGTCTAAGTGAATTCTTTCACACCTGAACTAGCTCTCCCAACTCTAACCCTCAACAATGAGGCCTCTCTTCTTCCTAGCAGGAGATTCTCAGCTCCAGGTGCCAAGTTTGATAGTTAATGACCTCAGGATTGGTCTTTTCTCTGGATTCTTCATCCCATTCCAAAGACCTGGATTTCATTGTTAAAGACTTCACCCTACCTTACAGTGAGCAATCCATATACTTCCCAATTTTCCATCTCTAAAGGTCAGGCTAGAAACCAAGTAAGGGTTATTTGCCTAATAACTACCAAAAAGTTCTAAGACTTGTGGTTTAGTTTTCAAACCCTAATTGTATTCTGCTTCTCCTATATGGCCTTGTCCAAGGTCCAAGGCTATCTCTCCAGGGAATGGAATAAGCACTTATGTATTGCGCTTACTATGTTGTGGGCACTGTGCTAAGTGCTTTCTTCAAATATTATTTCCTTTGATCCTCACAGAGATCTTAAATGCTACTTACTTGTTGCAACATTTCAGTCATGTCCAACTCTTCATAAGTGTCTTCTTGGCAAAGTTACTGGAGAGGTTTGCCGTTTCCTTCTCAGATGAGGAAACTGAGGCAAATTTGGTTAAGTGACTTGCCCAGGATCACGCAGTTAGTGTCTGAGGCCAGATTTGAACTCAGGAAGATGAGTCTTCCTGATTCCAAGCCCAGTTTTCCATCTACTGAGCTACCTAGCTGCCCCTTAAATGCTATCATTATTCCTACTTTTCAATTGAGGAAACTGAAGAAAACAGATATTAAGTGACTTGCCTGGGGTCACAGAGCTACAGAGTGTCTCTGATCTTCCTAATCTCTTTCCATGGAGCCACAAATCTGACCTCAGACACTTACTAGCTATGTGACTGCCAAGAAAACCCCAAATGGGATCATGAAGAGTCAGATATTACTGAACAACAACAATTCTCCAATAAAATGAGCCTTACAGATCCAATCCACTGTATCCTTCCATGTTCCTGGCTCCACTGAGACTCAGTTTTAAGGGTAGATGTAGTCAATATTTATTAGGATGATAGAAAGTTATTTAGGAATTACTTACCATCTCCACATTAATAGAGTTTGGGGAGTTGTCATTTCAGTCTGACAGCATTATGATTGATGATGAGAAGAGATTCTATTTCTTAAAGAACTGTTCTTCTAATTTTAAATTCCCCAACTCAATAAAATTTCTCTTATTCAAGTCCCTAAGCATATGCAATCAGTCTTCAATGAAAGACTAGCCATTTAATAGCAATGTTTAATATTTGTACTTGAAAGCTATGCTAAATGCTAAATGGTTTTAGAAATTTGCAACAGGAATCTAAAAATTTAACAGCTTCTTCCTTGTTTTAATCAGGTTGTTAAAAAAAAAACTAATCATAGGCTATCTTTCAGGGTACACTCAGGTACCTGTTACTTTTCCTCACCATCAGGCAAGCTGGTGTGGGCCACGGGAATCATCCTATGGCTAACATTATGCTGAATGGTTTGAATACCTCAGCCCAGATCCCCAAATGCCAAGGCAGTAGCTAGACTTTGACTGGGATTCTGGTGGGAAGCTCTTTAGTGATGATACCCTCTATTGGCATGGCTTCGAAATACCCAGGATCACCTCTATACCACCAGGAAGCATCAAAGAGGGGATTTAGCATTTTGTTTTGCTTTGTTTTGCCACCACACCAGTTGATGTAGGGACAAAGAGTGCCCTTGGATTAAAATAATATTGAAGGTTACTTTCCCGGGCCCTTGAGGGAATTTGAGGCTCATTCTGTATCCCATCCTGTACCTTGAGATCCTGGAACTTGAGAACTTCTCAAGTCCTTTTCCCCTTATCTTGAAATGCCATACAACTTGTACCAAAAGAATTGCCTTTGTCTCCCTTAGCCTATGTTCCTTATCCTGTCATTCATCTTCCTTATCCTATGTCATGACAATTTTTCCTTATCTTGTAAGCAGCCATCTTCCTCATCTCGTTTGTTCTTATCATGTCCCTAATCTCCAAACCCCATAAGAAATCCTAAAAATATATCATCATCCTACAGGCTGTGTAGCTTTCTGTCTATATAAGCCTGGGTCCTTTCCTATTGTTTAGCTCCTTGCTAACCTCAGGCCCAGCAAGCTTTCATGAAATAAAGCTCCTAATGGCTACAGAGAAGGTCTAAGTGAATTTTTTCACACCTGAACCAGCTCTCCCAACTCTAAATTTCAATACTGTGATTTCCTTGGTGTAAGGGGCTCCCAATATGAAACTTCCTCTACTGATGCAGGTCAACACTTTCGTTCCAACTTAGAGTATTAACATTTCTGGGGTGTGGAAAGGTTGAACGACTTGGTCAGCCAGGTGGTATAGTTAATAGATACTAGACCTAAAGTCAGGAAAACCTGATTTCAAATCTGGATTCAGACACTTAACTAGCTGTGTGATCCTGGGCAAGTCACTTAATCTGCCTCAGTTTCTGGATGGGTGAAATGGAAATGATAATAAAACTTACCTCTGAAGATTGTTGTGAGGATCAAATGAGATAATATTTGTAGAGTGCTTAGCACAATTCCTGGCACATAGCAAGTGCTATATAAATGTTAGTTGTTGCTGTTATTACTTGCCCAGATTTACATAGCCAATAAGTGTTAAGGTAGCCTTGAACTGAGGTCTTTGTGACTCAGAGGCCAGTTCTCTACTGCACTAGTACTTAGCAATAGTGCCTAGTATACAGTAAGAGCTTAATGAATGTCTGTTGACTGACTATACCAGGCTGCCTCTCATTTAGCAAATAATTAAAGGTAGATAAGATTCTACTGTCATTTCATTTCTTCCTTATTTCAGTGCTCTGTGTGCTTTTTTCCACCTTGTCATTCTGCTGCCACCACTCCACTCTCACTACTCTCTCACTACTATACTTTTCATGGATGGTTATTCTCTTCTCAATCCACTTTACTAGAGAGGAGATCATGTCAAAGTTGGCATTCCAAAGGGTTTGGACTGACTGTATTGGTAATAATAATAACAACTAAAAATGATAGAGTGATTTAAAAACATTTACAAACACACTACCTAACTCGGAAGTCATGTGATGGACTATGTCATGTGACTTGACTCAGTGGATAGAGCACCCAGCCCTGGAGTCAGGAGTTCAAATATGGCTTCAGGCACTAATTAGCTGTGTGACCCTTGGCAAGTCATTTTACCCTGTTTGCCTCAGTTTCCTCATCTGTAAAATAAGCTGGAGAAGAAATGGCAAGCCCCTTCATTATCTTTACCAAGAAAACCCCAAATGTGGCACAAAGAGTCAGACATGACTCAAATAACTCAACAATAGCAACAACACAAAGAATGCTGGCATTGGGGTCAGAAAGATGGGTTCAAATCCCACCTTATCTTCTCAGCATAGAATCATAGCTTTATAACCAGAGAGATCCTCAAAGGTCATCTAGACCATCCCTTTTAACTTACAGATTAAAAAAAAAACAGTAATAAGAGATACATTGATTTGCCTAAGACCATAGGACAGATATAGTATAGCAAGTGACTGAGCAGGAACTTGAACTCCTCTGTCTCATAATCTGACTCCAGAGCACCATGCACAAGAGAAATTATTCTCCATCACTTTCTTTCCTTGGTTATATGCCTTGGAGATTATTTTGTGGAATTTTTTTAAGCCCAAATATGGTCAATGGGCCATTTGCAAATAGAAAACAAATATGACTATTGCAAATTATTGATAGCACTCAAAGGCCATATTCCCTTCCCCACCCTCTAAGAACTTGTATGCTCTGACTCCCCTCTCCCTCTGTTACAGGCCTGATAATTTTTTCCCATTTCTCAGTAGTAGGTAGCTTAAACCTGGCAGGACATCAGTATTCAGCTCAACACTAGAAAGCCAGTCCCCAAGGATGACAGCAGCAACCCTCATCCCCAAATTGAATTGTTTTTTAATGGAATTCTACAAAGTCAAAAAGTCCTACTGAATTCAGAGTGGGGTCCTGTCACAACATGCTTGCCAGATGTATCAGGGTTAAACTGGCAGACAGCTCATATTGAGGACTGCAGGCGATATATAATTGAGTTGGGGTTGAGGGAGAAGGTTAAGGGAATTTAGGGACAACGGCCAACTTTTGATAATCTGTGATCAAGGGTACAGAGATGGCATATAATCAAAGGATATTAGACTTGGAAGAGACCTTACAGAGAACCTAATGCAACCCCCGTTATTTTACAGATGAAGAATCATAATATGGTGACAGGAGTGTCAGATTTGAAGCTGAAGTCCCGACTCGATTATTTATTTTGTGACCTTGGGCAAAACTTCTCTGGCCCTCTGTTTTATCGTTCATACAATGAAGGGGATATAATTAGGCTATCTCTAAGGTCTGCCTCAACTCTAAATTTTTGTGATTATAGGAAGTGACTTTCCCAAAGTCATGCTACCTGTGTGACCTTTGGATATCACTTAAACCCCCTGAGACTTGGTTTCCACATTTGTTAAATGAAGGAATTCAATTAGATGATGTCCAAAGTCCCTTCCAGCTCAAAATCTGCAGTCTTATCATTTAGTACATTACTAGCAGAGTCAGGATTAGAATCCAGATCTCACCCTCCAACTTGGTGCTCATTCTACTCCTACCATAAAGCATCTAAGGAAAATCTAAAAGCCTCTCTTTTTGAAATCTCTCCTTTTGTTTAACTTAAAACATTTTATGGGGCAACTGAATTTGAAATCAGTGTCTGTTTCAGAGGTTTGCAAGTGTTTAAAAAGGTGTTTGCCAAAGTACCCTTTCTACTTCATATGGGTTTGTACAAGGTGGGGTTGGTGGGATTGGGAGGTTACTACTGCTTCTTAGAGGAAAGACAATAGGATGAATGATTTTTCAAGGCAAAGGCAAAATGAGATCTTGAGTACACGCCTCAATGAGCAGCTCACTCTTTGTAATGAGGGTTGAATAGAGAAGTCTCAGGTCAATCTGATGAGCCCAAAGGGCAGGAGGCTTCACCTCTAATTGGGAAGACAGCCCTTCACAGAGAATGAGAGCATACCTATTAATACCTCTTTTGGAGGACTCAAACCACTCCTGACTGGCCTTTACAAGCTGAAATCATGCTGCTCGAATTTACATAAGCCTAGATGCAAACTTTTTTCATCATTAAACTGCTCTCTATGAAACTGGTCTTAAAGGGACTGTGGACTTTGCATTCTAAACTGTATTTGGAGATTTCCTGGAATAAACTCAAAGTGAAGGCATAAGAACCAAAGGAGAGATAATGACAACTTTGGGGGAAGATCCTGGAATAGGACCTCCTACATGGGAGCCCACACAGCCTTGTGGGTTCCTTGGCCAAGGAATAAATCTGGAAGCCAGAGAAAAGCATTGTAAAAGTAGTAAAACCTGATCCATAATTCATATATTATCAATTTTTTGAAAGGTTCATTTTGGAAAAAAAATTCATTTTGTTGCATATCAAATTACTTTAGTGTCCCTCTTCCTTATTCTTTCCTATTAAAAAATACTTGGGGGGCAGCTAAGTGGCAAAGTGGATAGAGAACCAGCCCTGGATTCAGGAGGACCTGAGTTCAAATCCAGCCTCAGATACATAATACTTACTAGCTGTGTGACCCTGGGCAAGTCACTTAACCCCATTGCCTAACCAAAAAAAAAAAAAAACTTGAAACAGAAAAAAGAAATCTCCCTTTCATCAAACACTTACAAAAGAAAATTTGATTCATGTTATTCAAATCATTTTGATAGAATTCTATAACCAACAGCAGAGCCTAAAAACAGCAAGTGGGTAAGAGGGACCTAAACATATACAATTCATATGCAACCCAATTTCCCCCTTTCTGATCCATATGACACAGCCTTCATCTGTCAGTGTAAGATTAGGGACTAGCTCTCTAATGCCAATAAACCTAGAGATCCGTGAAAATACTTCTCTCTCCTTTCTTTGCAAAAAGTTGGGGACTAAAGCAAAGAACTTTGAATAATATTCAAACTATTTGAGTAGTTATCAGACTTAGTTGATGTGTTAGTTTGAACTGTTTTTTTCTCCTCTTTTTTATTGTTAATAAATGGTTCTCTGGGAAGAAAAGGGTGGGAATAGATTTATTAGGAAATGTATGTGATGCAAAAGAAAAAAATAAAATACATCGATAAAAATGTCAAAATAATAATAGCTCACATTTACATAGTGTTTTACTGTATAGTATAAAGCACTATATTCACAAGTCTATGAAGTAGTATGAGAAGTACCAGTCCCAGGCCCAGTACTCTATCCACTGAGCCACCTAGCTACTTCTTATCTGCCCCACCGCCTCAAGCTGCTGCTAACCTTATGGTCCTAGTTCAGAGTTGTTAAAGTCTATACCAGTGGGATTAGCAATAAACTCAAAGGCAGAGACCTTGAAAGGCCCCAGAGGAGCATGATCCTAGTAGAAGCACTTGGGAGCCCTCAGTAGTAACCCTCCTGCCCATTTGAAACCAAGTACCAGCCCACAACACCTTAAACTTTCCACCTGATAAATATATACATAATTTTTTTCAGATATGTAAGTTATTTTTCATTTCTCAGGTTTATCACAAAATTCCCTCATTTCAAGAGTATATACTGCTCAAAGAGAAGGAAAAAAAAAGCCCTCTCAACCCCAATTCATATAGGAAATGTTAGAGCTGAAACATAAACCCAGGTCTCCTGACTCCCAAGTCATGCATTCTTACAACAATACTATGCTGCTTCATTTACTTACCTACATGTGGCTATTACATACGATACAATTACATACCCAAATAGCCATATGACTTTGAAGTTCACCACTGGAGATTCTACAGACCATCACCACAGAATTGCTTCATTGAACAAAACTCCTGGTCCTGAAGTGTTCAGGAGATATGTTCCTCATGCAATATTTTCCCTTAAATAGTAAACACTCAGAACCACAACATTCTAAATTCAAGCTAGAATCTCAAGCTCAAGGTCAGAAGCTCAAGGTTAGAAGCTCCCTCGAAGATTATCTAGTCTAACCTAATGTGAACAGCAACCCCTACTAAGAGATTACTGACTAATGGTCATCCAGGAGCTGCTTGAAGAAGTCTGTTCCATTTTTCGAAGGTGCTAATTGTTGAGAAGTTTTTCCTTTTATCAAGCTTAAATGTTCCTTCCTGTGGTTTTCACCCACTGGACTAGATCTGTCTGGCCCCAGTGAATAGAACAAGAATCATCCTTCTGGCTTCAAGTTATGATAACTAAATTTTAAATTAAAAGATCTGGGCTCCAATCCCAGTTCTGCCAGTTATCATATATAACCTTGCACAAAGCCATTTTCATTCTAAGGACGTCTTCCTTCCCTTCTATAAAAGTTCAAGTTTTTATACACCCAGGTCTATAAGAATTGACCGGGGCTAAGTCACTTCACCATTCAAGACCTCAGTTTCCTTAGCCATAAAACCAAGAAGTTGATCTTAATGTCCCTTTAGGTTCTACTTTCTGTTTATGTGTTCCCTTATATTCTGATGGGTTGTTTTTTGTTTTGTTTTTTAGGCACCTGGAGGCGCAATAGATAGAACCCTGGACCAGAAGTCAGAAAGACTTGAATTCAAATCCAGCCTCAGATACTTACTAGCTGTGTGACCCTGGACTAATTCTTCAAACTATCCTGTTTGCCTCAGCTTCCTCAACTGTACAACAGGGGTAATAATAGCACCTACCTCACAGGGTTGTGAGGTTCAAATAAGATATTATTTGTAAAAACATTCAGCACAGTGCCTAGCATATATAGGTCCTGTATAAATGCTTATTCCCTTCTCTCCTCATCCCCTCCACATTTTTAATTTTTTTCGTGCTCTCAGCTGCCTCTCTATTCCAAAGATTTTAGTCTACCTTGATAAGTTCATTAGTGTAGGAACAATATCCTAACCTCCAATTCCCATACAAGTTAAGACTACTTTTTCCTTTAAAAATATTGAAACTGTCCTTGAGATTTGATTGGTTCAGGAAAGCAAAAGTTTAATCTGTTGACAATTATTTTCTAGTTGCCTGAGTGCAAAACAACCATGATGAACCTCAACCTCTCTCTGACTCTTGGCAGGTAGACCACCCTGGACCACTCCGAGGCCCACTCTCCCAGCTAAGGCAACTCAAGGTGTCTTCAATGCTTAGCTTTCTTGGATATCCTTCCCTTCTATGGATAAATAAATCACTTTTAACTGATGAATGACCTGTAAGTGTCTTATTTTGTTCCACTACCAGACAAACTACCAGAAGACTAACTTGAGTCAGGCCCAGATGATTACAACCTGTTCTGTAGTTTCTCTTGAGAATACTGCAGTTACTTAAGAATGGCCTATGTACCTGGTGCTCTTTTTTATAGAAACAGCACACTTTCCTCAGCATTCCCATAGCACATTTTAATCCATTTGATAGAATAAGGGGTGCTCTTCTAAGCTGAGGAAGAAGGGAAGAGTTACAGCTCCCACTACTCCCTAAAATGGAATGTTTATACCTTCTCTTAGGGCATAGACAATAGGTTATTAAATCCTTTTTCAAATTTTACCTGTAGGTCAGAGCTAAAAAATGCAGAGGGTTATCTTCAGTCAGTAAAACACAAGTAGTAAGTAGCATAGAACACTCAGAAGAACAAGAACAAAAATTCCAGGGAATATCAAGTTCCCAGGAAAGGTTATACAGGAAGAATTAAAAGGATGCTAGTTTGGATGTAGCTCTGGAGTTTCTGGGAAGTTGTTCCCTAAGCAGCTGCCTGATTGGACACATGGGAAAGGAATGGGCAGGAAACGAGTGGAGACTCATTAGTTAAATTATCAGAGTGAGAATTTACACCTCAGAAATCAGCAAATGCTACAAATAAGGATTTAATTGTTACTTTGCAGACTGTCTAGATTTAAGAAAATGAGGGGAAAATATGAAATATGAAGATTAAACACAACAAGTGTGTTGTGGGTACATTGTTTCTGGCTGTTAAACATTTACCATCACATTCCTGGACACACCCCAGAAAAAGAGAACCATAGTCTATGGTGAGGAAACCGTCATCATGTGCTCTATATAAAGGAACTGGATAATGAGTTGAGTTTTAACAGTCAAAGAGGAGAGAACTCCTTTTTTTTCCCCAATATATTTTTATTTTTTATTAAATATTTCTTAATTACATGTAAAAAAATTTAACATCTTTTTTTTTAATTTTGAGTTCCAAATTCTCTTCCTCTCTTCCTGCCCACACCCCTCCTTGAGAAGGCAAGCAGTTTAATATAGATTGTACATGTGCAAAAGAAAACACAGACCCTAAAAAAAACAAACAAACAAACAAGAAAAACAAAGTAAAAAAAAAGGATGCTTTGATCTGCCTTCAGACTCCATTAGTTCTTTCTTTGGAAGTGAATAGTTTTTTCATCATAAGTCTTTCAGAATTGTCTTGGATCATCGTATTGCTCAGAATGGCTAAGTTATTCACAGCTGATCATTGTACAATAATGCTTTTGTTATGCACAATGTTGTCCTGGTTCTACTCACTTCACTTTGTATCAGTTCAGATAAGTCTTCCCAGGTTTTTCTGAAACTATCCTGCTTGTCTTTTCTTATAGTATAATAGTATTCCATCAAAATGCTATCCACATCCAAAGAAAGAAAATGGAGTCTGAATGCAGATCGAAGCATACCATTTGCTCTCTTTTTTTGTTTGTTTTTTTTTGTTTCTCCTTTCTTGTGGTTCCTCCCATCAGCTTTAATTCTTCTTTACGACATGATTAATGTGAAAATATGTCTAATATGAATGTATATATGGAGCCTATATCAGATCACATGCCATGAGGGTAAAAGGGGGAGAAAATTGAAAACTCAAAATCTTATGGAAGTGAATGTTGAAAACTAAAAATAAATTTTTTTTAAAAAAATAGTATTCCATCACAATCCTACACCACAACTTGTTTAACTGTTCCCTAATTGATGTGTATCCCCTCTATTTCTAGGTCTTTGCCACAACAGAGAGAGCTGTTTAAAATATATTTTATTTATCTACATATTTATTATGTTATATTTATTTATATTTATTATATTATATTTATATATGTTTATTATATTGTATTTGTATATATTATAGATATTTCAGAACATATAGGGTTTCTTTTTCCTTTTTCCCTGATCACCTTGGGAAACAGACCTAATGTGGTATTCCTGGATCAAAGGTATGTGCTGTTTTATAGCCCTTTGGGCACAGTTCCAAATTCTTCTCCAGAAAGGTTGGATCAGTTCACAACTCCACCAACAGTTCATTAGTATCCCAATTTTTCCACATTCCCTCCAATATTTGTCATTTTCCTTTTCTGTCATATTTTGCCAATATGATAAGTGTGATGAGGTGCCACCAAGTTGTTTAGGAGGAGGGAATTTCTAAGGTTCCTTCCCACCACTCTAGAGTTCCACTTGGTTCATAATTCAAGCCCACCATACCTCAAATAGTGATAACCTGCTTCCCTAAAGAGTTAGTGTTGTTCAGTCATGTTCAACTCTTTGTGTCTTTACTTGGAGTTTTCTCAGCAAAGATACTAGAGTGGTTTGCCATTTCCTTCTCCAGCTCATTTTATAGGAGGAAACTGAGGCAAACAGGGTTAAGTGACTTGCCCCAAGTCACACAGCTAGTAAATGTCTGAGGCTGGATTTAAACTTAGGTCTTCTTGACTCCAAGTCTGGCACTCTATCCACTTCACCACCCAGCCATTCCTCCCTAGAAAGGATAGTGAGTAATTGAGATCATGGTGTTGGGAGCCAGCTAGTAAACTTTCTGACTTCTCTTCCTGATCAAAAGCAGCAAAAAACCAGGGCTTCACTCTGGGAAATGAGATGTAAGTTTCAATGCTGTTTTTACTACTACTACTATAACCATACTTTTATTAATCAAACTGTTAGCTTTTCCTAAAAGTGATTTGTCACAATATTAAATGGGGGAGGTATTACATGGCACTGAAAAAGGGTATGCATGTATAACTTAGCTATTCTGAGCAATACGATGATTCAAGACAAAGGTATGACAAAGGGTATGCATATAAAACAGTTTGATCCAGGAATACCACCATTAGGTTTGTTTCCCAAGGTGATCAGGGAAAAGGGGGGGGGGAATCGATATGTTCTAAAATATCTATAATAAATATACAAATATAATATGATAAATATAAATATAATAAAATACAGTAAATATAAATATAATAAATATAAATTAATATAATATATAATATAATAATATTGCCTCACTGCTAGGGAATGACAGGTAAAGCAGGTCTGAGAGGGGCTGTACACCTCTGTTGACACTCGTATTCTATGAGTTCAGGTAATTCCATAATAATATGCCTCACTAATGCAGCTTCTATAACTTCCATATCTGACTGACCCTTAGGGACAAGACACTCCTCCTATGATCTGCAAGTGAAAATTTATTAGTAAACTCCAGCTTCTATATTATTCATCCTGGTCTGAGAGAATTCATGTCTAGCATTCCCTACTACCAGCAACTCTCTTCAAAGTTTCAGTCATTACTGCCTAGTGCTCCCAAATTGCTCTATCTCTTCAACACTAATGGAAAAAAAGCAGCTAATGAACACATTCACACTAAAGGTTTCAGAAACTTAAGCAAATATCTCTGTATAATGTACTTTTTTTTGAGAAAAAGGACCCAAAGAGAAAGAGAAAATGCTTGACCAAAAGGAATGGGTCACCAGCAGTAGAATTTAGGCATGAGAGAGAGAGCAATATGTTGGAAACATGGGATCTTCTTGGCCACTCAAATCATCCTCCATAGCTGCTGCATATTCCACCTATTTAAAAATGTGTTTCTCCAAATTCCCAGGGATTAAAGAGTATGCATATGAATAAAACAAGCTTATAATGCAAAATATTTATCAAGATAAACTATACATAATTTGTTATATATGAAGAGAATATATATCTATGCATACATAGAGACATACTTCCTAATTGCTGAATTGAGGTTTTTACTAATCTGCAGTATAGTTTTGTTGAAGAAACATTGCTTGAGATAATTCAGATCATTGTTTATTTGGAAATGTTATTCATGCCGGAATGTGACTTCAAGAAACTGTAGCATTCACTGCATCCACACCCCAGTAAACCACCTTGCCAGACAGGCTAAACCACTGAGGGTAACTAACAGGTCTCAAACCCATTAGTGAGTTATGTGAAGACTTTCCCCAGGCATGGGCAATTGAGAACAATTTGTTCCAACAGCCATGAAGGCAGCTGAAGTGGGTGCTATGGAACACTTAGACCTAGACAAGGTAATACACTGCATCCCAGGCCATCGGCAGTCACCATGACTTTTGTCTTGCCACTAGACTTCAATGACTCTGGAAGAGAGAGTGAGGCTGATGACTTTGTGTATCTCTGCCTCACTTAAATCCAATTAATGAGCAAGTGAAGACATTACTCTGTGATGTCACTGGTCCTCTTCAAAGGACAAACAACAACAATATGCCAGAATGGCATTGTGAAAAAGAGCTGGCATTTAAGTCCGAAAGATCAGTGTACAAGCCCCACACACAATTACTTAACCTCTCATTGCAACCAGGAAATTCTCCAAGACTCCCTGTTGCAGAGCAGTTGCTAGAACAGGGATTCTCTTTCTACCAAGGAAATCATATGTTACCCAAAAAAATGTATTTTATATAAGTATACATATCAGCTAATAGCCCCAAATGTTTCAATAGCGTCAAAAACAATGCTACATAACTAATAAGCCTTTTGAGGGTTCCTTGCAAAGTGATAAATGTGTAGGGTATAAGTGTTGCCTGGTTATGTGTATACCTACATGAGTTGTCTAAGTGAGATTTGCAGGGAAGCATGACTGTCTCTACAATCTCCTTCACTCCTCTCCAAAGGAGACTTTGATTCCTGCCTGGAGTGGAACAGAGGGGCTATGAGGCTAGACTTTGCTCTTCAGAGATGGGGTACTAGATGAGAATTATCTCTATCTGCCTCTCATAAATATTGTTAGTCTAGGGGAAATTATTTTGAGGTTTAAATCACTTTTCTGATCACAGTAACTTAAAGGGAGAAAAAAATATCCTAAGCCTACAACTGAAAGCTTGACTTGTTTCCTACCAAATGCTAATTACACGCAAGACCATCACAATAGTGAACAGTGGTATAACTCAGTACTGAAGCCCATTTCAGTAAGACTCTTCTCATTGATGAAGAATGATTATTCTATGCCCTGTACCTTCATGAGGGGCAGAGTTAGCAACCTGCTCCTCACTCTCTCACCCTCCATATATCCAGTCTATTGCCAAGTCCTATTGATTTTACCTTTCCAGCATCTCCCATAATGCCCCCTTCTCTCCTCTGACACTGACACCACCCTTGTGCAGGCCTTCATTATCTCATGCCTGGACTATTGCAATAGCCTGCTGATGGGTATGCCTGCCTCAAGCTTCTACCCACTCTACTCCATCCTCCACTCAGCCATCAAAATAATCTTCCTAAAATGCAGTTCTGACTCTGTCCAACAAACTCCAATGGCTCTCCATTACTACCGTGATCAAATATAAAATCCTTTTTGGCTTTTAAAGCCCTTCGTAACCCGGCCCCTTCCTACCTTTCTAGGTTTCTTATGCCTTACTTTCCCTCCATGTACTCTGAGATCCAGTGACACTGGCTACCTTGATATTTCTCACTCTAGACATTCTATTTCAATTGAACACTCTCCCTCCTAATCTCTACCTCCCAGCTTCCCTGGCTTCCTTCAAGTTTTTGCTAAAGTCCCTTCTTTTGATGGAAGACTTTCCTAGTCCTCTTTAATGTTAGTATCTTTCATCTGAGATTATCTCTAATTTATCATATATATATATACACATATATATATATATCTTAATTATATATACTTGTTTCCATGTCCCACCTCTCTGGATTGTAAATTCCTTAAAGAATTTTGCCTTTTTTGTATTTATTATTTTTGTCTTTCTTTAAAATTTCTTGCTTAGCAGAGCACCTGACATGTATTGGGCACTTAATAAATGCTTGTTGACTTGACTTAATATCAGCACTAGGCCCCCATCTCAAAGATCAAATAATGAGGAAAAGGACTAGTGCATACTAAAATGTTTCTAGCACCTTTTCATAAACTAAGGGTTACCTTTCAGTTGTGGAATGGCTGAACTAGCTATTGTATATTCATGGAATGGAACTCTTTTATGCGACAAGAAATGACAAAAAGGATGATTTCAGTGAAAGCCAGGGAAGACCTGCATAAACTGATGAAGAGTGAAGTAAGTACAACCAGGATAACAATTTATACATTAACAAAAACAATGTAAAGATAAACAGGGCAGTTAGGTGGTATAGTAGCTAGAGCTCTAGGCCTGGAATCAGGAAGATCTGAGTTCGAATACGGCCTCAGACACTAGCAGTGTGACCTCGGGCAAGTCACTTGCCCCAGTTTCCTCATTTGTAAAATGAGCTGAAGAAAATGGCAAATTACCCCAGTAACTTTGCCAAGAAAACTCCAAATGGGGGTCACAAAGAGTCAGACAAGACTGAAGTGACTTAACAAAAACAAAAACAAAAAGATCAACAACTTTGAAAGACTTAAGGAATCTTATCAATGAAATGACCAAGTACAATTCGAGGGGACCAATGATGAAGCATGCTATTCAGTTCCTTACAGAAAGGTAATGGACTTGGGATAGAGGCTCAGACATATGTTTTGTATTTGGTCAATGTAAGGATTTTTTTTTTCTTAACTAAGTATATTAGTGAAAAAGGATTTTGGTTGTTTTTTTTTTTCCCCAATCTGAAGGATTAGAGAGATAGGAAATAAAAGTTTGTTCATTGCAAAAAAATGTTTTCAATGAATAAAATGAGTAGAGAAGAATGGATTAAACGTGTCTATGCTCTACGTTCTCTGATGCTCTGACCTATGTGACTGAGGAAGTCTTCTATTTGTCTTCTACCATCAAAGGTAAAAATTTTGATGTGGACTGTATTCCTCTTTTAAGTGCTGAGATCAAATTGAAAAGTAAAAACAATGTCAGATTTAACTTCATCCTCAATTTAAGTAGCTGCTTTCCCAGTGCTCTGTGTGGTTCTCTCAGCTTATAGGTTTCTCTTAAACTGACCCATCTTATTTTTCAGGCAAGAAAATGAAATTCACTTTGTTTTAATATATCTCTTTGTGAGTTCAAATACAGATCTCACCAGTCTCCTACTCTAGGTTTCCATCAAATTTCTCCAAAATGTTATATACAAAAGTAATTCTTAACAGGCAAAGGAGGGTTGTAGAAATGATTGGAAGCTCAGCATGCCTCATGAGAAGAATAACAGTCCTGAGTATTCAGGGAGCCATATTACGTCCCTGCAAGATGAAGGGGAAAGCTGAGATTTCAGAAGAGGCAAATAATATATCTAAGACAAATGCTGCCACTTTACAATTTTGCCTAGTACTGTCACCTTCTAGGTGGAGTTAATGATATTTCCTGATAATTAGTCTGAAAAGCTTCCAGAATCTATATCCTAGAGCTCATCTGAGCTAAGCGTCTTGGAAGTTCAGAAGTACAAAAGTTAAACAAAACTAAGCTGACTTGGCTTGGTACATATCTTTTTTGTTTGTTCCTAAAGCAAAGGAAAAAAAAAAAACAGGCCTTAGGGGCAAATTTATCCTGTCAGTGGGCACATCTAACTTGAAGCTGCTACATCACTACAATTAAGAATATTGCTTGGAGGAGACCTTACAATGATGAGCAGTCCTGCAGATATCATAGTTCCAGCCTAGGGAAAGTTAAAGGAAGATCTCTTTAATTCATAGTTCCCTGATAATTAATTGGGGGGGGGGGTGAATTTGACAGATGTGGGGGAGGCTGAGTAATTTCTGAATAATGAAAATACTTGCTTTTATATTCATTACTGCAATACAGAGCTCACAGAAACTATATACAATCTTAGCAGTAACTTTCCACAAAATCTCTTTAACTTCTTTCTCCTGGGAACATCAGAATTTGGTTCATTTTGTCCCTACCCAGAGCTTTATCTGGCAACATCTGAATTTGGCACACATCTCTCAACAAAGCTCCTATTCAACAAAGACTGAAAGAACAGGTTTTATTCAGCCTGAAGGAAAAAACACAAAAGACTCCCACCAAAGGCCATACACAGTAAAAACAACTTACTTTCCCTCTCAGGTAGGCCTCTGCCTTCCTGAAGGAACTATATAGTCCTGCTGATATAGTACTATCCTATAGGAAGAAAGGACTCATCAATCACTCGGTCAAGCTACCCTACCATCTAACGGGTTCCACCTTCCCTTTGGACCTGATAGGCTACATGACTCACACTATCAGCAAAAGTTGTAGGTTTAGATTTTGCTTCTATATCAAGGTATAAGGAACAGAAGAGTGGACCTAGATTCAGGAAGACCCTGGATTTAAATCCCACCTCAGAGACTTCTAACTGTGTGATGCTGAGCAAGTTATAACATCTCTGGGCCTCAGTTTCCTTACCTGTAAAATGAGAGGGTTCAATTCAATGGGCTCTAAGGTTCCTTATCTAGATACTTATCGCACTTCTTCTTCATATCTCCATCTGATAGTGGCTCCTCTCTTTGTGTATCTCCATCTAGCAACAGCTCCTCAATGCCAACAGTCATCTGTATAGGCCTCAAGGATGTGTAGACCTCTCTCTCCAGATCCATGTGCTAAGCCCAAGGGCTACTCAGCTGTATAACCAATCTTTGTTCTGTTAGTCACAGAAAAAGGTGTCGGTCAGTGAGACAAGGGAATCAACATCTTGTCTGGGGAATTCACAACTTGTCCAGCAGAAACAAGCAAGAGCACATGTTTACTGAAAAGCCTGGTCACTGGGGTACATCTGCTGCATAGACAATCCTTGTTATTAATCAAATATTGGGCCTGGGGATGGGCTTCATGTCCATTATCTAAATCTAGTTAAGCTCAGAGAGATTCATCATTAGATGATGAAACTCTTTCAGTCAAAGAAACTCACCAAGAGGGTCTGCCAGGTTCTAGAGGGATTATGATGAGAAGGATAACCACAACAAAATCCCACATCCTTGAAGTATTTGATCATAAATGTTACTTAACTGGGATCTGGCAGATGAACAAATCCCATGAGCCTACTGGCTGATGTAGCCTCTGCAGGTGGAGGATACTAGGGAGCATCCTTCTGGGAGAATCATCATTATGTGTAAGGAAAGTACTTTGAAGACACTGGAGAACATAACCATAACTGATTCCAGCAGCCTAACCACATAGGGAAAGGAAGACTCCTTGATTGTCTTTGGAGGCATTCTAAAAGTTCTGTCAGCATCAGCTACCTTTTCTTTGCCTCAGTCATTTCTGGGGGACTATGGTGACTCTTTATTCATGTAGACCAGTAAGGGGCCAGTTTGAAAAGTGAAAGGCCTTGGGGCCATCTCCCTTGATGAGGCCACATGGCCCCAAGAAATATACCTCAGACCTTAGCTTCAGTGTTTTTCATTATAGGTAAAGAGAATATAGCCTTCACCATCTTGTGAGTTAAGGGTCTGGAAGGTACCTCAGCATCTCAGCATTCTAAGCCAAGTTTTTGCAGCTAGCCCAGTATTAGTACCTCAAGGAGCAAAAAGCAACCTCCAGAATCCATACCAGCAAAGGCTGGATGAGGACTCATCCAGTAGTCATGCACCCATCTGACCATGAACTTGATAGGGAGAACCATGTGTAGAAACTGACCAAAATTTTGAGCTTCATCCCTCCCAGCAATCAAGGTGGTACAGGAGAGATTAGCTCCACTACCTCCAAGATGTTGGAGGAAATATCTGAACTTTGTTCTTGCTAAATATTTGAAGTAAATATCTGTTTGTAAAAGGTAATTAATGTTGACTTCTTTTCTATTCTGTATCTCAAATATGCCTATTTACTTACAGATTGTCTCTCCCATTAGAACGTAAGTTCCACGAGGCAATACCACATTGTTGGTTCATATTGAGCTCCTAAAACTATGACATCTTTTTCATGAGAATTCTTACTACTCACATCTCCTCACTCTCCACTTGTACTTTTAAAATCCAACTTTAAGATTTTACATTTAACTCTATTAAATTTCATCCTATTAGACTCAGTTCATCATTTTAGTCTGCTAATATCTTTTGGGATCTTGAATCTATTGTCCAAAATGTAAGTTCTCTATCCCAGCTTCATTTATCCAATCATTGATTTTTTTTAAAAAGTTGAAAAGAACAAAACTGTGAACAGATATTCCTGAGGCACTCCACTGGAGGTCTCCTGCCAAAGTGATATTGATCCATTAGTGCCTATTCCACCTAACTAGACTAATATCAAGACAAGATGGAGGAATGTGAGCTGGGTGACAGTCAAATTAGATGGTTGAATGACCAAACCCAAGGGGAATAAATACAAATGCACTACATCTATGAAACCTTCCTTGCCTACCAGTCTGGAAACCATGTCAAAAAACAAGATTACTCTAGCATGACTTATTCATGATGAACCTATCTATGCTGACTCTGAGTAACCACACTTTTCCTTTCTAAATGTTTATAAACCAAAGCTTTAATAATGGCTTCCTAAATTTTGCCAGAAATCAAGGCCAAATTCACTTTTGATGATATTGCCATGGTATTTATACTCATATATTCATACATATATGTGTGTATATACATTTTACTATATACTTACTATACATATATACTATATATACTATAATTTACTCTTTTTTTCTCTTAAAAAATTAATCTTAGCAACAGGATGGTTTGTTATCCAAAATGAAAGAGTAGAGAAAGGTAGGGGAGTAGAAGCTTGGAACTTAAGCTTCAAGGTGGCAAGGGTCAGGGCCCATCATCAGGGCCAGTGAAAACAAATAGTTAGCATAGCCAAAGTACATATGCGGAAATTAACATCTTTAAAGCATTTATAAAAGAGCTTTGGACTTTGTAAGTAACACCTCACCACCCAGGACACGGAGTGTCCACTAGGAAAAGATCTATTTATGATCTGATCCCTAGGAATCTGGGGAAATTTTCCTAATCCCTACAAGCTGATGTCACTTTGTTTCACAATTAGGACCTACAAACTCTCCAAAGAGACCCTGGGATACTCCTCCTCATTCTTCTTATTCCCCTAGGGTACAATCATTTGCTAGAGAGTTCATGAGTATTGGCCTTCCAGTTTAATTGCCTTGGGGAACTAAAAGGAAGTTGACACATAGTCCCTGCCCTCAGATTGCTTACCATCCAATGAGAGACAAGATACATTCAAAAGTGTAAGAAAAGCAGTGCAAATAAATACACACATTAAATACACATACATTCAACTACAGCTGCAGTGAGCTACTCAAAAGTATTAGGTATTAAGTGAGAAGGATGAAGAGTGGGGTTTAGCAGAGCTGGTAGAGAGACCAGATATAGGTGGAGGCTTGTTTAGTCATTTTCAGTCATAATGCATTTTGGAGGTTTTCTTGGCAAAAATACTATAGTGTTTTGCCATGTCCTTCTCCAGCTCATTTCACAGATAAGGAAACTGAGGCAAACAAGGTTAAGTGACTTACCCAGAGTTACAGCTAGTAAGTGTCTAACGCCAAAAACTCAGGTTTTCCTGACTCTAGGCCCCACACTCTATTCAACATGCCACTCTGTTGCCCCAAAGATAGAAGCAGAAAGAATTTAGTGAAATGCAAAAATTTTTATGGAGGAGAGTTTATGTCAGAGTTGGGCTAAGATAATTAAAACACTGAATTAACTAAGGAAACGCAAGTCAGGGTATAGTGTGAGTTGAAGGTAGTTAAGGGTATCGACCAGAGAAGGAAAGTAAAGCCTGTGAAAAGGAACATTAACTTGATTCAAGAGGCAAAGGGAAATAATTGGCAGCTTCAGAGAAGGGGAATGACTTGATCAGAATTAACTTAAAGAAGATTCTTCTAAAGAAAAGTGTAAGACCAAAGCAAGCTGAGAGCATAGAAACAAGATTGATGTTAAGTCCTACGCTAAGATTATAGCTAGAAAGGAGGAAAAAGAAGCTAATCAATCAACCAACAAGTATTTATAGAGCACCTACTATGTGCTGAGCATTTCAAAAGTTGCAACCAGGCATAGGATATGATCCTCAATCTCAAAAAGGTTACAATCTAGATGGAACAATATATTAAAAGATAACTCATTATACAAAGTCTTGAGGACTAGCTGTCCGTCGTGTGATTGTTTTTATTTCAAGTGGGACAATGATTTCATTACTATAAGGAACTCTCAGTGGCAGTACCTCCTCTACTCCTACAGGTCAACATTGCTCTGCTATTTATAGTCTCAGAAAGTTGTCTCGGGCTCCAGAAAATTAGGTGACTTGCTTGGGGTCATTCAACCAGGATGGGTCCAAGTAAAGTCTAGAATCTTGGCTATGAGAGGAATGTTTTATGGAGGAGATGGGATTTGATCCGCATAATGAAGGAAGGCTAGGATATAAATAATCAGAGAGGAAACATTTGCAAAGTGCTGTGGAAACTTCGGAGTTCTAAGTGCTAGAAGCAAAATGAGGAAAAGGTATAGAAATGAATTGTTTGAGGTGTTTTGGGATCCTCCCCAGAGGTCCTCTGAATCTCTCACAGTGCCCTAGACTAGTAGGTCTCCAATAAATATTTGTTGGTTGATTTGATTAATTGATCATCTGTTATAATGTTTCTGATAGCCTATCTTCATTCTACCTAGAGGCCTAATCTAGAGACTAACACAATGAGATTTGACTTGCTAAAGCAAATGATTCATTTAGTGGAGAAGCATGAGAAAGAATGGAAAAGAAAGGTGTGAGATTGTGAAGGGTCTTAAATGCCAGCCTAAGGAGTTGACTCAGAAACATTCACTGGGTCTCCCCAAGGCCTATCAGATTAAGTCCAAAAGAATGACAAAGTAAATGCAAAGTTTTTTGAAAAAATAAGTATCTAGTTGGAGAAGAATTGAAACAGAAAAAAAAAACCTAGAGTCAGGGAAGATAGATGAAAGGGGAAGCTAATGTAATAAACTAGACATGTCATAATGAAAGTCTCATCAAGAGAAGTGGCAATGGCAATAGATAGGAAGAAATAGATATGAGGCAATACAAAGGAAGAATTGAGAGAGATTGATGAAAATAGGACAAGAGAAAAGAGTCACTAGAACCTAGTGATAAAATGGGATTTAGGATAAAGAAGAGTTTAAAAAATCCTATGTTATAAATATTGAGCCATTTGGATAGTGTGGTCTTGTTCCTAGCCAGAATGTACACACACACATACACACACATACACACACACACACACACACACACATACATACACCCACACACACACACATATCTCTGCTTGCTGAAATCTTACCTATTAAAACATCAAAGCCCAGCTCAAATGCTGCCATAGCCATTTCATAATTTTCATCCATCCCCCACCTTGGACCTTGAATAGGATTTTGGTTTTCACCGCTGTTGTATACTTATCAGGTATTATTCTGTCTTAATTATTTGTATGATGTCATCCTGGGCAAGGTATTAAACCTCCCAGATTCTGGGCAACTCTTTAATCATAGAGAAGGTCCCAGTCTACATTGGTAAAGAGAGTTTCTTACTAGGAGCTCTCCCACAACAATGAAATTATAGGTTCAGTCCATACTCTATGTCTAATTATTTCTGTTTATGTCACATCCCCCTACTCCACCATGAGCTATATGAGAACAAGGGTCATCTGTGTTTATAGTCTTCATATTTTATCCAGTGTCACAGAGGATATACTGTTCAGAGTTCAGCCCACATTCCCATTCCTTTACAGACTACAGATGCTGGAGGCATGCTAAATCCGAAGTCATCAAAGAGTAGTAAAATAGGGAGTAAAAGTGAATGAGAGGGGGTAAGCAGTTTGATTTTTCAAAGGAAGTATTAAAAGTCAAGGCTATAATAGATCCATTTCATCCCGTGGATTTTTAGGGATATTATGGTGCTGTAGGATTGTCTCAGGCTATCAAGGATTTAAATCAAAGGGTTTAGTAATGAAGCTGTAATGATCTCCCTGGTTCCTCCTGTGTAATCTCTTTCTTTGTCGCTTGCTTAGCTCTTCCAAAACTTCAAAGGGAAGGAGTCTGAACCCTCAAAGGTGTCAAAACAGCACTTGAGTCTATGAAAATGAACCTTTTAATGCAACACTTCCCTCTATGGAACTAAAAGCTTCATGCACCCATAGCAGAAACTATCTTTGGAAAGTACTCCTGTAAAATGCAGATAAATTAAGAAATCTTTGATCAATTAGCTATCCATTAAAAGAAGAGTTATTGAGACCTGAACTTCAAACATTCATTTTTCCTTCATGTCTAACACAGAGGATAATCTTTCATCTTTACTTGTAAAGTTCTGATTGACTGCCACTCAAGTTTATAATCGTTGAGGGGAAAATATATATATATATATATATATTGAAGGCGAAGGCTCTTTCTTGACAAATCTGCTTTTATTTCTGGGTGATGAGACAGAAAAATGTCTCAGGAGCAGCTAAGGAGAGACACAAATGTAATGCTGGAATGGTGCCTAGAATCCTTCTGTTCAAATCTGCCAGGATGCTTGGGCTAAATCACTTTGCAAACAGATCTTCCAATTCCTTTTCTATCTAACTGGGAGAGACCTGGCCATGTGCATAAAGTTTGCCAAAAATGAATAAATAAAAAGAACCATAAGAATACCTATCAGGGTTTCCTCTTGGGAAAACTATGAAGTAGACAAAGTTAGATGAGTTTCCCCCTTCTCCCCTTTCAAGAACCCTATCTCCTCTCTTGGTGCTAATTACTCTTTTCCCAACCCCCATATCCATGCCTAGCCAGGGTTCCTTTTCCACAAGGCCTTGGACTTATTTAAGTATAAATCAATCCCTCACCAGAGATCTCAAATGGTAATGGGCAATCCTTTAAGTCATTACTGATGGGGTTGGAATCTGGGCCCCAGAAAGGAAAAACCCTAGACTTTCCCACATGGCCAAATCTCTGGAGTTCCCCTGAGGCTATAACCCCATCAACTGGTCTTTCATTGTGACTACAGCCAATCTCCCCTCCATTGTCTTACCTCTCTATGGCCCCCAGCCATTTCCCACCCTTAATCCTAACTAGGCTCCATTCTCCCTTGGCCACGAGGTCCAGGTGGCAGGAGTTCTGTTCACTCCAGCTTACTGGCCATTCCCATCCAGATCTCCTTAGACCCCTCCTCCCATCACCCCAAACTACTTAGCTACTTCTAGATCCCTCCCACAGTCTTTCTGTATATAAGGTCCATCTTGTCTCCATTAAGATGCTCTGATTCTTAGAATCTAGCCAATAGCCCATAGATGCTCAGATTCTTGAAGAGTCTATCTAATATGGCAAATCTTCAATAAACCTTGTTTTTGTCTGCAAGAAGGCTTGGGTTGAATTCTTTCAGGTAGGACCCGGGTGTCATGATTTTGGGATTCCAGGACCCCTAACCTCTAGACTGCATCAATTACCAGGAATTAGAAGTTTTTACCCTCTGTTACAGTGGACAGAAGACCAGGCCTACAGTCAGGAAGAATCATCTTCCTGAGTTCAAATCTGGCCTCAGGTGCTAGTTATGTGGCACTGGGCAAGTCATTTAACCCTGTTTGCCTCTGTTACCTCATCTGTAAAATGAGCTAGGGAAGGAAATGACAAACAACTCCAATTTCTTTGCCAAGAAAACTCCAAATGGGCCATGAAGAGTTGGATGTGACTGAAATGACTAAACAAACACACCCTCTAAGAAAGGCATTCAAAAAGGATTTCCAGTGTTGGGTTCTGGCAGATGGCAGACAAGATATTTTAGGACCAGTATTCTGACTGACACCTCTAAAATTATGTCATATAGATGAGATGGCACACTATTCTGAGACCATCTTGATCAAATAATCTAAGAATTAGAAGGAGCCTTCATCCAACCCCAGCCTGAACAGGAAATATATCTATAACATCCCCCCAAAGTGGGATGCACTCATTTGGTCTTCTTTGGCTTCTCCACCATGGTCCCCATAAACTCATCATTGGAAAATCTCATCTTGCAAAATGCAAGCAACATTGGGGCAGCTAGGTGGCACAGTGAACAGAGTTCTGGCCTGGGAGACAGGAGGACCTGAGCTCAAACCTAGCCTCAGACACTTAACACTTACTAACTGTGTGACCCTGGGCAAGTCACTTAACCCTGATCACCACACCAAAAAGCAAAAAAAAAAAAAATCAACATTGGTACTCATGTCTCATCAATAACCTCTGCCCTTCTGGTTGGAAGATGGAGTCATAACGCCCCCCCCCTCCACTTAAGAAGTCAGACATTTCCTCATTTCCCACACAATTACCTTTATTTTGGATTTCTTTGCTTCTCTACCTTGCCACTGTGCTGGATACCACCCCCCTTTTCATATTTTTAATGTGTTTATTGTTCTCCTTATTTAGATTGGAAGCTCCTTGAGGGCAGGAACTGTCTTTCTTTTTTATATTTGTATCCCTAGCATGTAGCACAGTGCCTAGTACATAGTAAGTACTTAACAAATATTTATTGATTTGTTGACATAAGTAAAAATCTAGCTTTTACTCAAATATTTCCAATAATAATGTGTACTACTTGTCTAGCAATCCATCCCAACTTTGGGTAATCCTAATCAGTAGAAGGTTTTCCCACATGCTAAGTCAAAATCTGCTTTTCTGTACCTTTTACCCACTGCCCTAACTTTTGGGTCAAAGCATAATGGTCCCTTCCACTTAAGTCTCAAAATATTGAGAACAGCTTCTCCACCTTCTTTCTTCACCACTTCATCTACATAGACCTTCACTGGTCATGGTAAAAGAGCCCAAGTTCCTTCACCTGATTGCTGTATGACCTAGTTTCCAGTCCATTCATCAACTTGGTCACCATCCTCTGGATGTGATCTAGCTTCTCAAGGTCTCTTGGTACCCAGAACTGAATGCAAACTATAGATATAATCTAGCCAGGTTAAAGTAGAGCAGAACTTAATACAGTTGGAACACCATTATTCCATTATTACATATTGAGATCGCATTTGCATTTTTGGCTCCCCTCTGGACCCATATGAGGTGCAGGTTTTATTTCACATGAATCATTGTGTAGCAGCACTTTTTTTTCAGCCAAAGACAAGGTTTATTAGAACGTCGATGTGGGGGTGGGTGAGATTTAAAGAATCCGCCATATTGGGCAGACTCTTAAGGAATCTAAGCATTTGTATTGCTAACGCAAGCGTGCCAGATTTTAAGAATCTGAGCAGTAGCTAGATTTTAAGAATCTAGCAGTACTTCTTAAACTATGGGTCAGTCACAACCCACAGTTTAGGAAGTGCTGAAGGGGTCATAAGTGGAAAAAGTTTAAGAAGCCCTAGTCTAGCCATACATCCCTCATCTGTGCAGTTGATTTTTTAAACCAAAGTGTAGGACTTTACATTCCTCCCTATTTTGAATTTCATCTAATTATAGCTGCCCTAGTGCCCCAGACTGACAAGAATTTTTTGAATCCCTATTCAGTCATCCACTATATTCATTCCACCCATCCTAAATTCCTTGTCATCTGTAAATATGCTAATCCATATTCCTAATCTATACCTTCATCCAATTCAAGGAATCATGGTCATATAATCTCCAAATAAAAAGAAAAAAGTATATAGAATCACACAGAAGTTAACCTTTTAACAACTTTCAAAGACATGGGGATCAAAGGGCAAGTAAAGCCTCCTGAGAAGCAGCCTTGAGTCAAAAGCTCCATTGTACAGTGATATTCGTTCTTTCTCTTCACCTTCTTGCCCTTAATGGACATTTTTCCAAAGAACATGTTTTGTTAACTTTTTAAATTGGCTTTAGGAGAATCTAAAACTTTCCAGAAAGGCTAAAATTAGAAGAAAAATGGACCCAAATGTGTTTTCATCTCCATTCTTCAGGAGAATAAAATTTAATAAAATCCGTTTGTTACAATATTCCTATAGCATAGCATCTACTAACTTATTTCCATACGGTGAAACTCTACAAAAGCAACATGCCCTCTTAGGGAGAGGGTGGGGAAGTCACAACCTCTATCATTAAAACTTCAGGATCAAGGGGGAAAATAAAAGAAGCACAAAAGTCACCTGGTGGAGAGATGTGGAGAGTTAAGAAGTAAGGAAAATTACTAGAAGAGAGCTTCCTGCTACTGCTTCAGCTGGGCCAAGTGAAATATTAGATTAGATGAGGCATTAGCACAGTTTGGCCAAGAGCCACTGAGCTAATTGTTACTTGTTGATGTACCTAAAGTTTACATGGTTATGACTTGTAGTTTTTAATACCATGAATAAAGCAGATTATGGGCACCATAATTTGGGGATATTGTAGCAAATTTAGAGAATTGTACAAATAGTAAATTCCCTGAAGTGGTTGCATATATTCAGATTCACACTATTTGAAGTTATGATTATGTAAAATACAGTCTTTGGTTCCATGTCAATGGAAACATGCAGCACAAATTCAAATAATGTGATCACTTCAGGGTGATTCCTTATTAGCACTAATCAGCACCTAGCTGTGAGCCCCCCAAAAAAGGCCTCTGAACAACAAAAATACGTGACATATAGCCAATACGCCGATACCCATGGTACTGGACTGGGAGTGAAGAAGACATGGGCCCAAATTATTCATCTGACAATTGCTATGTGGCCTTGAACAAGTCCAATCCTGTCTTTATGTTCTTGCTCACAACACCAAACTCTGTGCATCAAATGGACTCCAACCCTTTCCCCCATTTCTGTACTTGGTAAAACCTCCCTTTGCTTCAGTGTCCCAAGCAAATATCACCTCCTCTGTGAAGCTTTCCATTAGGGAAAAGGGGTACCACCCTGAGGTAAGACTGTTTTCTTCCTCCTCGAATTTCTCATAGCAACTTTCCTGGATCTCAGCTTTTCCATTTTCTCCCTTACCTATATGTCACTTGTTTGTGTACTTATTTGTCCTCATTCCTTTCCCCATTTGACCATAAGCTCCTTGAAAGATACCCTATTGGGTATCTTCCTTCGTATCCCTCAATCCTTATGTGCCTTGTACATAGTAAACATCCCCAATAAAATTCAGTGACTTCTTATTGCCTCCAAGATCAAACATAAGATCCTGTTTGGCTTTTAAAACTCTTCACAACCTTGTCCCCTTACAATTTTTCTGTCTTCTTACACTGTATTCCCCACTACCTCTTCTACTATTTAGCAAGACTGGCCTATTTGGCTATTCCCTGATATGGTGAGAGCAATATCTTAAGACCCTGCCCTGTGCAGGTTAGACTAGTTTTTCCTTAAAAGTTTTGAAACTGTCCTATAGATGTAATTATCTCAGGGGACTAAAATTCAGATGGTTGATAAAGCTTCCTGGTATACAAGAAGCCATGAGGAGCTCCAGCTGGGTCTGATGCTAGACCATCATAGTGTCACAATTTAAGTTCAAAAAAGGGGTAAACTGAAGCACATCATTCAGCAAGGTAACATTTATTAGCCAGGGCATATTGCCTGTCAATGGATGGGTCAATGGATTGCTTCCATTTATGCTAAAGACCCTGAGCAAAATGACAATTTACTTTTATAGGTTTTGGGGAGTACAGAAGAAAGAACTGAACAGGGTAGATGACATCATAGATTGGGGACAACATAATTGGTTATAGAACTGAGGCACAGGAAACAACATGATTGGTCAGAAGTTTGGGAGCTAGCAATGACCCTACCCTCCCCCTTCTTCTCTCATGAGACTAAGAAGTGCTCATTGTTTGAGTCCAGGTGAGAGATAGCAACCCAGACTTTTGGACAGCAAACCAGATATCCTTGAAGCATAGTTTGGGGGCAGCTAGGTGGCACAGTGGATAAAATACCAGCCCTTAGAGGCAGGAAGACCTGAGTTTAAATCCAGTCTCAGACACTTAACACTTACTAGCTGTGTGACCCTGGGCAAGTCACTTAACCCAATTGCCTTGCAAAAAAAAAAAAAAAAGATAGCTTGGTGGTATAAAGGTAGAACCCCCCCCCACTTTGTGTTCACATACATTCTCCAAGGTCAGTTAAATTCCTTGAAGAAAGAACATATTAGCAATTAGCAGAAGAGCTGGATTTCTAAAATTAACCCATTATAGGCCAGCTGAATTATGAACTAAATTCAGAGACAAAGAACCATGACTTAAGCAATTACAGAACAAAAGTAGTTACAAAATCAATAAATTGTAAATAAGATCAATAAACAAATGATACAGGATCAATCTTAATCTTCTCAATTGGCAACACAGAAGCAATGGTGTTACACAAAGATGAATCCATGTAACATTCTTGCTGAATATCCTTCCCCTACTATGGTTAAACAAATCACCTTCTGTTAACTGTCAGATCTTCTTCAAGTGTCTCATTTCATTCCAATAGCAAACCTAAACTACCAAGAGACCAGCCTGAGTCAAGCATACACCATAACACTTACACATGACACTATCTCCCACTTCCATGCCTTTGTCCTGGTTGTCACTCTTGCCTGAAAGGCTCTCACTTCTCACCTTCATCTCTTAGTATCACAGGATCCCTTCAAGACTCTTCCTTTTCCATTCCCCCCAGATGCTAGCCCCTCCCCCTCTACGACTACCTTCCATATACTACATATATATATATATATATACACACACATATATGTATATATATACACACACATATATGTACATATATACCTATATATATAGCTTGCATGAGCCTAATTATTTTAATGTTTCCCCACTAGAATGAAAGCTCCCTGACTGTAGGGGCTGCTTTTTCCTTTCTTTGTACCTTCAGCTCTTCACAGCGTCACATAGTAAGCACTTAACAAATATTCCAAAAGGAATATTATGGGCAAAGGCATACAAACTGAAAAGCTCAATGTATGTAAAAAAGTGAGTAATCTAGTTTGGCTGGAGCCTAAGAGACATTTAGGAAAGCAATAGAAGACAAGGACAGAAAAACAAATTGGAGCTAAATGATGACAGACTTTGAATATTAGACTAAGAAAGCGATGTTCTTTGGTAGACAATATGGTGCCTTTGAGGTTTTTTTAGTGCTTTATCATGCTTAAGGAAGATTAATCTGGTAATGGTAGGAGAATTGTAAATAAAATAATCATAATGATAATTATTGTATAATAATTATAAGATGATATAATTGATAATAATTGTACTGCAACAATCACATATAATACAATAATAATTATAAGATGATATAATTGATAATTGTGTTACAAAATACAAAAATTAATAATAACAGTCTGGATCTGCAATGTAATTTCATTGGTTCAGGGAACTTCCTGGATGAGGAAACTCACTCCACCATTGCAGATCAGCATCTGCTCTAAGTTGCTTAGAGTAATGATTTGCCCAGGACCACACAGCTACCCTCCAAAGCCAGCTTTCACCCCACTACAACATGCTGTCTTGCTAATAATAATATTTGTAATCAAACTTCCAATTTCATCAATGTAAGGAATTTCTTCAGTGAAGAATTTCCTCTACCAATTAATATCAGTACCTCTGTAATTTAGAGCCTTGGGGAGTTGTCCATGGTACTAAGAAGTCAACTAACTGTCTGGGGTCAAATAGCCAGAATGTGTGACAGGAGAGTTGAACCCAGGTCTTCATGGCTCTGAGACCAGCTCTTCTCCCACAAAGCCTCTCGTAACAACAACAGTAGCAACAACAACTGAATACTCAAGCTCTCCTCTCCCCTTTCTCCCTCCAGCACAGGGACAAGCTCCTGAAATTTGACTGTTTTGCTGCTGGACTAACTAATAAAATGTCTCTATTTCAAACCCACAGAGATATCACAACCTTGTTTGATTAGCCAGAAACATTAGTCCAATCTTGACTCAAGGAGATTCAGACCCCATAAGGTATTACAAGGTATTAACTAACCTGGTCACATATGTCATATTTCCTCATGTCCTTAAAAATTATTTCATTCTACCAATTACATTAACTGGGTTAGGAGAGTGGAACCTCAGCCCTTACAGTTGGATACAGACTTGATTCTACCAACTACAAAGATGAGAAGGATGAAAAATAATAGTAGTTTTTATAACATAATACTTTAAAATTTACAAAGAGTTTTACATACATTACCTCATCTATTTTTACTATGATCTTGTGAGGAAGATATTATTATTATCTCAATTTTCCAAATGAGGAAAGTAAAGGAACTTCACCAGGGGTCACACAGTATCAGAGGTGAGATTCAAACACAGATCCTTGCAACATTAGAAATCTGTGCTAGGGTATGGCTTGTTTTTCAAAGACCAGTGAGGCAAATGACTGACAGTATGGAGGAGAATGACTCTCAAGCTGCAATTTGAAAATTCTTGATCAGAGCAATGTTCAACTTTAGCATTCAATGTTAAATAAACCCTTATTAAACACTTCCTATGAAAATGCATCATGATGACTGCTAACAAGAGCAGATGGGAGGTTAGACTTGTAGTTGGGCATCCCCAAACAAGTCTATTTTCTGAGCAGTTTCCTACATAGTGGAAAAATATGGGCCTGATCCACTCAATGCTAAAAGAGACTTGGATTTACTTTGACTTAAGTTCACCACCTGTCAGAGTTTTAAGCCTGTATTCTTATATAATCAAAATCTGGACCCAGAGTGTATTAATAATATATCTGTATTAGTCATAATTGCTGTAGGCTTCATTTTAGAAATATTAAGGATAATCATAATCCTTTGAAAATGCCATAGTTTATTCTGTTTAAAGCCCATCTTATAGTTAAAGGCACTTCCATTTTTCTTCCTTCCATATTCAATTAATTTGAAATCAAATACGCATTTTCTTTGATTGTGCTGACTTTTCTCTTGTGTGCCATATGCCAAAACAGTAAGTTTAAGTGCCTAACAGGTAGCTTCATTTGTTTGATTTTCCAAATCCCTGGTGATTTCTTAAGTGAGTGGACAAGAACAGAACCATAAAACATATAGCAGCACCTCACTCATCCCAAGTCCAACCTAAGGTCAAGCATCCAGAACACAGCCAAGAAATGAGAAGTAATTGAAAAGATCACTAAGCTCCAAATATCTTTCAGAAAACCAATTTACTTTGCTTCTTGAAGCCTCCAGTCATTTTACATATATATGTATATACATATATATATATGTATGTATGTATGTATATACATATATATATATATATAATATAAAATAAGTCAAAAAATTAGAAGCACCAATGCATTATCAGTGAGAGATGATAGTTGATAGACAAGTCAAGGCAGCTAGGTGGCACAGTCAATAGAGTGTTAAGCCTGGAGATAGGAGTTCAAATCTGTCCTTAGACACTTACTAGCTATGTCACCTTAGGCAAACAATCTTTATCTGCTTCAGTTTTCTTAAGTGTGAAATGGGGATAATAGCACCTACCTCATGAAGTTGTTGTAAGGATCAAACAAACAAGATATTTGTAAAGCATTATCCTGGCACGTTCTTTTCCCCATGCCTTCCAAAGGAAGGAGGTACAACAGCCATCCACAAAAGTACATCAGCCTGGAGCCATTTTTATCAAGAAAATAGCACTGTACATATAATAGCTGTCACTTTCTATCAGCTGCTCAGTATGGTTTTGATTCCAGAAATGCCATGCCCACTTGGGTGCCCTGGAGGCCTCCTGCCCATATCCTTTGGAACTCCTTTCTTTTATTAGATTGTAAGTTTCTTAAGGGCAGAGATTGTCTTTCTAGTTCTTATTTCTATCTCCCACCCCTGAACTTAGCATAGTACCTGGCACATAACAGGTGCTTAATAAATGCTTATTGACCATGACTGATGATACATTTTAAGGATGGCATGGTGTTGTTTTAAAATGTGCAGGTCTTTGAGTCAGAAGACCTAGGTTTGAGTGTTAGCTCTTTTATTTACTACCTAGATGATCATAAGAAAGTCACATCACCACTCTTGCTTCCAATTTCCTCATTTATAAAATTAAAATATAAAATTAATTATAATATATGATAATATAAAACATATAAATTGTAATATAATATAATATAATATAATATAAAAAGAGCATCACAGCATAGAGTTCACAACCATGACCTTGAGCCATCAAAAAGGTAAAATGTGTCCAAAAGCAACTGGTAAATAGACCAGGAAGTATATATTTTAGGAATATTTATATTTTAAATATATATGTAAGACACACTGCTTCTGATCTCTATTGTCTCCCTCCCCCTTCCCATTCCAAGACTCATTGACACCTAAAGTCCAATACAGACTGGATATTTCCCCTTTTTCCTTACCTAGGGGTCTAATCATTTCCCCACTTCAATGTTAAATAACCTCTCACAACCATGAATGTGTTAGCTGAACCTTAGAAACTCCCGAAATTCAGAACAAAATTATATGACAATACTGTGGGTTAGGGTTAGAAACATAAATAGGGCTAGAAATGGAATTAAGGTGAGAAACAGAATTAGGGTTAGAAAAAGACAGTTTCAATACCTTTTAAGGAAAAATTAATCTAATCTGCACAAGCCAAGGTCTTAGGATATTGCTCCCACATCAAGGAGTAGCAAGTAGGCCAGTATGGTTAGAGAGTACAATGTGTAGAGGATAGTTAAAAGCAAGATGACTAAACAGATAGGAAGAGGCCAAGTTATGAAGGGTTTTTAAAAGCCAAGCAGGGTTTTGTATTTGATCTGGGGAGCCACAAAAGTTTATTGAGTAGGAGGCATTTACCACTAGCAAGGTACTTCACCTAGGCTTGGGAGATACAAAGGGAGACTTAACTCAGGCACTGCTCTCGAGAAGCTTACAATCAAATGAGGGAAAGGACAAGTACACAAACAACTGATATATAGGTGAGTGAAGAAATTAAAAAGCTGAGATCTAAGCAAGTTGCTGTAAGAAATTTGAGGAAAGAGAAAACATTCTTACCTGGAGATGCTGGTTAGGGAAAGCTTTACAGAGGGGGTGGTATCTGCATTTGGCACTGAAGCAAGGGGGGGGTCTACTAAGGACAGAAATGGGGTAAGGGAGTGGTGCAGTCCATTCCATGCATGGAGGATGGTGTGAGCAAGAGTATAAAGGAAAGATTAGGCTTGTTCAAGGTCACATAGCAAGAAACTGTCAAGAGGAAAAATTTCAGGAATTATGGTCTGCCTAATTATTCAAGATAGGGGGAAGAATACATGAGATGTTCATTTTTCAGTATCCCCATGAACTTTTATTTGTAATTTTGGTGAGAACAATAACATAGAATCATAGACTTTTAGAGCTAGAAAAGACTTTAAAAGTCATCAAACCAACCCTTTCCTTTACAGATAATATAACTAAGGCCTAGAGAGGTAGAAAGACTCCAAAGTGGCACTCTCTGACAGAATCTACACTAGAGCCCAGGTCTTTTCCCATTATATCACCTGCAGGATCCACAGGAGGGGTGGGGCCTAAGCAGGGCACACAGCTCATGACCCTGAGTGTCAAAGATGGGAATGTCAGCTAAGAAGGAACAGCCCAGAAGTCAGGGGAGAGTTGGAAGAAGGAAGGAATAGGAATAAATAGCTGCTCATGACTGATAGTTATGTCCCAGTATTATTTTAAAAGTGCTGGGACATATTTTCATTCCTGGAAATTTGAAAGAGGTATGATAATAGAAATTTGCCCCTGGGTATGTGGAAAGGGGTTCAAGAAGTAGAGTGTGCCATGTTTTTCTAAGCAACTCACACTGCTTCTGGGGTATGGCTTGCTTTTCAAAGCCTAGTGAGGCAAATGGCTGACAGAATGGAGAATAGCAGAAGATTAAAAATAATATTGCCTCACAAAATAGCAAAAAGCCATGAACCAAAAACAAATCTATGAAAAACACTCATGTGTCTCTACCCTTTGGCTAGCCCTATTTTCCCATTGGGGAGTTCCTGTCTAGATCTTCCATTTGAGGAAGTGCCTGGGCCCACCAAGTCTTACTTCTCTCCCAACTCTGCTCCTGATTCTCTGGTCTTTTCTACTTCATGCCCAAATGAGTACATTATCCCTTTGTTATCATTATTTCTCATCTCCCTTTTATATGTTATCTTCATATATTAAAATGTAAACTCCTTGAGGGTAAAAACTGTCTTTATTTTTTGCTTGTAAATGTACTCTCAGCACTTAGCACAGTTCCTGACACACACAAAGTACTTAACTATCAACTAGTATCCTGACACTAGAAAGAAGACGATAAGAAAAAAAGACAATGCAATACAACTACCTCCTCAGTTCAGGCCCTTCTCATCTCTCACCCAGATTATTGCAGTGGCCCCCAATTTCTCACCCTACTTCAAGTCTCTACCCATTCTGTTCTTCCTACACACTGCTGCCCAAACTATTTTACTCGAGCTCAGATATGATTGCCATACCTCTACTTAATAAATTCCTGCCATTTCTTATTTCCTCTAGGAAATAAGATGGATTCCTCTGGTTAGCTTTTAAAGCCCATCACAATTTTGATCTACCCTATATTTCCTCTTGATTGCTCTATCTCCCAGCCTTTGCACTGACTGTCCCTCAAGCCTGGAATGTACTCCCTCCTCTTTCGCTTCATAGTATCTCTCTTCCTTCAAGATGAAGCTCAAGTAGGACCTTTTGCACGAATCCTGTGCAAATCTCTTCAACTGGTGGCAAAGACTATCTTATATTCAACTACTTTTTATTTACTCCCTTTTTATTTATTTGTATATATTTATTATATTTATTTGTTTGGTTTTTTATTTATTTTGTATATATGTATGGTTTTTTATTTATTTGTGTATATTTATACATGTACTTACTTGTAAGTAGGGATTATTTCATGCATTGTATTTTCATCCCCAGGGTCTACCACAGTGTCAGGTACATAGTAGGCATTTAATAATGACTTGCTGATTGATTGAACAGGCAACCAATTCAAATGGAAAATTCCACAGTTTCTTAGGTTTACTATGGGATCAAATACTTAACTCTGCCCTGCATCTAGTGCATTATGTGCCTAATTTATCAGGCATGAGCCATAGATCAAATAACAAAGTACATAATTTGGACAGAACTGAGAAGTAAATAACAGTGGAAAAATCAAACAGTGGAATCATTCTCAGTCAAGCTGCTGATCACAGAAACTCTGGAAGTCAGTATAGCAGAAAGAATATAGGCTCTTGAGTCAAAGGACTTTTGTCCAAATCCTACTTTGGATCCCTTTGTGACCTTTCTAGGACACATTGTCCTTATCTGTAAAATTAGGGGACTATACTACCTTCTTGAAGTCTCTCAAAGCTCTATAATCCTACTCCCTTCCCAAGATTACAGAGACTTTGTCAAGCTTTCCTTTGGAGGACTTTACCAGAGGGACAGAAAATCCTTGGGCCAGGCTCCTCCCAGGAAGTGAAGAGAGTTCAGACTGTTTTGGAATTACAGTGACTTTGAAAAAGGCACTTTCCTAAGATTTCTATATTAGAATCTATCCTTTAGGTCTATAACTTAAATCTGTATGTTTTCTAATACTTTGGAAAATTCAGTGATTTTTTTAAAGCATGTTTTTAGCTCTTCCCATCAGATATAGTTCCATTTTCCACTGCTGTTAGTCTTCTATTGGTTGCTTCTATGGATTTTTTAATAAATTTATTTTGATTTATCAACAATTACTTCCATATGCTTTTGAGTTTAAAATTTTTTCTCACCATCCCTCACCATCCCCCTCCCCAAGATGGCACACAATCTGATATAGGCTATATGTTTACATTCCTATTAAACATATTTTCACATTAGTGATGTTATAAGGAAGAATTAGAACCAATAGGAGGAACCACCAGAAAGAGGAAACAAAACTCAACAGAAGAAAAAAAATAGCAAATAGTATGCTTCAATCTGCATTCAAACTCCGTAGTTCTTTCTTTGGATGTGGATAGCATTTTCCATGATGAGGCCTTTGGAGATATCTTAGATCCTTGTATTGCTGGAAAAGGTTAAGTTTATCAATATTAGTCACTGCACAACATGGCTGTTATTGTGTACAACATTCTCCTAGTTCTGCTCACTTCATTCAGTATCAGACCATACAAGTCTTTCCAGGTTTTTCTGAAGTCAGCCTGTTCATCATTTCTTATAGCACAATAGTGTTCCATTACATTCGTATACCACAACTTGTTCCGCCATTCCCCAATTGATGGGTATCCTCTCAATTTCCAATTCTTTGCCACCACTAAAAGAGCCACATGTTGGTCCTTTTCCCATTTGTATGATCACTTTGGGATATAGCCCTAGAAGTGCTATTGCTGGGTCAAACGGTGGATTTTTTTTTTGAGGTCTCCTATGACAGCTCCACAATTGATCGTTTTCTTCCTCTAGTTCTTTTTTTTTTAGTGTCTTTTAATTCTTACCTATTATAATTAATGCCTATTGTTGAGACAGACAATTAGAGAGTCAATTCATTGAGTTAGTACATTGGGACATACATCTGAGACAGGTGCTCTAGAGAGAAAAAGATGGACCTAGAATTGATTAAGAGAAAGAGAGTGTGTAGGTTGGATTGCATTTGAGAAAGTGTACAATACTTTCAATGATCCAGAGTTGCTCCCCCTATGTATACACGCATGTGTGTATTCTCATGAATACACACACACACATACACACATATACACAATCACACATACACATGAACCTTTCTTCCTTAGCACAGATATTTTCCTAGTGAGTCTGAGTAGTTGGTTATGAAACTTAGAATACCACAACGTACAAAGAATCCAAATTGCATGAGACCCAATAGGCAAAAAAAAAAGATGCATTTGGAGTCCAAGTAAACAGTTCCCAGCATTTACTGATGTGCAAGAAATGTCATAAGGGACATTACTGATGAAGTATAAAATCAGAAAAGGAGATGGACTGGATATGGAGCAAGACTGAAAGATAATTGCCCAAATGCCACAGTGATAACCAAAAAATATAAAAAGATTGGGGAGGGCCAGTCATATGTTAGGATGATTGATGGAAGAATATGGAGATGAATCATATGAAATGAGAAGATGTAGTTGGATTGTCATCTGCATCAATGGAGAGAATATCCACATTAAGATCACAGATCCATTCGAGCATCATAGTTGTGTACATGTCCTATTTCCTCTGTTAGATGCTAAGGTCCTAAAGGATAAGGATTGTGTCATATTCATCTTGGCAGTTGTGCACCTAAAACAGTGCTTTGCGCACTTCTGACCTGCCTGCATGACTTTGGGATTCTCTGACTTTTTCACAATGCCCCAGGAAGCTCCTTATTGGGAAAAATCTCATCATCCTGCAAGACCCCATTAGCCTTGGGACTCCAGCTCATCACCACCAGACCCTCCCATTGAAGAGTGAAGCCTTGAATTCCAAAACTTCCATTTAAGGAGGAAGCTCAGTTCCAAACATCTCATTTCTCACTTACCCACATGACTTGGGACTTCTGTGACTTCTCCACCATGCCTGCACATAGGGTTCCTTCCCTATTTACACACACACACACACACACACACACACACACACACACTTTCCAGATCCTTTTATGTGTTGTCTTTCCTCATTAGATCATAAGCTCCTCTAGGGCAGGAACTGTCTTTCTTTTTCATATTTGTATCCCCAGTGCTTAGCACAGTGCCTGGCACATAGTAGGTACTTAATATTTCCTAATTGATTGACTGAATGCAGTAAATGGTTTTTTCATTAAAGCTGAATTATGACATAAGGATATAAGGTTAACTCACTGTAATTACTGTGATTTAGCAGTGATTTGACAGGAATAGGGAAGTATCAAGACTCCCATCGTGAAGTCTGTTTCTTAAGGCATATACAGGTTATTGATGTATTTAAAGTGACATTTGACAAAAAGCTGCAAATAAAAAATGTCTCATCCACTTTCTTGTGTCTCAAACTTGTTCCATATTTAAGGGATGGGGTAAGAGGGAGAAATGGAGAAGGCATGAAGAAAAGAAACCTTCCCCATATTGGATTTGTTTCTCTGGAAGATCCTAAAGGTAAAAGGGCCTATTCTGGATTTTTCTGCTTAGGACCTTCCCATTGAAACTTCAGCCACTGTCTTTTAGTTTGGGATCAACCCAATCACAAACCACAGGTTATATTATCTTCTAGGACTAGTTTACCACTGCTTCATTAATTCCCTTTCTCTTAACCTCAGTTTATCCCTGAAAAAGAAAAGAAACAGAGACAGGGAGACTGGAGACAGGAAGACTATGAGACTGGGAAGCTGAGAGACAAGAAGAGCACGCCAATAGCTAGACAGACAGGCAGACAGAAAGAGTCAGAGAGAGAGAGAGAAAGAGGGAAGGAAAGAATCACTGACACCAAGTATTAAGAAATAAGTGAGTTTTGAAAGGTACTACCAAAGATTCACATTATCATTGAAATAATAAATAAATCAGCTGCTGTTGCAATTCAGGGCTGACAAATGGACTGTAATTTGCTCCAACCTCCAAAGTCACATGTCAGCAGTTTGCTATTTTCAAATAAGCAGCCTGAGCTCCATGGTAAAGCAGAATTGCAAAACTGATTCCCTTTATCACCCTTTCTCTCCCAGTCCTTGAGTATGAGCTCAAAATTCTTCCTGCCTATGTACCCTCCAGCTCCTGTAAAACTACCCCTTTGTGTAAACCTCAGAGAATATAGAATCTGGTAGTAAAATTTTGCTAAATGTTGTCAATGTCCCTCAGTTAAAATGAGCTGCATGGAAAAAAACCTATTACCCAGTATAACAAAACCAAATCAACAAGCATGTATTATATCTGCTGCTCAACTATAATACAACCATTAAAACACCATGATGCCTCAGGACTAGGATCAGCTTCATTGCAAAGTCATTCCTACAGCAGTCGTCTTCTGTTATGGCCCTGCTAAGTATGGACCCAGGAGTTTGCACAAACTGCGGCAGGAAAATTTCCCAGGTCATTCCCCAACTCCTTAGCCAGACTTCCTAGAGGGAACTTCTAAAGTTTATAGATGTTCTTTATATGGTTTGACAGCTATCAGTCTGCCATATAAAACAGACTATGTGTCAAACATAAATATGACTAGTGATAGAGGTTAACAGTAAGGTGTGGAAAGAGCTTGGGATTTGTAGTCGGAGAACTTGGATTTATATCTCAGCTCTGAAGCTTACTCTTACTATATGAGAGAAGAAAGGAAGGAAGGGAGGGAGGGAGGGAGGAAGGAAGGAAGGCCCATTTTACAGTTGAATAGACTGAGACAGACAGATGTTAAATGACTTGCTCAGAGTCACACAGTTACTAAATGCTTGAGACTGGTTTTCAATTCAAATCTTTCCAACCTCAGGCCCAGCACTCTATTTACTATACTACCTAGCTTACCTTCCTAGGTTTCAATTTCCTCATCTATAAAAGAAGGGGTTATACCAGATGACTTCTGATATCTCTGCCAGCACTAAATCTTTTCATTTGGGGGTTTCTTTCAGGAGGTGACTGGTGGATCTTTTTTATTTCCACTTTGCCTTCTATTCTAAGAGATCTGGGCAGTTTTCTTTTATGATTTCTTGAAATATCATTTCTAGGGTATTTTTTTGGTCATGGCTTTCAGGCAGTCACATGATTTTTAAATTCTCTCTCTTCAATCTGTTTTCCAGGTTCATTGTTTTTACTCTGAGGCAGCTTACATTTTCTTCTATTTATCAGTCTTCTGATTTCGTTTTAATATTTTTTGTTGCTTCATGGAGTCATTATCTTCTATTTTGTCCACTCTAATTTTCAGGGAATTTGTTTCTTGGATAAAGTTTTATATATTTTATACAAAGTTGTTAATTCTCTTTCCAATTCTTTCTCACATAGCTCTCATTTATTTTCTATTTTTTTCTTATACTGCTCTTGTTTCATTTCTAAAAAACTTATTAACCCTCTTTTTAAAATTCTTATTTTATCTCTTCCAGGAATTCTAGCTCAACACTTGTACCTAAGCTGTGTTTTTCTTTGAGATTTTGCTTGTAGATTTTTTTTAGAGTCATTCTCTTCTTGGTTTGTGTTGTGATAGTACCTATCACCATAATTTTTTTAATGACAGGATTCTTTTTGCTTGTTTGTTCATTCTTCCAGATTTCTTCGAGACTTTGGACTTTACATTAGGGGTAGACCCTGCACACTTCTAGAGGAAATGTCTGGGCTGAACTTGTGTCACCTAGAACCCTGTCGCTGCTTCTGTGTTGTATTACTCCAGAACCTCCAAGATAGCTAGAGCTGGGGACCTACAAACTTCAGTGCTGCCAAAATGGTCTGATTCAGAGTAAAGTCTGATCACTGCCCTTCTGACCTGAGCTCTGCAAGTTCCTAATCTTAATGTATATGTATGTATGTTTAGAGATTTCTATGTATATGTATATATATATATATATATATTTATATATGCTTAATTGTAGCCTTCTTTAGGGTGGGGGAGAGGGAGGGGAAAGATAAAGTAAAAAGTGCACAACACAGAACAAAAGAAAACCAATAAGGAAGCAAGGAAAAGCTGGACAGCTTTGAAAACATTGTTTAGTAATTATTTTGTAGGTTTTCTTGAAATGGAAATTTATTGTTTTATATTGAATCCTCTCTTATGGTCTGCTATGTATATGGCAATGCTTTTTTATTTTCTCATTTTGTGTTTGTTTAAAATAAGAAAATACAAAAAAAAGAAAAAATCCTTAAATTGTAGATTTTACATCATTCTTCTATTAAAAATCCTTCACTAGCTCCCTGTTGTTTTTAGTATAAAGTCTAAACTCTTTAGCCTGACATTTAAGGCTCCACAAACTGACTCTAATATGCATTCACACACATATGTGTAAGCCCATATTATGCTTATTTCCTCCTATCATCTGTTTCTCTGAAGGTGGATAGCATCTTCCTTCATAAGACCAAGTCTTTCCAGTTTTTTTCTAAATCAACCAGCTCATCAGTTCCTATGCCACAGCAATATCCCAACCCAATCACATCCTGAGAGATTGTCTATGAAAGTTTTTTTTCCCAATTTTCTGCATTCCTTTTGTTCTTGGCTATATAGGTTCTATTTATACAAGAAATTTTTAATTTAAAAAAATTGAAATCATCCTTTTTACACTTCAACAATACTCTTACCTTATAATATAGTTTAAGGTCTGATACTAATGAATCTACTTCCTTTACATATTTTCCCTTGGTTTCTGTGAAGTTCCTGACTTTGTGCTCTTCCAAATGAACTTCATTACTATTTTTTCTAACTCAGTTAAATAATGTTTTAGTAATTTAATTGGAATGACATTGAATAAATAGATTAGTTAAGATATTATTTTTCAAGGTATGTTAAGGTTAGATTGGATAGATAAGAGATTGGAAACGATGAGACAAATTATGATGTTATTATGATAGTCCCAATGAAAGGAAAGAAGACCCCTGAATTAGGCAGTGAATATACAAGAAACTGGTACTTTGCAAAAGAATTTACCATGGAAAAACAGGTTGAACAAAGAGTCTAAGTTTCAAACATGTAGTGACCTCTGCCTGAACCTGGCCCACAAAGCCCCTTATTTGTCTTTATGTGTTGCACCAAACACGCAAGAGCTAAGTGACACCTATTGTGTCCAATTGCTTCAATTGCTAAGCTGGTTCCTAGACAAATCAATTCCATATAAAAAGTAACATTCCTGGTTAGCTCAGGAAGGCTTCATTTTCTACATTATTTTAATTATGAACTAGAAAAGCATCCACAAACTTGAATATTTCCATACTCAAAGAAGGCAGAAAATGAGAATTGTGTGTGAAACCATGAATCCATTCCATACAGCTGTTTCTTTTAATATACATTAAGTTTAGCATGATAGTGTCAAGAGAAGGAAGAAAAGACAGCCCAGCACAGAGGCTTTGAGTAAGACTCACATGTAATAAGTGAAAGATGATGAGCTAACAAAGCAGACTGAAAAGTAGCTTCTGAATGGGTAGTAGAATTAAGAGAGAGCCTCTCAGAAGCCAAGAAGAGAGAATATACAGAATGGTGAGGTGGTCAACAATGTCAAAAGCTTCAGAGAGATCAAGGAGAACTAAGCCTGAGCAAAAGTCATTGAATTTAAGAGTTAGCAATTAAGAGATTAGTGACAACCCTGGAGAGAAACTGATGAGGTTAGGTGCCAGATTGGAAGGGATTTAGAAGTGAGTTGTAGGTCAGTAGAAGGGGCAAAAGTAGACAGACTTTCTAAGGGATTGGCAGTAAAAGGGAAGAGAGGTATAAAATGATATTTTTTCAGGAGATCACAGTTAAGAGAAGCTTTTTGCTTTTTTTTTTTAAGGAAGAGGGAGAGGTGGGTATGTTTATAGGCAGCATGGTAGAAAACCAAAAGAAAATGAGAGACTGAAGGTAAGAGAAAAGGATGGAATGATTGATGGTCCAAGCTTCCAGATAAGATGAGAGAAGAAAGGATTAAGGACACAGGTAGAGGACTGACCTTTGCAAGGAAGAGGGCCATCTTTTTTTCAAAAGCTAAAACAAAGGAGGAAAGTATGGGTTAAAATATAGAGGATTTTTGAAGTAAGGAATATGGAAAATAAAGAATTTATTTTTAGTCTTTTATTTAAGATAGAAGCCATCCATTGTGAGAGTCTCAATTAAGGAGTATATTTTTTTCTTAGTATAGAAGTTAAGGTTATTTGCTTAAAGGGAGAGAGAACTAGGAGTGGTATTAGGATCTTGAAGAAGGAGGAGATGATAAACAGACTGGTGAGTTGGATAAAATGTTGGAGCTAAAGTCAGGAAGACCTATTTTCAAATCCTGCCTCAAGCACTTGCCAATTATATGATCCTGAGCAAGTCACTTAATTTCTCTCAGCCTAAATTTCCTCATCTGTAAAAGGAAGATAACAGTAATACCTACTTTGCAGTTACTGGGAGAACTAAATGAGATAATGCATGTAAAACATGCAAACCTTGAAGGGCTATATAAATCCTAGCTATCATCATTATTATTATGACAAAGAATGAATTAGGGAAGAATAAAGGGTTTGACATGCAGCATTAAAAACTCTGTTGAGATTAGATAATAAATTTTCAGAGAATGGTCAATAAATTCCTCCATTTAGCACCTTGGGAATAAGAATAAAAATGGTTTGGATGATCTGGGTTTGGGAATTAGTAAATCATTAACAGTGATAGGAAAAGGGGCAAGGAATTCAAGAGTAGAATACAATATATAGTGGAACTTCTTTACTGGTTCAAGAGGGAAGGTGAAGAGGGAAAAAACTGAAGTTAGGGTGAAGATAACAGGTTATGAGAATGGAGATGGATAGAATAACTGGAAGTCATAGTGAAGACAAAGGATAGGTCCAAGAGGAGCAAGAAGACATGCAAAGTTTGGGGATTGTGATCAGGAAAGGGAAATTCAGAGTTCAAAATCAAAGAACTGACACAGTTGTGAGATATGGTGAGATCTAAAGTATGGCCCCTTTCATAGTAAGTGACCGGGTTAAAATAAAAATCTAGGTCTCTGGAGTTGAAAAGGTTGACACTTTGGATCTTTGCTGGTTCCATATCTCTGGAGGTGAGAGATGATGATTCTGGTGACCAGGTCCCCTAGTGGCTCCACTAAAACAACTCTATAGGCTCATCACAAGATGGCAGGGGATGAGGCATACCCAGAAACTGCCTGCACATGAAGCATGCATTGTGCTCCCTTACTCAGTTTGTTCTAAATCTCAATCCGTTCAGGCTCACCATTACTTCTAGCCCCCTGAGTTGGGATCTCACAAATTCCCAACCACTTAGTACAAATGTTGGATCAACAATAAGAACTCTCCCAGGTTACATAATACAAACATTCCACCCATCCTACTTCCTTCACCACACCCAAGACAGTTTTCAATCTCCAAACTGACTCAAATCAGCCATGAGGCATAAATGGTTGTGGCCACACATAGCTGAATCAGAAGCACAAAACTGGAGAGTTGAAAGGAAGTTCAGCAGCCAGCTAGCAAACCTGGATACAAAATAATCCCCATTATAGCACACACAGCAAGCGATTGATTGTCCAGCCTCTACTTAAAGACCGGCACCAAAGGGAATCCAGCTCTTCTAGAAGTAGCCCAGACCACTTTTGCACTGCTATCATTGTTAGGAAGTTTTTTTCCCTGACCTCAAAGCTAAATGTTCTTCTTTGCAACTTCTACCCACTGATCCTTGTTCTTTCTTCTGGGGAGAAACAAAATAAATCTAATCTCTCCTCCACCTGAGAGTTCTTCAAATACCTGGACAGCTATTATATCTCTTATCCCTCAGTCTTCCTTCAGGCTAAACATATATAGTTCCTTCAACTGATTCCCATATATCACAGTCTCCAGGCCTTTTACTGCCCACTTCACCCTCCCCTGGACATCCTGCAGTAAGTTTATCAGTAGGCTTCCTATACCTTGGTGCTCAGGACTGAACACAATACTCCAGAAGAGGTGTGGCATGGGTGGCTCTCTCCTTGGAAGCAGGGTTCCTCTTAATAAAACTGAAGATGAAATTCACTTTTTTGGCCATCACATCATATTGCTGATTCATATTGAGCATATAGTTCACAAGAATCTCCAGGTATTTTTTGGAAGAACCACTGTCAATCCACATCTCCCTTATGTTATATTTGACTCATTCATTAGAATGTAAAAATTTTAAGAGTACTATTTTTACCTTTCTTTGTATCTCCACCATTTCGTGCACTGCATGGTACAGAGGAGGTGCTTAATGAATGCTTTTTGATTGATTTGATTGATTTTTATAGCTATTCCTCTTTTCCCTGCTTCCTTTACCTCTGACACTTCAGAATAACAGTATCCTCACTGAAACTTGTTAGATGTATCTATTGCATTTTATTCCTGTGGCTCTCACTCAGGAAATGCTGGGAAATTCCATTATAAATTTCTGTTTCTATGGTGCTTACAGCTAAGGAATTAAAACTGTCTGGTAATAAGTGTTAGATTTTCAAAACAAAGGACAGGTTGTTTGAGGGATAAATAAAATCAAACCAGGTTTATTTCCTTTGTCTATTCATTACCTCTCCCTGGGGGAAAGTGAGTGCTAACCATTTTGTCTAGAACATTTTCATAAATCACATATTCCATTAGTTCTGATTTTGCAAACCATTCCAGTCTAACCTCACAAGTATACTCAGAGTCACATTTGGTTAAAAAATTATATACCTTTTTCAGCATCTCTCCTCTCATTTATTTTTTTCCCAAATCTCATTCCTTTTCCTGCTGCTTTAATTCAGCAATAAACCTTTCCTCAATCTTCTTTATTCCTGTTTTCTGACTATTTCTGCTGACTTCAAGGAATCTTCCACTACTTATACTTCTTTTTACAGAAGCACAGAAACAAAGAATCACTAAATTCGAGAGTTCCAAAGGACCTAGATCAGTAGTCATCTACTCAAACTCATATACAAAGGAATCTTTTCTAAAACATACCCAAGAAGTTGTCTTTCAGCCACTGATTGAAAGTCTCCAAGAGGGAGGCACAACCTTCCAGGCAACCCATTCCATTTGTAGAAAACTCTAATTGTTTGGAAATTGTGTTTTTCTTTTCTGATATCAAGCCTAAATTTGCCTCCTTGTAACTTCCACACATTGCTCCTCGTTTTGTGCTTTGGAGCTCAACAGAGCGAATGTAATCATTCTACTCTATTTCACCATTTCAAATACTTGAAGATGCCTATCTTGTCCCTTCCCAATCACCTCTGTTGCAGGCAAAATATCCCCCAGTCCCTTCCAATCACTCAGTTTAGTTGATGCAGATTCAAGGACCTCTATCCAGCTTATCAACATCCTTTATAAACTATGCTGGCTAGAACTGAATATAACACCATAAATGTAGTCTGACTGGGGCATAGTATAGCAGGACTATCACTTCCTAATTCCTGAAATCTATCTTTCTCTGAATCCAGCCCTAGAGTACATTGGCTTTTTTGGCTGCTATCTCCCATTGCTGCCTCATTTTTAGCTTTTTTAAAAAAAAAATAAACTGGTTAGCCATGGCTCCATCTCAAACTTACAAAGTTAATTTTTTTTAACTCACATGTAAGACTTTACATTTATCCCTGTTGAATTTCATCTTATTAGATTCAGTTCAAAATCCTTACCTGTTAAGGTATTTTTGGATCCAAAAATTTTTTGATTCAGAATTTTAGCTAACTTTGTATCATTTGCACATTTGATAAGCATGACATGCATACTTTTATCCAATTCATTACTAAAAATGTTAAGCATCACAGGGTCAAGTAGAGATCCCCAGGTTGTTCCATTGGAGATCTGCCAATTTAACAGTAACCAATTAACAATTACTCTTTTTTTTCCACATTAGTCATGTTGTAAAGAAGAATTAGAAACAAAGGGAAAACCCACAAGAAAGAAAAAACAAAAACAAAAAAAGAGAGAAAATAGTATGCTTCAATCTGCATTCAGACTCCATACTTCTTTCTCTGAATGAGGATAGCATTTTTCATCATTAGTCTTTTGGAATTTTCTTAGATCCTTGCATTGCTGAGAAGAGCTAAGTCTATCACAGTTGGTCATCACATAATGTTGCTGTTACTGTGTATAATGTCCTCCGGGTTCTGCTCACTTCAGTTAGCATCAGTTCATGTAAGGCTTTCCAGGTTTTTCTGAAGTCAGCCTGTTCATCATTTCTTATTGCACAATAGTATTCCATTACATTCATATACCACAACTTGTTCAGCCATTCCCCAATTGATGGGCATCCCCTCAATTTCCAATTCTTGGCCACCACAAAAAGAGCTGCTATAAATATTTTTGTTCATGTGGGTCCTTTTCCCTTTTTTGTGATCTCTTTAGGATACAGACCTAGAAGTAGTATTGCTGGGTCAAAGGGTATCCACAGTTTTATAGCTCTTTGGGCATAGTTCCAAATTGCTCTCCAGAATGGTTGGATCAGTTCACAACTCCACCAACAATGCATTAATGTTTCAATTTTCCCACATCTTCTCCAACATTTACCATTTTCCTGTTTTGTCATGTTAGCCAATCTGATAGGTGTGATGTGGTACCTCAGAGAACAACTACTCTTTAAGTCTGGTCAATCAACTGCTTCAGAATCAATATAATTATATTAGCTGCTAGCCATAACTTTCCACCTTTTCCATAGGAATAGTTTGGGGTAGTTTATCAAATTCTTTTAAAAATATATACATAGTATTTTATTTTTTCCCAACTACATGTCAAAATACTTTTTTGCATTTGTTTTTCCAAGATTTTAGTTCCAAATTTTTCTTCCTCTCTCCTTCCCCTCCCCTCTTCCAAAAATGGTAGGCAATTTGATATAGGTTGTACATGTGCTATCATGTAAAACATATTTCCATATTAGTCACAGTTATGAAAGAAAAAACAAATCAAAAGAAAAAAAACAAAAAAGAGTAATGTAAGTGAAAAAATATACTTTGATCTGCATTGAGTTCTTTATCTGGATATAGATAGCATTTTCCTTTGTAAGTCCTTTGTACTTGTCTTGGATCATTGTTTTGCTGAGAAGAACTAAGTCATTCATAGTTGATCTGATCACACAATGTTACTGATACTGGGTACAAGGTCTTCCTGGTTTTGTTCATTTCACTTTGCATCAGTTCATATAAGTCTTTCCAGGTTTTTCTGAAATCTGCCTGTTCATCATTTCTTATTACACAATAGTATCCCATTATATTCATACACCACAGCTTGCTCAGTCATTCCCCAATTGATGGGCATCCCCTAATTTCCAATCTTTGCTACCACAAAATGGCTGCTATTAATATTTTTGCACATGTAGGTCCTTTTCCCTTTTTTGTAATCTCTCTGGGATACAGACCTAGTAGTGGTATTGCTGGATCAAAGAATATGCAGAGTTTGGTTGCCCATAGTACCAAATTGTTCTCTAGAATGGTTGGATCAGTTCACAACTCCACCAACAGTGAATTAGTGTCCCAATTTTTCCACATTCTTTCCAGCATTTACCATTTCCTTTTTTGTCGTATTAGCCAATCTGATGTGTGAGTTGGTACTTCAGAGTAGTTTTAATTTGCATTTCTCTAATTAAAAGTTATTTAGAGGACTTCTTCATATGCCTGTAGATAGCTTTGATTTTTCATCTGAATATGGTCTATTCATATTCTTCCACCATTTATCAATTGGGGAATGGCTTATACTCTTATGAACTTGACAAAGTTCTCTATATATTTGAGAAATGAGGCTTTTATCTGAAAAACTTACTGTAAAAGATTTTCCCCAGTTTTTTGCTTTCCTTCTAATCTTGTCTGCATTGGTTTTGTTTGTGCAAAACCTTTTTACTTTAATGTAATTAAAATTATCCATTTTACATCCCATAATGCTCTCTATCTCTTGTTTGGTCATGAATTCTTCCCCTCCCCATAGATCTGGCCTGAAGACTATTCCTTGCTCTTCTAATTTGCTTATTGTGCCACCCTTTATGTCTAAATCATGCATCCATTTTGACCTTATCTTGGTATACAGTGGAAGATTATGGTCTATACCTAGTTTGTGTCCTATTGTTTTCCAGTTTTCCCAGCAGTTGTTGACAAATAGTGACTTCTTACCTCCAAAGCTGGGGTCTTTGTTTTTATCAAACACGAGGTTACTATGGTCATTGACTACTGGTTTATCAAATTCTTTACTAAAATCTAGGCAAAGTAAATCTACATCATTTTTATGATCTACTAATTTACTAATCCTACCCCCCCAAAAAGAAATGCAGGCAAGTCCCACATTTGTTATACTTATATTGGCTCTTTGTTATAAAAACTTCCTTTTCTAAATGTTCACTCACCAATAATGAGCAATTTTAAATTTTTGCCAAACATTGAAGTTAAACTCAGTGACCTACATAGTCTGAAGACTCTTCTCTTACTTTTTCTGAAAATCTTGACATTTTTCCAATTTATTATTTGACAACTATTTTTTGCTATGCCATCCAAATCCTTGTGTGTGTGTGTGTGTGTGTGTGTGTGTGTGTGTGTGTGTAGCAGATTTATTATTTCAAAGTAGTGAGTGCAGGGCAGCTAGGTGGTGCAGTGGATAGAGCACCAGCCCTGGATTCAGGAGGACCTGAGTTCAAATCCGGCCCCAGACACATAACACTTACTAGCTGTGTGACCCTGGGCAAGTCACTTAACCCCATTGCCTAGCCAAAAAATAAAATAAAATAAAATAAAAACAAAGTAGTGAGTGCAAGGGAAAATAGGTAATATTCATGAAGGGACATGGAGAACAATCTTCAAGGATAAAAAGATCTGGATAGTTGAGTCTATGCCATTTAAGGGAGTGCAAATCCACACGGATTAGATTATAAATCTAATTAGATTATAAATCTTTAATGAAGCACCTTCACTAATTTCTTATCCATGAACCTGTTAAAATAATGATTTGTGGATTTCTATATTTGAGAGTTTGAATATTTTTAGAATGTACCTAATGTAGAGTAAAAGTAAAATGGACCAAAAGGTGAAAGTGGTTGAATATGAAAAGAATAAGTGAAAAATTAGAATCAGGAGACCTGGCCACTATCCCAATTCTGACACTATCTAGCCATGTGATTGTAACCAGGTCACAACCTCTCTGGACTTCAATTTCTTCATCTATAATAGTGAGGGAGGATTAAACCAGGTGACCTCTAAAATTCTGATTCCAGCAGAGGAACATTTGAGAACTCATTACTAAAGACTCATTTTAGTTTGTTCTAGCATAATTTTATAAGCTCTGGACTAAGGTAGTTTTTTTTTTAACTTTCCTTTCCATAACTTCCTTCAAACCTTCTCTACAAAAATACCTCAGAGCTGCTGCACTGAAAAATCAAATAGACATCTAGATAGCTATAATAGTGGTATATGAATGAATAAATCTGATAAAATATTTCAAAAAGTGACAAATGCTAGCACTGTTCATCCACAAAATTAGAGCCTAAAACCAATTGGTCTCCATTTCTCAGGCTCCCTGAATAACACCAACAACAACCACAACCTCACATTTATATAATATTAAGGTTTGCAAAGCACTTTCCAAATAGGCATGCAGGCTGGGCTGTGATTAGACATTTTTATAACCAGGGCAAAGAAGGGTAGGTGTGAGGTAGCTTATCTGGGTGCTGTCAATGTCTTACAACTTGTAGTGTCCAGGGGCAAAGTTCTAGTCACACCAACCTAGTTATATGTCTGCAAGCACCCATATTGATTTTCCCAGGGAACACAAAGCCCCACTGAGTTCCATCGAACAACTTCCTGAACCCAGTGGCCACTCCCCACTGTGAAAACAGTCTATTGGCTCTCCTTACTCAGCTTGGATCTCTAGAAAGTATGGTAACAGAGGTGTTAACAAGTGGCCTGGGTCAGCTTCAGTACAAAGAGAAGGGGTGACAAGCAATGGCATCTCACTGGTTTTGTAGAAAAGTATTGTCAGAACCAAGGGGAAAATTCAACTATCTCTAAAAACTAGATTTCTGCCTATGGGCAGGAAAGAAAGCTTTATACTGGAAGCCATTAAATCTCACATGACTTGAATGTCTTTCATTCAAAAACTTTTAAAATGGAACCCATAAAGCTATTCTTCACTGACCTCTATACTGTTCCTTGAAAAATAAAGTATCTCATCTTGAATATAGACTTTAAGTTCTTATACCCTTTATACTGGAAAGTGTTAGAACTTTTAAAGGGAAAAGAATGTGGGTGGGAAGGAATAACATTTTAAAGAGAAAACTTTTAATTATCAATCACAGAAGACATGGATAACCACTTCATGTGGAAAAACATCCAATGGAAACTTAAGAGAGAACAGCTCAATTTCCATTTTCTTTAAGAAATTTCATTATACTTCCCTGAAACAGAATTAGCAAGGAAAGAAATGCAGGCTCCTCTTATAATTTTTTGAAAGAAATTCTGGAAATTGGTAAACATGCTTCTCCAGCACTTCTGAAGACCTTGCATTTCTTATCTCCAATAACCCAGTGCCCTCTGCAGGGCTTTGCTCCACACTGCTTTCCTGTGGCATATCAAGCTCTGTGGGCTGTTGAATAGCTCTGCAGCATCCTCTCCAATACAAAGTCATTTTCAGGAAAAGTATTATTTGAGTTCAAGGAAAAAGTCACTTGAGAAAACAAAGGGGGAGGGGAGATTGATTAAAAGCTGAATATCAAGTGGTATAATTACTATGACAAAGAGCCAATGATTATCTCTTTGTCCTTTCTAAAAGTGATTTAATTTGGTCTTTGTTGAAAAACAGTTTCATAAGGAGGCTGAACTATCAATATAGGTGGCTTCACAGACTCACTATGGGGCACACAATGAACTGAATCAGATCTTATGAAAGAAGTTCAATGAGCAGAGGATTAATTAGTTGTGCCTTTTCTAACTATAGCTATTAGAAGGCTCTAGCATCAGGACACAAAGGGAAGTAGCTCAGTATTTTTTTTTCCCTCAACTTGCAGTGTTATAAGATCAAGATAGGGAATTGGGCTCACTGAACCAGATCAAATGCAATGAGGTAAAGGAAGCTTTTTCTGAGGCATGAATTGGAGACTTGTAAAAGTGCCCACGTCCAGGATATTACAGAGTACTAGTAATGCAAATATCAAGAAACTTCATCTTTTTTTTCCCTTGACCTCAAAACAGTGACTGGGGAAAGACAAAAAGTAGTGGCTTTGGGTAAGACAAAGAGAAATAAGATTTAAGATATGGAATTGGGAACCAACATGGAATGAGAAAGATGGTGAAAAGATGGACTTGGGCATGATTGGACCAGAAGATTTCATCTCCATGCCTTTGGGATGGCTTTCCTCCACACTGAGTGTGTACTCCCTCCCAAACTATCTTGCATTTAACCACTTTGCATTTATGTATTGATTAGCTTCATCTTTTTATGTATATTTGTTATCTCCCCCATCGGAACATGAGCTCTTGGCAAGTAGAGACTGTTGCATTCTTAATATTTGTGTCCCCAGTGCCCAGCAGTGTGCCTGGTGCATAGCAGGTACTTGACAGGTGTTTGTTGATGCAAGAAAGAAAGAAGGAAAGAAACAAAGAAAAAAACAGAAACAAGGGCAGGAAGGAAGGAAGAAAGGAAGGAAGGAAGGAAGAAAAAGAAAGAAAAAGAGAGCAAGAATTTCTCCTTTTCTGATGAATTAATATAGATAGTCCATTAATGATAATATAGTTGCTCTTAGTGCCAAAAGAGAAGGAGGATTTTTCCCTAAGAGAGGTAGTGTGAGTCTAATTCCCACGGCTGAGATTGTCATGAAGATGGAGAAGCTAGTTTGAATCATGATCTTAGAACACCAAATAAAATTGTTTTGCCATTTCTCTGTGAGGCTCCATTCCTACCCACAGGAAGGTGAATAATTTCTCTAATTAGATAACTAGTGTGTCTAACTGCATTGGAGTCTTAAAATGTCTTTCCAGTGTTGTAGTGTGTGGTGATTGTTAATAGATGTATGGGGTTGAGTATCTGGATTTAATCACTGACTATACTAGGTACAGCTAAAAGAACAGTTTGGTTTATTATTTTTAAATAGGAAGGGAAATTAAGGTTAAATTAGTGCTAACAATCCACTGAGGCTCACGACTTACTTGTTTGGGAATGAGTATCACCGCTTTGGGAAGCTGACAACTCCAATGGTCCCACAAAAGCATTTAGAAAACAGTTTTGAAAAAGATTCTACTGATGTGAGGAAAAATGCAAATGTCTTTAAGCTAGAATCTAATATTCTTTTGATTTAATATGTGTACTTTTTGAATATTTAAGTCTAAATGAATTGATTTTTACCATTGGTCAGAACAGTCATGAAGATTTTAAGCTCCAAAACTCAATTTTCCTAGCAGATACTTTCTTCTCCAATCAGACTGTTCTCCTTTGGACACTTGTCTCTGCTTGAACACTTCCAATGGTGGAGAACTCACTACCTAATGAATTAGTCCATTCTATTATTGGACAAGTCTTCAATCAACCAAAAAGTACTTATTAAGCACTTACTACGAAATAGACACCAGGAATATAAAAAGAAAAAATAAATGAGACCCTCCCCAAAAGAATTTACATTCAATCAGAGGAGATGACATATACCCATGAAAGTAAATACAAGATAAATTGTAAGAGGCAGCTAGGTGGCTCAGTAGATAGAGCTCTAGACTTTGAGTCAGGAAGACCTGAGTTCAAATCCTACCTCTGACACAAATTACCTGTGTGACCATAGCCAAGTCACTTAACCTCTATCTGCCTCAGTTTTCTCATCTGTAAAATGAGGATGATAATAGCACCTACTTCCCAGGCTTGTTTTGAAGATAAAATGAGGTAATATTTGAATGACACTTGGCGAACCTTGAAGCACTATATAAATGCTAGCTATTGATACTGTTATGAAAGATAACATAGTATAATATATAGCATGTTGGACTGGAATGAAATTCTTAATAGTTCACATTTACAGAACATTTGAAGGCTTGTAAAATGTTTTACTTATATTCTCATTTGATCCCCATAGAGGAGGTAGGTGATGCCCCCATTTTATGGATGAGAAAACTTACTGATCAGAGAATTTAGATGACTTGCCTAGGATCACTGAACTAAGCTAGTAAGTATAAGAGGCAGGATTCAAACTCAAGTAGTGCTGACTCCAAGTCCAACACATTACTCACCCCACAATGCTCTCAAAATCAGCCTCCCTGTAACTTTTGTACAGCATTTAGTACTTTGGGCCAAAGTTAACTTGCTCCCAAATTTGATTCCAGCCTATGCCTAGGCATAAATAGGGTCTCAGATTACCATACCTTAGACAAGAGTCTCTGAGCCAAGCTCATTACCACAGGGTGCTGAGAACTCTAATGCAAGATGATCACTACCATCCTTAAAGACCATTAACATTCAGGAGCATAAAGAGACTTGCAGATCCCCAAAATAAGATTCTCATCTCTAAAACAGCCTTCCTCTGAATCAATGGCCAAAGTTCTAACATTGGACAATGCATATATAATTGACATTAGTAGATAAAGTGAGAGTCATCAGTAGTTGAAGGGATCTGTGTTCCTGCTGGATAATCATGCTGTAAGCACAGTCCTCAGAACCTATATAAGGGAAATAATCTCTACTAATGAAAGGTCACATATTGGGAAATAGTAACCAGTAATGAGTGAGAGCCACCTGCTGGTTCTTGCTATATCTATCCTGAAATCAATAGCCAGGTGCCATTCTCCTAGGCTCCCATGACAGATAGGACTATCCTACTAGCAGCCTCATCTTCAAAGCCCTTAAAAGAAATCAGCTCCTGTCTCATAGAAAGGTCCAACTCCTACTTTTTCTTTTTATTAATATAGATGGTGTATATTACAAACTTAGTACCTTATTGTTACTCTATTCTATAATGGTGTGTACCTTACAGTTTAGCATATTATATGTGATTTCCATTATCTGTCTTTACCTGCAATTTCAAATGTATATGAACTCCCAGTGCAGTAAATCCCTCAACCCAAACAGATAAACCGTAGCCTTAGAGAAGATGAGATGACTTGCATAGTGACAGGTAGTAAATTTCAGAACTGGTATTTGAACACTGATCTATCTGACTCCAAGTCAAGCATTTTATCCACTCCACCAAAATGCTTTTGTATATTTGAATAAAATGTTACTATATAATACAGTCAGTTCTGTTGTAATCCTTGCTAATTTGAAGTGGTTCACAATAACTCACAAGCTAAAACCTCTCAGATGACCACTTCTATGCAAACTTCAGGTCTTTTTTAGGCAAAGTGCCATATTTATTCTATATCTCTGGTGCTGTGGGCAGAGGAAGGCTAGTCTGCCCCTACTACTTTCTCCTACCTTCCATCAAGGCCAAAGCCCATTGAGGCTGGTCCTGTGGGAACCTAGGAACCAGGGCACAGGCTGAGCATCAGCCTCAGGGACTATGCTACTATTTGTTGCAGTATTTATGTATTTTTTAACCATTTAATATGTATAATACTATACTACTGTTTTATTAGGTTTCTCTCTTTTCTTTTGTGTCATTGGTGAAGTTTTTGAGTGTCATGCCCTCAGCTCCATTTTCCCTATAATTCTCATGGTTTTTATTGCTTGATTTTGCATAGCTGTGATTTTTAGGAATACATATGTTGTGTTACAGCAGTGTTTTTAGTACAGTGCCTGGTATTATGGCTAATTATGGCTTATTGATTAATTGACTGAAGAGCTTGCATCTCTCACTAGTTTGTAAGGAGTTGTACCTAATTCTTTGTTACCTCATAAAGCCTTGCTAACCCTATTCTAGAAGAATAGGCAATGGGTTATCTCTATCTGAAGGCTATAAGCTCAAATCCTTGTTTACTAGGAACAGATGTAAATATTCTATTGTTATAAAATTTACTGCTAAGTCATGTCATTTATGTAAGACATTAAAAAAACTGTGGTAAATTCATTTTTTATCATGGATTTTTGTGCTAGATAATGACACCTCATCCTTGCATGGAAATGTCATAATTTGATCTTTTGAATTAATCTCTATCAAAATACAACCCCCATGGATTTAAAAATTGGGAAGCACATACCTGAAATGAAAGATTTAATTCTGCATGGGGAAATTTTGAGCACCTAGAATGCAAGTGGCCTTAGAGAGGAATTTTAAAAGACTAGCCATCCAGTGGGAACCTTCCACTACAATGTCATTAGATTAAGCCTAATTTAGGTTTTATATAATTAATGTAGATATAAGAACTTTGGGTTCCAAGAAGACAAGTCTTGCTTTGGTCAGAAAGAGATTTGGGAATTGGGGCTCTGGTGCCTGAAAATGGATTTTACAGAAAATGAAACAGAACTATTTTCAGTGAGCCTCTTAGAGCAGGAAATAACTATGCACAAAAAGTAAACACTCTTCTGGCTACTCTTTGGGGTTAAGAAAAAAATTTCCATTTTGTAAAGCCTTCTCTTAAAAGGAAATTGATTTGGGCCATTTGTTAACAATGTAATGAAACCCTAAATGCAGTGACTCCAACATCCACCCAACTACCTATATACATGTCCTTATTCAGCACTAAATTAGCATTATCTAGCCAAATCATTCTCCAACTATATGAAGAACAGATCCATTTAATGCCATCTTTCACAAGAACACTTTCTACCCAGCAAACCTCATGCTAAGGGCTTTTGAGAACTCTGTTACTAAGACACCACTAAAGAACCGCTGCGTTTCATTTAAAAAAAAATCTCATTTTCCTTCTGACTTGTTTTTAAAGAGCTTTGGTTTTTCCCTATAGTTGCCACTTGACCACTTCACCCATATTTTCAACCAACCTATGAGTGGAAGAGGAGGGAAAGAGATTAGACCAAAAAGAAGACTGGTTGTGGCAGAAAAAGACAAAAGAAGCTAATTTTTTCATTCTTCATTATAATCCCAGAGTTGATGCAGGTGACTATACTATAGCTGTAACCATTACTCCATGAGGAGATGGGAGATGGTAGAGCAGGCTTTAGATATGATATGTATGATATCATGCTCTTCAGATTGATATGTAGTAGTGGCAGAGGGGCCATCAAGAAATCCTAACCAAAGAGCCCCTAACTTCAAATGTTCTCCCACTGCAAGAGGACCTAGTATTTATTAAGCATCTACTATTTGCCAGGTACTGTACTAGATACTGGAGATACAGGTAAAAGGATGAAGCAATTCCTATTCACCTTGAGCTTACATTATTTTTTTAAGCAACTAAACATATTTTAATTAGTTATATTTTGCATTTTAATGTATTCTGTTTTTTATGTCTTTTGTTTTTTACATCATATAATGATCCTAAGTATTTTTCCCCTCCTCAAAAGTCATCCTATATAATAAACAATATTTTCTAGACAGGAAAAAAATTCTGCACAACTGATCTATACATTGAAAAAGTCCAACAACAAGTACAATGTATTATATCTGTGGACTTCCCACCTTCACAAAGAGGTAGATTGGGAGCATCTTCTCACATCTTGATCTTTGTAATTTTGTTACATTCACTTTTGATTTTTTGGTGTATAGTTGTTCCTTCCATTTACATTGTTGTAGTCACTGTATTTACTGGTTTCTTGGCTGTGTTTACTTCATTCTGCATCAGTTTATATAGATCTTTCCATACTTCTCTGTATTCATCACACACATCATTTCTAACAACACAGTAATATTCTATTACATTCATGTACCACACTTTGGTTAGCCATTGACCAATTGATGGATATCTTCCTTTGGTTCTAATTTTTTGCTATCACAAAAAGCACTGTTATAAATATTGTAGTATATGTGGGGCCTTTTTTTATTATTATTATTAATGGCTTCCTTGGGGTACAAGCCCAATAACAGTATCTCTGGTTCAAAAGGTATAAGCACTTTAGGCTTTTTTACTGAATTCCAAATTACTTTCCAAAATGGTTACACCATTTCACAGCTCCAACAACAATGTGTTAGATTCTGAATCTCACCTCTTCCCAGTGAGCCAGGATTAGATGCAGTAGATAGACTGGACTAGATGCTATGGTAACTCCAAAACTAACATTCTCTAAAATTGTTACAAGATTACAACTCTGCATTTCCATAATGAATCAATTAATCATCAATGATTTTTAGGTTTCTACTATGTTCCAAGAAACACACTAGGCATATAAGGATATAATGCCAAAATTGTTACAAGATTAGAGAGATAACAATTCTGCATTTCCATAATGAATCAATTAATCATCGATGATTTTTAGGTTTCTACTATGTTCCAAGAAACACACTAGGAATTATAAGGATATAATGCCAAAAAACAAATAGGCCCTGCCCTCAAGGAACTTACATTCTATCAAAGAAGTTAACAGGTACATAAATATGTGTGTGTGTGTGTGTGTGTGTATACAAAATAAGTTTTTCTTGTGGGAGAAAGAGGTGGAGAAGACATTGACCATTGGTATGACAGCAGCTAAGCTTTAAAAAAAACTAGGATTTCTAAGAAAAAGCAGAGAGAAGGGAGTACATACCAGGTATGGGGCACAGCCAGTACAAAGACAAAGAGTTGAGAAATGGAGTTTTGTATGTGAGAAGTAGAAAGAAGGTCAGTTTTGGTGGACCAGAGTTTAAGTAGCGTAATGTGTAAGAAGGGCAGAAAAGTAGGTTGGAACCAGTTGTGAAGGATTTTAAATGCCTAACATAGGGATTGATAACAAACTCCCTCACACATAAGGCCAAATTGGAATGGTTCACTGTTCTAATCATGTGTGTTTTGTCTTCCTTTCCAGGGGCATAGAGGAAGAAAAAGGAAAATATAATCTAAAGTAAAGTAACATAAGATAGTAATAAAGATTATACAAAGGAAAGTAACACAAAATGTAAAATCAGATAGCTAAACCACTCTAAGAGCTAGGGAAATAAAAACAGGAAGGCTGAATGTCTCTGGAGTAAAAGCAGCCAAATTAGAAGACAAGAGAGTCCTAAGATTGTTTTAACTGCCCAGTACCCCTCCTATGGAATACCCAAGAACAATACTTTAAGTCACTGGTAGCTAAAGATCTGCCTGCAGTTAGAAAGAAGCCACATGATGGAATCTCAGGTTTGCTTGTTTGTTTATATCTCTGCCTCTCTGGGAAGGATACCTTATCTGCACTCTGAAGACCTGAATTTAAATTCTATTTACTGTGACCTTGGGCAATCCACTTCACTTCTATAGGCTTCAGTTTCCTCATTTCAATTAGCAAGCATTGATTAAGTTCCTACCACTTGCTAGATCAGGGGTGGGGAACCCGAGGCCTCAGGGCCACATGTGGCTCTCTAAGTCCTCAAGTGTGGCCCTTTGACAGAATTCTGTCAAAAGCCTGCACTTGAAGACCTAGAGGGCCACATTTGGCCTCGAGGCCGTAGGTTCCCTACCCCTGTGCTAGGCACTGTGCTAAGCACTATGTTAAAAGAAAGGCAATAAACAGTGCCTGCCTTTAAGGAGCTCACAACCTAATGGGAAAGATGAGCAAACAAATATGTATAAACAGATTATATAAAGGATAAATAGAAAATATTTAAAGAAGGAATTTTCTAGAATTAAGAAGGGTTGGGAAAGGCTTCCTGTAGAAGATGAGCTTTTTAGTTAAGACTTGAAGGAAACAAGGTAAAAAATTTTCCCTTGTAAAATAAAGGTGTTGAAGTGGATGAACTCTAAGTCACCTTTTGTCTAAATCCCACTCCTTTAGATGTCCCAGGAGTGTATTTGGAGGAAGGGGGAGAGGATCAATGACTCTCTTAGCAAAATAAAATAAGGGAATGGAGTGATAAGGAAGTTGAGGAGACAGTTGTATTTTAAAGTGTAGGCAGGCTAGGTGAAGATATTTGATACCCAAGCCTTAGTAAATGCCTGGAAGGTTGAAGGCCTGTGAAAGGAGAAGGCTGCTCAGAGTACACAAGTAGCACATTTGTCTGGAGACAGTCCATTAGATAGAGATAGGCATGAGAAGAAAGACAGCTCCATATTTTGCTTGGAGGCCTGGCATTCAAAGTTATGCCACAGTTCTGGCCCATCAACAGTTTTAACTATTCTGCTAGCTTGGCTGAATCACAAAGTAACTTCAGAAAGAAAACCTCAGGGGCATGAGCTATATACAATATTGATTTCCATTTGGCAGGTCCATAAATGAGTATAAAGCACCAACTTAGCCAAGCACTTCACATTTGCTTTTGTATGCCACCTACAAGCTAGAACTGCCATCACCATGTTCAAGAAAAGAAACTGAGGCATAAGAAGGCAAATGGATTTTTCCCATGGCACAGAGCTAGGATGAGAAATCATTGACCTTGTGGTCATAGACATAGAACCTCAGAATTCAATGGGTCCTTAGATGGGTTATTTAGTCTGGGCCATAGTTAAACAGAAATCATCTCTGTCATCCCCAGCTGGTGGTCATCCAATCTCTTTCTGATGACCTCCAGGAATAAAGAACCCATTCCCTCCAGAGGCAGCCCATTCCTATTCATTAGAACTGACTCACATGGAATCATTTCCTTAAATCAACTTGAAATCTAGCCCTCTACACTTTCCTAAATGTTCCTAGTTCTGGCCTCTGGAGACAAGCAAAACAAATCCAATTGTTCCTACACATGACAGCCCTTCAAAACATCAGAAGGCAGCTTTCACATATCTATTATTTTCTTTTCTGCAGACTGAAATGTTCCCAGTTCCTTCTGCATATACCATTGTCTCTAGTCCCCTCATCATTCTGGTCACTCTCCCCTGGGTTCACTCCATTTTGTTCCCAAGAATATGGATATAATACAATGCTCCTGATGTGATCTGACTAGGACAGAGTGTAACAGTGCCATCATCTTCCTTGTTTCCAGCTTACTGCTTGCTTGCCTCACAGTGGTTTTTAACAGTTAAAGAAAAAGTATCTTTGGTGTGCATGCCAAGAACCCACTTCCTGTATCACAATGAGGTCTACTCTCCTGTGAGAAGATGGAGAGATTTGGTGTAGGAAAATACCTTGGTTTTCTACCCCAGGAAACAGCCAAGTCTATATTCTAAAATACAGAAGTGACGTTTGCTCAAGTTATAAAACAACCTCTATTATCCCAACAATTAATGATCCCAGCTATCCAATCCATATCAATAATCATTCATTAAGCATCTACACCACTACATAAAAATGTAGTTCTGAAAGAACACCATCTATGAGGACCTGAGCAAGTAAGGTTAGGTTAGTCATTTAAAATTCAAAGGAAACATCTATGAAGATAGAAAATGCTTTGTAGAGCACCAGCCCTGAAGTCAGGAGGACCTGAGTTCAAATCTGGCCTCAGACCAAACACTTGACATGTACTTAGCTGTGTGACCCTGGGCAAGTCACTTAACCCCAATTGCCTAAAAAAAAATCAATTAAAATTTTAAAAAATTACCTATACATAAGTTTTTAAAAAAAAAAAAAAGAAAAAGAAAATGCTGTGTAAATCTTAAAGCATAGTTTATTGTAACATAGTTTATTATTTAGTTATTTAGTTTGTAGTTGTTGTTGCTGTTGTTATTGTTATGCCCACAATTCTGGCAGGTGATGAGAAGTTGCAGTGGCAGACAGGTCAGAGCACTGGACTACATACTAAGAGATCTGGATTCAAGTTCCAACTTTAACACTCTGAATGAACCTCAAAGAAATCTCTGAGATTCAGTATCCTCATCTATAGAATGTTGAGGGTTAAACTAGATGACCTCTGAAATCCATTCCCGTTCAGACATCCTATAAGAGGCCCTGCTCATTTAAACCAGATAAGAAGTCACAACTAATACTGGGATGACAGGTCAGACAGATTCCAGCCAAAAGCTGTGGACCTGAATCTAGACTGATCCATTCCAGGACAGATCTAAAAACCCAGAAAAATAGAAAGCAGTACAAGTGTCCTCTCCCGTCCACAGCAACCCTGGGTCATCTGAGCTGCCAGTGGACCATCTCTAGTTATAGAAGAACCCTCCAATGTTTTCTGAGGGATTCAAGCTACTCTTTGGCACATTCAGGGTGGATTTGAGCTCACAGATCAACAAAGCTCTGGAATCAATGTAAAACAAATAAACAACACTACACAAGGAATAAATATACACCAGCTCCCTAAGAACTAGGTTTCAGGTAATCATTTCATTCTTTGTGTTCAAATGCCTAGCACATAGTACAGTGTCTGGAACATACCACTTGCTATCAAGTATTTATTAGTTGATACATCACAATACTTCAGTGGATCAGTGATATCTGTTCACTAATAATTAAGAAATTTAATTTATACATTTCAGCACTATTACAGAAGGACAGTTCCTGCCTTTGTTTACATGGTTTTTGTAACACAATTTATTATAGTTTCATCTCCAATAAAAATCACCATCTCTTGCTCTCCTGAGCATCTGATACTACCGGTGCCCACTCTTGTCCAGTTAAGACTGATTAGTGAGTAATTTCAAGTGCACATTCATTTCCTGTTGTGTAGAACAGGAGCTCTTAATCACTGTTGAACTACATTCTGGCAGAACCAAGGGACTTTGGCAGGTGCATTTTCTTGCATATCAACTAACTTGCATATTGTCAAATTTTGCTTGTGTAATCAATCCCTAGGTTATGCTATTACTGAGTGATCGTTGCACCCTAGGAAAATCTCTAGTAGTCATTAATGTCTCCTTTTGTTTACTCCTAAACATTGTTTTGTTTTTGTTTTTGTTTTTTTGTTTTGTTTTGTTTTTTTGGCTAGGCAATGGGGTTAAGTGACTTGCCCATGGTCACACAGCTAGTAAGTGTATGTGTCTGAGGACGGATTTGAACTTAGGTCCTCCTGACTCCAGGGCCGGTGCTCTATCCACTGTGCCACCTAGCTGCCCCAAACATTGGGTTTTTAAAGAAAAAAAATGAAAGTGAATAGTTAACCTATCGGTCATCTTTTATTTAAAAGATTTTCCTCACCCCACTTCTTCTTTTTGGTGTTCTAGGCAAGGCCAAAACTAGGCCAATCGAGTGATTCAGGCTCAGAGACTACAAAGGAATGAGTTATTTGTGGACCATAAAATGCAATAAAAACAACTTTATTAATTACAAGAAGTTAAAAAATATGATATTGAAACTTAAAAGGGATATAAAATGCAATTCTCTACTTCCACCATCACCACAGCATCCAGTCATGCTATATCAGAGACTGAAGGTGGTTACCACAGGTAATATACACTTAGGTATAACCTCTGCTACAACCTTCCCACTCCACCCCAACCCCAATCCTGGCTAAAACTCTTATACTTCAGATGACAAAGAAGCCAGCTGGTCTTCCTGATCCCTTGAAGAACTAGCACAAGCAAAAGAACCACTGCCCAACATAAAGGGCACTAGATAGATTGCGAAAGAAGGAAATGAGATGATACAAAGGAAATGGCAAAATGTAAATAAAGAGGAACAGGTTCCTGCCACTGTTAAAGCAAAAATGTGGATTCAATGCCACTTTCAATGGTACACTGTTATGGAAGCCTGGCACTCAACTTCAGTGATGGCTCCCATTCACTGCTCCTCCCACATCCTACCCCTTAATGGCAAGGTCCATAAATTTTTCTAGAGGATATTCCACTGATAAAATAGTCTTTAAAACAGCCCTGGCAATTGTAGAGGGAGTTAACACAGCATAACATGATATACAACTGGGGTAATATGTGTGTTTATGATTTCTGAGTAATGTGACAAACAAGATGAAAGATTAGACATTTTCTACAGTCCTCACTAACTCTCCAACTCCCTGAAGTAGGGATTATGTGAAAGAAGTAAAGCAAGCACAGTTGTCTCCACAGGCCAAGACACCAAGAAGCCTAACAAGGCTTATGAGCTAATAGCAAAGAGTGTTAATACCTAACACAATCAGCACTCCCTCTCCTAATAGCCCCCATACTTTAGCAAGGCACACAATCCTAACACAAATTTGTTCTGTGGTATTCACTCAACAATTTCACTGTTGCTGCCATGATCTCTGCCAGCACACCCTACATTTTCCCTCACTCCACTATGCTAAGACAAGGAGCAACAGACCTCTACTCACTCACTTGCATAAGAGGGAGAATTATTAAAAAAAAAAGTCAGGAGGATGCCCTGCATAGGGACTGAAGAGTGTTCCGCTTGGTGATGTAGCTATCAACCAGAAAAGTAAACAACAAAAGAAAATGGGGCAGGGTCCCAGTCTGTGAGAAGGGAGGCTAAAACAGATTTGAGGTAAAAGGGGTTAGAATATAGATGGGACCAACTGTGTACTCCCCCCAACAGATTGGGTTCAGTAAAAATTGAACTCCCCAAGATTACAGAAGGCTGTAACATCTTTAAGGTTCATCTATTGAGGAGTTTGTATAAAAGGGAAAGGAGTCAGACAGTGATAGGGTAATACAAAAAAAAACTATTAAAACTACCAAATATCTCAACAGAAAAAAATCTCAATTAAAAAACCTAAAGCTTGAGCAGATAAATCAATAGAAAAAAATATTAAAAACAAAGGAAAATGACCACCAAGACAGCTAAATGAGTCCAAACACTTCTAAACAAAGGAAATTAAACCACCACCTGAAGAGGCATAAAAACATGGATTCCCAAGCAAATATGGAACTACAGCAAGATGTTCCCAGTTAGTTGATGAAAGAACTCAAAATCTTAAATTGAGTTAAAGTAAACAATGGAAGAATGCATGGCCTGCATAAAAGAACAAATTAAAATTTAAAAAAAAAAAAACTTGATTCCAGAGAGTGGAGCTAGATGGTAGAGTACAGGCAGCAACTCAGCTGAACTCTCCTGATATTCCCTTCCAAACAACTTTAAAATAATACCTCAAATCAAATTCTGGAGTGACAGAGCCAAGAAAAGGTTGGATTGAGACATTTTTCTAGTCCAAGAAAAGTTAGGAGGCTGACAGGAGAGGTCTGTGACACTGGGGTGAGGGTCAGCCTGAACACTGCAGCAGCACCAGCAGCAGGCCTTGGAGGCACCTGTAACAGCAGCTTTGGGACCTCTCAGCCCAAAAACAGAAAGAAAACCAGACAACCGGTCAGAAAGAAATTACAAGGAACTCTTTGCTAGCACTGCGTGAAGGACCATGTGGCATTGCCCATCTACAGTTCTGGGTTTCAGTTCCAAGGTGAAGAAGAGCACTAGAGCTTGCAACTTCAGGGGAGCAGGGACCCTGGACATAGTTCCAGGGTGGAGGGGCAGCTAGGTGGCGCAGTAGATAGAGAACCAGCCTTGGAGTCAGAAGGACCTGAGTTCAAATCTGACCTCAGACACATAACACTTACTAGCTGTGTGACCGTGGGCAAGTCACTTAACCCCACTGCCCAGTCAAAAAAACAAACAAACTAACAAACAAAACAAAACAAACACAGTTCCAGGGTGGAGAAGAGTGCTTATGTTCACTCACAAGGAAGTAGGGGCCCTGGTCTCAGCACTAAGGCAGAAAGAAACATCAGCACTTATAGCTGCAGGAGAGCAGTGAGTCTGGTAACAATTCCAAAGCCAAAAGGAGTGCTAGCTGGCAGTTGCAGGGGAGCAAGATCTCTCCCTGGGTAAAATCCAGAGTACAGGCCAAGAGAATAGTGACCACACCTCTTTGGATCATACCACCTTGGAAGCACCAAAAAGTTAGAGATTCTCAGAACTAGATCTGAAAACAGCAGGACAAAAAACCTGAAACTTAGAATAGTGCCCCCTACACCCCAGGAGCAGAACCCAACTTAAACATAAAGTTAAAGGGCAAAAAATGGACTGGAAAAATAAGGAAACAACAAAAAAAAATCTGACCATTAAAAGATACTAGGGGCTGTATCCCAAAGAGATCATACAAATGGGAAAAATATTTATAGCAGCTCTTTTTGTGGTGGCAAAGAATTAGAAATTGAGAGGATGCCCATCAATTAGGGAATGGCTGAACAAGTTGTGGTATATGAATGTAATGGAATACTATTGTGTTGTAAGAAATGATGAGCAGGCAGACTTCAGAAAAATCTGGAAAGACTTGTATGGTCTGATGCAGAGCGAAGTGAGCAGAACTAGGAGAACGTTGTATACAGTAACAGCCACATTGTGCGATGACTAATATTGATAGACTTACCCCTTCTCAGCAATACAAGGATCTAAGACATCTCCAAAGGCCTCATGATGGAAAATGCTATCCACATCCAAAGAAAGAACTATGGAGTTTGAATGAAGCTCAAAGCATACTATTTGCTATTTTTTTCTTCTATTGTGTTTTGTTTCCTCTTTCTGGTGGTTCCTCCTATTGGTTCTCATTCTTACTTACAACATCACTAACGTGAAAATGTTTAATAGGAATGTAAATGTATAGCCTATATCAGATTGCACACCATCTTGGGGAGGAAAGTGGGGAGGGAGGGGAAGAAAAATATAAAACTCAAAAACTTATGGAAGTGATTGTTGATAAAGCAAAATAAATTAATAAAAAAAGAATATGAAATTTTTAAAAAGCTACTAGGGTGACAGGGAAGATCAAGACACAAACTCAGAAGATGATAACAATGTCAAAACAGCTACAATTAAAGCCTCAAATTAAGAAAAACTTTGCATTGAACACAAGCCTAACAAGTTCTGGAAGAGTTCAAAAAGGATTTGAAAAACCAAATAAGAGAGATAGAGGAAAAATTGGGAAAAGAAATGACAGTAATGCAAGAACATTATGAAAAGACAGTTAACAACTTGGTAAAAGAAGCACAAAAAGATACTGAAGAAAATAACTCCCTAAAAAATAGAATTGACCTAATGGTAAAAGAGGCACAAAAATTCACTGAAGAGAAGAACTCCTTAAAAAGTAGAATTGAGCAAATGGAAAAGGAGGTATAAAAGCTAACTGAAGAAAACTATTCCTTAAAATTAGAATTGGACAAGTGGAACCTAATGGCTCCATAAGATATCAAGAAACAATAAAATGAAATCAAAAGAATGAAAAAATAAAAGAAAATGTGAAATATCTCATCAGAAAAACAACTGACTTGGAAAACAGATCCAGGAGAGATGATTTAAGAATTATTGTACTATCTGAAATCCATGATCAAAAAAAAAGAGCCTGGATATCATAATTCAAGAAATAACAAAAAAAAACCCTGCCTGGATATCATAATTCAACCTGCCCTGATGTCCACCAGAGAGTAAAATAGTAATAGAAAGAATCCACCAATCACCTCCTAAAAGAGATCCTAAAATGAAAACTCCCAGTAATATTATAGCCAAATTCCAGAACTCCCAGGTCAAGAAGAAAATGTTGTAAATAGCCAAAAAGAAACAATTCAAACATCATGGAGCCACAATCAAGATCACACAAGATATAGAAGCTTCCATGTTAAAGAAACAGAGGGCTTGGAATACTATATTCCATAAAGGAAAGAAGTTAGGATTACAATCAAGAATAACCTGCCCAGAAAAATTGAGTATAATCCTTCAGGATGAAATGGATATTTAATGAAATAGAGAACTTTCAAACATTTTTGATAAAAGGAACGAAAATTGAATAGAAAATACAAGACTCAAGAGAAGTACAAAAAGGTGAACAGGAAGAGAAGTCATAAGGGACTCAATAAGGTTAAACTGTTTATATTTCTATACTAAAAAAATGATACTTGAAACTCCTAAGAACTTTGTCATTATTAGGGCAGTAAGAAGGAGTACATGTAGACAAAGGGCACTAGGTTTGAGTCGACTATGATGGGATAATCTCAAAAAAAAATTAAAGGGTAAGAAAAAAGGGATGCACTGGAAAAAGATGGAAGGGAAAGAACAGGGAAAACTATCTCACTTAAAAGAGGCATGCAAGAAAGAGCTTCTAAAGTAGAGGGGAAAATGGGAAGGTGGGCAATGCTTGAACCTCACTCTCATCAGAACTGATTCACAGGGGGGCAGCTAGGTGGTATAGCAGATAGAGCACTGGCCCTGGATTCAGGCCCAGGATCCAGCCTCAGACACATAACACTTAGTAGTTGTGTGACCCTGCACAAGTCACTTAACCCCCATTGCCCAACACAAAAAAAAAAGAAAGAAAATTGAATCAGAATTGATTCACAGAGAGAATAACATACACACTCACTTGGGTATAAAAACCTATCTTATCCAACAGGGAAGTTGGAGGGGAAGGTGATAAGAGAAGGGAGGGCAGATGAAGGAAGGTAATGGTCAGAAGCAAAGCAGACTTTTGAGGAGGGACAGGTTAAAAAGAGAGAGAGAAAAGGAGAAACAGGGGAGGAAAGTAAGATGGAGGGAAATACACAGTTAGTAATCATAACCGTGAATGTGAACAGGATGAACTCATCCATAAAATGGAAGTAGAGAGCAGAATGGATTAGAAACCAGAATCTAACAATATGTTGTTTACAAGAAGCATGCTTGAAACAGAGAGACACAAATAGAATAAAAATAAAGAGCTAGAGCAGACTCTATCATATTTCATCTGAGGTTAAAAGTGGCAGGGCAGAGAGACAGGGGTAGCAATCATGATTTCAGACAAAGCAAAAGCAAAGATAGACCTAATTGAAAGAGATAAGCAGGGAAATCTGTTCCTGTAAACATATATTAACAAATTAAAAAGATGAAGATTTATGAACTGAACATGTATTATAAAAATTTTAAAACCAACAAATAAACACAAAATAATCACAAAAGAGGAGTATTGAAAATTAGAGAAGTAAGCAGATACAAATTGGAAACCAAAATGAATATAGAAATGATAAACCTAAAATCTGGTTCTTTAGGGGGAAAAAAATTAAGAAAAGTGATAAACCTTTAGCCAACTCAGGTAAACAGGGAAGAAAATCAAATAAGCAAAATACAACTAAATAATGTGTAGTCACAAAAGAAAGCAGAAGAAATAAAAGAATTATCAGAATCTATTATGCACAGCTATATGCTAACAAAACTGAGGACACAAAAGAAATAAGAGTAAAACCTTCAAAAATATAGACCCAAACAAAGGTAAAAGCAAGCAGATATCTTAAATAACCCAATCTCAGGAAAGGAAGCAGATCTAGCTATCAAGGAATTACTGAAGAAAAAATCCAGATGGATTCATAGAATTCTATCAAACTTTTAAAGAACAATTACTGTTAATACTACACAAATTTTTCTCAAAAAATGACAAAGAAAGCAGAGACCTTTGTGAGGAAAAAATATAATCTTAATATCTAAATCAGGAAAGAATAAAACATAGGAGTTAATATCATGAAGATAAATTTTTTAAATTTAAATGAAATCCTGTTGCAAATTAGGAGAGCATGGAATAGTTTACCTGTAAGATATATTGACAAGGGAGGAATTTAGAACCAAACAAAATATAGAGAGCATTACAGAGTGCAAAATGGATAATTATGATTATATAAAACTTAAAAGGCTTTGTACAAACAAAACCTATGCAAACAAAATAAGAAGTAAAGCAAAAAACTGGGAGGGGGAATTTTGCAACTAGTGTCTCTGATAAAGGCCTCATTTCTCAAATATATAGATAACTGAGTCAAATTTATAAGAATACAAATCATTCCCCAATTGATAAATGGTCAAAGGATTTAAACAGTTTTCAGACAAAGAAATCAAAGCTATCTATAGTCTTATGAAAAAAATACCCTAAATCACTATTGATTAGAGAAATACAAATTAAAGCAATTCTGAAGTACCACCTCACATCAATCAGATGGGCTAATATGACAGAAAAGGAAAATGATAAAAGTTGGAGGGAATATGGGAAAACTGAGACACTAGTGCACTATTGGTGGAGTTGAGAATTAATCGAACCTTTCTGGAGTGCAATGTGGAACTATGCCCAAAGGGCTATAAAATTGTGCATACCCTTTGATCCAGCAATAGATCTGGATCCCAAAGCAATCCAAAAAGGTGGCAGGGGGGAACCTATATGTACAAAAATATTTATAGCAACTCTTTTTGTGGTGGCTAAGAACTGGAAATTGAGGGTATGCCCATCAATTGAGGAATGGCTGAACAAGTTGTGGTATGTGATTATAATAGAATATTATGGTGCTATAAGAAATGAAGAGCAGGATGATTCCAGAAAAACCTGGAAACACTTACATGAACTGCTACAAAGTGAAGTGAGCAGAACTAGGAGAACATTGTACAATGTAAAAGCAATACTGTATGATGAATGACTGAATGACATTCTTAGCAATACAATGATCCAAGACAATCCCAAAGGACTCATGATGAAAACTGCTATCCCACACCTCCAGAGAAAAAAATGATGACATCTAAATACAAACTGAAGCATACTATTTTTCACTCTCCTTCTTTCTTTTTTTTTTTGAGTTTCTTCTACAAAATGACTAACATAGAAATGCTTTACATAATTACACATGTATAACCTCTATCAAATTGCTTACCATCTCAGGAAAGGGGGAGAAGAGGAAGGGAAGAAAAAAATTTAGAACTCAAAACTTTTTTTAAAAATATGTTAAAAATTGTTTTTACATGTAGTTGGGGGAAAAAATAAAATATTATCTTTAAAAAGTATTTTTTAAAATAAAATAAAATCCTGTCAAATAAACTATAGGAATTCATACAAGAAATCATTCATTTCCATGCTGTATTTATACCAGGAATACAAGGACAGTTCAACATTAGGATAACAATCAACACAATCATGTTAAAAACAAAAACATAAAACTACACAATTATCTTAATAGATGCAGAAAATGCCTTTAGCAAAGTACAACACTTATTTATACTAAAAATCCTACAAAATATTGTCATAAAAGGATCTTTTTGGATCTTTTTAGATATTTATCTGTTTAGATATTTTTAGACATCATAAAGAGTATCTATTTAAATCTATTTAAAACAAAAGTAAGCATCATGTGCAATGGAGAAACAACTGAATCCTTCCCAATAAATAAAGGAGTAAATTAAGAATGTCTATACTCCCTGCTATTATTTGATTTAGTTATAGAAATGCTAGTTATTGTAATGAGACAAGAGAAAGAAACTAAAGATAGGCAAAGAGGAGATAAAATTATCTTATTTGCTGACTGGCATGATGATTTACTTGAAAAATTCTAGGGAATCAGCAAAAATAGTAATTTAGACAAATAGCAGCTTTAGAAAATTTGTGGGTTCTTAAATAAACTCACAAAAATCAACAGCATTTCTGCATAATACTCAAGAGGCAGTAATAGAAATAGATCTCCAGTTCAGCATGGCTATAAAATTCATAAAATATTTGGGGATCAGTCTACCAAAGCCTCCAAAATACTTGTCTAAATTCATCAATTACAAAGTGCTCCTCAAAGAAATGAAGAACAACTTAAATTGCTGAAGGAATATTCAGTGCTCACAGATGGGCTGTGCCAATATAACCAAAATGACAATAGTACCAAAGTTAATTTACACTTTTAATGCTTATACCTATCAAACCACAAAAGCAATACTTTACAGAACTCAAAATAATGACAAAATCCAGTAAGTGGAACAAAAGATTTAAAATATCAAGGAAAATAATGAAAAAATGTAGAATAGTATTTCCAGACCTTAAACTATATTATAAAGTGATAATCATTTAAGATTAATTGAGCTCCAATAAGGACCAAAAACCTGAATTAATCTTTTCTCTCTGCGTAAACTAAGAATGCCCCTTCCTGTGTCAACAGCTGAAGCTGACCAAGAGCATTCTTCTGTTTACAACCACTAAGGCGTCTTAGTCCCAATACTACCTTGAATGGTGGGACTTTTCTTATCTATCTTAAACACAGATATCCAGGATCTGTAATTTCAATTACACTTTGACATTCTTCTATTTTATTGTATTTACAACCTATTCAATTAAGAAAATTCCTTTCTCATGCTATGGTTAAACATATATGAAGACCATAAATCTGAGTAACATAGACATCCTGAGTCAGGGTTTAAATGTCCTCCTAAATTTGCTTGAGTCAGTCAGAGTTAAAGCTGTGGCTCCGTGTACATGTCACTAACTTAAGGGAATAAACAAAATGAATTTACTTATCTCCTAGCTTGTTGTCTCTTTAACCAACTTTTAGGTCAACAAAAGCAACTATAATCAAAACCATTTGGCATTGGTTTAAAATATAAAGAAGCAGATCAACAGAACAGACTACACAAGAGAGTATCAGAAACAATAGAACTCAAAAACTCAATATTCAAAAACCCAAAAACATAAAACATTTGTGTAAGAACATCCTATTTGATTAAAGACTATTGAGAAAACTGAAAAGCAATCTGGCAGACTTAGATCAACCTCTTACACCATATTGGAAATAAAATTTAAAGTGTTTATATTATCTTAATATTAAAGATTAGTCCATAAAAAATTTGGAGAAGCAGATTACATACCTTTAGCAACCATAAGAAGAAATATAATCTTAACCAAACAAGGGACAGAGGGAATAAAAACACTGAAAACATTGATTACGTAAAATTGTAAAGATTATACACAAACAAAATTAACGCATCTAGATTAAGAAAGGAGGCAGTCAAGTAGCAAAAATCTTTTTATAAAATTTCTCAGGTAAGCTTTTGGTATCCAATACAATTAGACAAACAACTCATATGATATACACATGTAAGTGACCAAAAGCCATTCCCCAATAAGTAAGTGGTCAAAGATATCAAACAGTTCTCAAAAGATGAATTGCAACCATATAAAAGAATGCTTCAAATAATTAATAATAAGAAAATTGCAAATCAAAATGACACTGAGGTTTTATATCACACTCAGCAAATTGCCAATGATGAAAAAAGAAGGAAACAATCAATATTGGAGGGGTTGTGGGAAGACAGTCATAACAACAGTATATTGTTGGTGGAGCTATCAATAAATAAAATCATTACAAAAAGTAGTTTGAAATTCTATAAATAAAGTAACTGAAATGTCCATATATTTATTCTACTACTAGACATATAACCCAGGGAGGTCATTGCAAAGATTAAAGTCCTCATATACACCAAAATGTTTTAAGGAATATTTTTGTGGTAGCAAATTAGAAACAAAGTAGATGCTCATTGATTTATGAATGGCTAAACAAATTGTGGTACATAAATGTCATGAAATTTACTATTCTGTAAAAAAAAATTATTAATATAATGACTACAGAGAAGCATGGACTTCACTCAGAATGAGGTCAAGGTCAAGTAAGTAGAGCCAAGAAAACAATATACACAATGACTACTACAACAGTGTAAATGAAAATAACCACCACAAAACAACTGAAAAGTGAATGTTTCAAGATTGCAAAGAACAATTATGGCCACACAGAAAAAAGAAAACACCTTCCCCAGCCCCACTTCCTTGCAGAGGTGAGAGGTCTCTGGATGTGGAGTTTCATATATATTTCAGGCTTTTTCAATTTAACAACTTGTTTTTGATGGGTTTTCTCTTCATTCTCTTTTTTAGTATTTTATTTAAAAATATTCTTTGTTATAGAGATTGACTCTCTGAAAGAAGGGGAAATACAGGAAGAAATTTAGACAACAGAGAAACAAATAACATTTTAAAAATTATTTTTAAAAACTTATGGACTATGTCCAGTTCAATTCAATTCAGCAAACATTTACTAAATGCCTGTTAAGTGCCGGGCATTGTGCTGAGCGCTAAGAATATAAATAAGAAAAAAAAGACAGTTCCTGCCCTCAAGGAGCTTACAACCTAATGGGTGAAGACAATGTAAAAAGCAAATAGAAAAGTAGGGGGGCAAGAGGTACCAAGTATAAAGGCATGGCATTCATGGAGTTGAAACTAGACAGATGTGCTGACAAAAAATAGAGAGTTACCTAGAAAGTCTTGAGTCCTCTATAAAGAAAGATTTGGAAAGGAGTTTATTGTTCTATTCTCCAGATCTCTAATCACAGGGGAGAGGCAACTGAAGGAGTTGAGAAAATATTGAATACCAAAAGCCAAAGTCAATCTGCTTGACAATAAGATTTCTGGCATCTGCTTATCCTACAGGAGACAGGATATAAGTTATCAACAAACATATGTAAAAAATGTATATATATATGCATATATATATATACGTATACAGTGAGAGGGAGAGAATTATTTGCAAAGAGGAAGAAGAAGGAAGAAAATAATCAAATAATCAATCAACGAGCATTTATTGCTAGATGCTGAGAATACAAAGAAAAAAATTAAACAGTACCTTCCCTCAAGAAGCTTGCATTCTATCTGGGGAAACAACTCAGACTTAAGCCACAGCAACATAAGGGAGAGACCAGAAAAGGCTTAAGGTACACATGGTACTTAAACTGATCTTTAAAGGAAACTTGGGATTTTAAAAGACAGAGAAGAGAGAATATTCCAGGAAACAATCAATGCAAAGGCATAGAGATAGTCTTTTCAGAAGGACAGTAAGGAGACAAGATTTCCTAAACTATAGTGTTTGAAGGAGAATAATGTGTAACAAAGCAAAAAAGGTAGGTTGAAGTCATGTTACAGAGAGCATTCACTTTCAATACAGGGGTTTATATTTGTTCCTGGTGGAACACTAGAGTTTTATGAGCAGGGATGTGACATGGTAAGACCCGTACTTTAAAAAAATCACCTTGTTGACTATGTGGAAGATAAACTTGAGAAGGAAAAAGAGAAGAGATATTAATAAGGAAACTATTGCAAAATCCAGGCTTAAAGTGGTTATTAAGTTATTAAATATACATATATACATACATAATAAAACTTTTTGAAAAGATAAAACTATATCATATTCTTCTCTTTTTCTATTCTTTGCATGTGGAAATGTTCATATTTGTTGATGTTTGTTAATAATCAAAAAAATATTTCTAAGAGAGATTGTGGATAACTTCCACGAAAGCAGTTTCAGTCCAAAACCAGATTACAAGGAATTCCTAAGTGAGTGGGGGGTGAAAATATGGAGACAATGAATGTAGACAGCCCTTTCTTGGAAATTTGGATGTAAAAAGGAGATATAGGCAATAAGTTAACTAAGTGAAAAGTTTTTTTCAAGAATGAGGAAGAATTTTAGTCATAGGGAAAAACTGTAGAGAAGAATATATTTGTAAGTGGCAAGGATCTGCTTCCAGTAGATACAGAGAAACAATGAAAAGATGAGAGAACAATTAAGAGGGCAAAATCACAGGGAACACAAGAGGGAATAAAATTAAGGCCACAAGTAAAAAGGTTAGCCTTGGGCAGGGGAAAGCCCACATTTTCCTCTTAGACTAGAACAAAGGAGGAGAGAATATGGATGATAAAAAGAGCTTTAAGGGATAGAATTGGGGGAAATGAGTAATTCAGGACAGATGGTCTCTACTTTCTCAGTGAAGGAGACAAGATCTGCTGAGAGGGATAAAGGAGAAGGTGGTGAAAGGAGAGAGGAAGTCTGGAATAGCCACTGTGGAGAATGTGATGAGTCAATAAGGAAAGAAAAAAAGAATTGCCCTCAGCAGAAGTCAGGGACCACTAAAGTGTAGATAACATCAATTTCTGGTGAACCTAAGCTTTCTCAAAGAGCATTCATCATCATGTGAGCAGTGCTTGAGAAAGTGGAAAGTAAGACTGGCCCAAGATTGAGGAATGGCAGTTCTTCAATCCTACATTCTTCAGGAAGCCTTTCCAGGTCCCCCAGCTATTTGCGACTTTCCCTATTTCTTTCTATCCACTATGTTATTTACATGGTATCTCTTCCATTATAATGGGAGCTTCTTAAGGGTAGGACAAGTTTTTATCATTCTTTGTATCTCTACTAGCACAGGGCTTGGCTTGTGGTCACTGATTAATGCTTATTGTCTGACAGATAAAAACAACAAAAATAACAATAATAGTATTTATAAAACACCTTAAGGTTTATGAAGTATTACATACATGTATGTTTGTATATACATATATAGTACATGTGCATATACATAGAAATATACATACATATATAATTTGAATCTTACAATGATAACCCTATAAAATAGATGCTATTATTATCTACATTTTACAGATGAGCAAACTGAGTGATTAAATGACTTGCCCAGGGTCACATGGCTAATAAGTGTCTGAGGCAGGATCAAACTGTGCTGCCTAGCTGCCCCCATTAGAATGAGTACTCCTTCAAGCCTGGGATTGTTTTCACCTTTGTCGTATTGTAGGCTTAACACTTAGCATTGTGCCTGGCACGTAGAAATTTAATAAATGTTTGTCAAATTGAATAAGGGCTACTTAACATGTATTTCACTCAGATTTATACTCCATGACCCAAGTCTGCTTTTGCTCACTGTACCAGTAAATTGAGATATTAGAATGGCTACAAAAGGCTTCACAAAAACAGACTGACTCCAATTTTGAAACAGCTTTTGTTAATTGATCCACGTGTGCACACATGGCAGGGGAATGACCAAATCTATTTAAATTGATTTGTATAATGCCATGTACAAGTGCACTTAACACAATTCCGAGGGAAATATGCTGATATTATAGCAGCCAATCATCCTTGTGTTGGTCTGATTATCCCATGTACCCACTTATCTGGAGCCTACATCTACATGGGCCATTTATCTGTACATCAGATGGGAGCACTGCTGACAGCCTTAAGGATAATTATCTCTCCTGGCTTCTGCCACAACCAGTCAAGAGCTTAATTACAACCAAATCAAAAATGAGGGGCTGCTGGCACATTAGAGCACCACCAACTCCTGGAGAGAGAGGGAAATTAGCCTTTTACCATCAGCAAATGGCTATTGATGACTGTTCGTTTAGGGTAAGCCCTTACATCCTATAGACTGAAAATTACCATTATAGGTACCTTCATGAAGAACTGTTGTTTTGTCACTTTTTCAGTCATGTCCGACAGAGATAGAAAATGGAAGACAAGAAGATCCCTGACACATAATCATAGCAAAATGTATAACAATTGGGTCTTGAACCCTAGGTCAGATTGGATTTACCTGGGAGCCTCTTTCAACAGTAATCTCCGGTTCATACCTCTAGATTTGTCTGTGTCTCAAGTCTCTCTCTTCCCTAATTTACGCGCCACTAACTTAGTTGCCTAAGGGATTTTCCTAAACTCCTCTTTTCAGCATTTAAAGGCTTTTACAATCTAGCCTCAACGTGCCTTTTTTTATGTTACTATCTCTGTTGTCTCTATGCTGCAATCAAACTGTACTTCTTACTACAAACAACGCTCCAAATCCTATCTTCATGCCTTTTAATTGACAGACATCTACATCTCCAAGAAGCTGTAGCATGAGCAGCAGCCACCCCCTGCTAAAACCATCTTGGCAGACAGATTAAACCAGGTTGAGGTTAACAAACAGGCCTCAGACCTGTTGATGAGGTAGGGGAATGTCTACCTCAAGTATGTGAAGACTTTCTTCCTGTGGAATGGGCAGATGTGAACAATTTGTTTCAACAGCCATGAAGGCAGTTGAAGCAAACACTGTGGAGTGCTTAGAGCTTGGTCAGACATCAAAAATGTCAGTCATCCATTGCATCCCAGGCCATCACCAGTTGTCTTGACTTTTGTCTTGCAACTAGGCTTCAATGATTCTGGAAGAAAGTGAAGCTGTCCACTTTGTGCAACTCTGTACCACTTAAATCCAATTTGTGGGCAAGTCAAGACATCACCCAATGATGTCATTGGTCCTCTCTGAAAACAAAACACCCATACCTGGAGTTCACTCACTCCTAATCTGTGCCTCTTGTTCAAAACTCAGGTCAAGTACCACCTTCTCTTGAAACCTTTCCTGATCTCCCTAACTGAAAGTGCTCCCCACCCAATACTACTACTGTATTTTTATTTTGTATATCCATACGTAGATATATAAATAGATAATTGGTGAATAGATGTAAGATATGTAGCACTCTCAACTCTGGTAGCAAACAGGATGATGAAGATGATATGAACCTCATCCTGTTCCCATGTGATTTTGATCTACATCTATTCATCTATTATATACGCATATATACGTACAGATATGTACATATTTGTATATATATATGTATGTATATATAGAGAGAGAGAGACACATATTTGGAGATAAAGGGAGGGAAGGAAGGAGGTAGGGGAAAGGAGAGAGGGAGAGGAATAGAGAAAGGGAAAAAGAGAGGGGGAGACAGAAAGAGAGAGAGGGAGGGAGAGAAGAGGAATAAGCATTTAAATAACACCTACTATGTACCTGGCATTTTTACAAATGTTATCTCATTTGATATGTGTATATATACATGCAAATATCAGCTTTTCATAATGCAGTTAAAAATATTGGGCTGTAAGTTCATCTTCTGTAAACCCACTGAAAACATCTTCAGGCCAACTCCAGTAGCAGACAGGATGATAGAGATGATATGTACCTCATCCTGTTTCCATGTGATTTTGATCTCCTCTGCTAGATCTCTATGTCATGAAAGCATTTAGAGATGATGAGTAATTGGTATGGCAATATCTAATATGTTGTTCTTTTAAAAAGGCTCATATACATATGCATATACTTGTTTATATTCACATTGCATATTACATATATAGAGAAAATCGAGGGGCACTTTTACAGAGTAGATAGAAAGTTAACTTTAGTGTCAGGAAGCCCCATGGTTCAAGTCCTTCCTCTGATATGTACTAGCTATGTGCTGGGCCATCTCCACTTGTCCTGATCTACATCTGGCCACTGCACCCAGATGGCTCTGGAGGAAAAAGTGAGGCTGGTGACTGTGCATAGCACTCTCTCACTTAAATCCAATTCATTTGCAAGTCATGGCATCAACTTCCTGATGTCATGGTCCTCTTCAAAAACAAAGGACAAATCACACACACCTCTTTGAAAACAAAGGACAAACCACACACAACCACAACAACTCTCTATGTGACCATGAGTATATGTCCCACCTGAGATGCTTATTGCCTGCATGACCTTGGGTAAATCATTTAACATCCCTTGACCTCAGATTCCTCATTTGCAAAGTGAGGGGAAAGCCTACAAATAGCCTTTAAGATCTCTTCTGGCTCTAGATCTATGATCCTATGAATATATGTCCATTGATTTGCATATGGTGCTCAGGGACCCCAGGTAACTTTCTAAGACTAGAAGAAGTTAGGGATAAATTGGCTATCTGTATCCGAAAGGGGACATGACTACAACCGGGGTTCTCTACATCAATGGAATCACAGGTTCAAACCAAATCAATTAGATTAGTCAATTAGAAGAGAATAAGAAATTAGAATGGATTAGATATATAATTAGATATATGAAAATTAACTCAAAATAGTTTAAGAGAGATTTTAACTTTCTAAGAGAGTTAACTTATAACTAAATGACTAGTTTAAAGTTTAAAAAACAGAGAGAAGACGGAAAGAGGGGGATAGGGAGAGGGGAGAGGAGGACAGGGGGAGGGGGAGAAGGAGAGGGAGAAGGAGGTTTATTAAGCATTTAGTATGTTCCAGATACTGTATTAAACACTAAGTGTACAGATATAAGCAAACAAGACAGTTCCTGCCCTCAGGGATTCTAATGAGCATGACAATATTTAAAAGGGAGCTGGAAAGCAGGGAGGTAGGGAGGGAGGACTGAGGAGAGGGTACCTTTCTGCTGCTGGTGAAGAAGTAAAGAAGACCTGGGCTATCAAAGATTGATTTCAACTAGCTAACTAAAGTTCATTGTTCCCATATTTGGGATCAAAAACCCAAACCCTCTGGACTGAGACATCACCTTCACATCATAACAATTTCACCATTAAAGTCACCCCAACTAGTCAGGAGACCTGTTTATTTGTATTTATCCACTTTCCCAAGGAAATTCTGTACCTTTCAGGTCTTTTACTACTTAGTCAATTTCCACATCTGGCCAACTGCATGTCTAAACATTCAAAAACATTTTTAGTCAAGAAATCATGCACCTTTGGACTAGGCCTGAGCCAAATGCCAGTGAGTTTATAAGGAATACAGGTCATACAAGAATAGTGGCAGAAAAAGAAGCTTATTTAATATTTTGTCTCAGGAAGAAATGATTAATCAATCTTTGCAAGGCTGAAAAAAAATTTAGCTTCCAGGGGCAGCATAAGAACAGGTTGCAGACCAGAAAGTAACAGCTGCCCATTCCACTGAAGGTTTGAAACCACTCACTCAATCACATATTGGACAGAGCCCTCTGAGCCCATGTGACAATTTTGTCAAGACAAGCCACAATCTTAAATTTCAAAATCAAATGCGTTTTTCACATTTTGGGCATTCCATTCCCTGCAGAAAATGAGGAAGCAGGAAGAATAGAAACACTTAAGGACTTTTTAATGCTGTGTCTATCCTTGACTTGGATTTTGCCACTAACGTGGACCTCTCCCAAAGGAGAATCTGGTGGTGTCAGATTTTCACAATGTCTCTATCACTCACCTGATGGAATGGTTTCTGTCAAGCATTAAGTAGAAGATCTTAGGACAAACTTCCCTCATCCCTCTTTTCAAGATGACTGCTATGAATGAATGCCACCTCTACTACACCCCTGCCCTCAAACCCTTGATTTAAATCACCACTCACGATTGCTTAAGAGGGATCCTTCAAAGCTTTAGAGATAACCAGGGAACTAATTGGCCTTTGACTCCTGAAAAGTGGGTAGTAGGTAGTACCTTTTCTGATGGGGGACACCACTCTAAGACAGAGCCATAACTAGGACAGACAATCCAGACTTTCATTCAGGATACTGAAATTTAGAAGGTGCAAAAATTTAACATGTGCATTTCTTCAGCAACACATTACAAATTAGAGTTGAACAGGAAGCTACTAGATTCCCCATTGCTACTGAATAGCACCTACTTGTAAGTCACTACAGTAATTAATTCCCTCTCCCATAGTTGAATTTGTCTTTATTACTTCTTCCACTATTTTCATATCATGAATTACTGAATTTATTTGACAATTCATTTCTACCTCTTGTCCCTCAATACTAAAATTACATGACGTATGATCCTGCTCCCAACTGTTAGAGAGATAAAGGACTTTCTCAAGATTAATAGCCACAGCTGAAATTGGGACTGGTGCCAGAGACACTGCTGAAGCTAGTGCATGAGGGGTGCCTGCTCCATGGGTGAGCTTTTGTGAGGCCAGATGTCAGTAGCAGCAGTAGCGAATGGGAAAAACTTCAATTAAAGAACATCCACAGTCTGGTCCTATGACACAGGAAAAACTATGTCTCTTGCCAGTCAGAAAAGTCAAGGTCTTCCCCATCTGGAATGGCAAGGACTAAACCCAATGACAGAGAAAGATTTGCCTCAGTAGAAGGTCAAAGGCAACAGAACAGTCATGAGAGAGAACTCAATAGAAAGGAGGAGACCCAGCAAGAGCGCCTGACCCACATGGGACTCCTGCTTTAAGGAACCACAGAAAGGGATCCCACACAAAGCAATAGCTGGCAAGAGCAAGAAGGAACGTCAAGAAAATAACATCTGGCAAAAGCATCAGGAAACCACAGAGGAGAGAATGCTGCCAATTCAGGACCATAAACAACTAGAAATTTACATAGATTTTTGAGAAGAAGGTTTCTGCTTATTAGAGAATTTCTTTTTGTTTCCTCAAGGGTTTAGTTGGGCTTTCTTCTGCCTCTCAATAAAATGTTCTTCAATATCACGAACGATGTGCTTGTACGCTATAGGGAAGGGGAAATGTTGCCATAGTACAGTGTCCAAAAATTTCCAGGTACAGATTATGAACCAGAGGAGTAAGGAGTTCCCTAATATGAATTTGGGTTCTTCAACTCATGAAAGTCCAATGCGAGTTTTGCAAAACTTGGTCTGGAATCCCGATTCATATTTACTCTCTGTGTCAGTAAGTCAATAAACATTAATTATGTACTTACTACATGCTAAGAACTTGGGAGAGTGCTGATGATACCAAGAAAGGAAAAGATAAAGAGTCCCTGCCTTCAAGGAGTCTAAATTCCCATGAGGGAACAATATGTGGATAACTAGGTATATACAATTTATTTACAAATTTGGTGGTAGGTGATCATAGAGAGGAAGGCACCAGCAACTGAAGGGGACCAGACAAGGTCTCTTGCAGAAGGTGGGGCTTGAGCTAAGTCTTGAAGGAACCAAGTGACAGACATGAGTGGATAGAACATTCCAGGCATGAGGATCAGCCAGGCACAGCATTGGAATATGGTGTGTCCTGTTCAAGAAACTGCAAGCAGGCCAGTGTAGCTCAATCTGGGAATTCATGAAGGGGAGTAAAGTGTGCCACAATAAATAATATAGGAAGGGACTAGGTTGTGAAAAGCTTTGAATGCCAAATAGGAGTTTATATCTCAACCTCATGGATCAGGGGGAGTTATATAGTTAGACTACTGATGGGATGCTTGGGTGTTTGTACTCGGACCCTACTTCCAAGATTGTATTTCTCCCTGGCCTCAGAAACAATACCACAATACCCCAACAGTTTCCCTCTAGCCCAAGGACCCTATCTCTGGCAATAACTCATGAGTGGGCCCAGTGAGGCAAACTATCTCTCCCTGTTACAAGAACAAGATGACCACTGTAGAATTTCCCTTGTACTATCTTGTACCAGCAGAACTATAAAGTACCGATTCCCGCAGTCACCGTATACAATCCAGAGGTCAAGCTGTAGACGTCAACTCCTGAAGCTACCTTGTTTCAGACATAACAGGCCAAAAACATACCCCTTAGGAAACCCCGCTCCCCAAGGTTTCCAGTAGTGAATGACGTAGTTGTATGTTATCACCTAATTAGCATACTTGCCACATAATCTACTACTTTTCCTATATAAGTTTTAGCATCATTCCTGTTAAGCTGCAAATTCCCTAAGGAGCTCTGCCCACCATGGCAAAATTCCTTGAGAATCCTCACCCAGTATATAGCGTAACAATAAATCTTTGCCACCTTGACTTAAAGAATGCTTGAGTCTGTGAATTCATTCCATATGACCCCATCCTATGCTCTGGTCTCTCTCTATGACAACACTACCACTTTAGGAAAGTGGTAGCTTGGAGAATGGATTGGAGTGGGGAGAGACTTGATGGACAAATTGCTTAACCTTTCTGAGCCTCAATTTTCTCATCTGTAAAATGGGGATAACATCCACAGTACATACTTTTGAAAGTTGTTGAGAAGCTCATATAAGATAACATATATGAATCTTAAAGTACTATTTAAATATCTAACATTGTTACTTTTCAGCATGTTTGGATATCTTTCTTAAATATCACCACAGGAAAATATCCCTTTTTCCTCTCATCATTTAATCTCTGTGAGACCGCTGTAGTGATATAGGAGGTCACAAGCTATTTAAAAGAAGTCACAAAGCACCCTCCATCAGGGGACTGAGCCTAGGCTTGAGAAGACACAAGCCCACCTGTCAAAGAGATGAATGGAGAACTCGGTAGCAGGGCAAGTATAGGCAGAGACTGTGGTTATTACACAGGGTGAAAGAAGCTGAAAGACAGGGAAGAAGATCCAGGAGTAAACTTTCCATCCTAAACTCTTTTCCCAAGTCTATGAAAATGACTACTAAAAACAAAAGTTGTTTTTTATTTAGTATAGTAAACAGGTTTTTCTCCCTATGGAGAAGAGGTTACATATATAAAGCACTTTTGCAAAGTACTGTTACCTATATTATCTCAACAACAACCCTATTAATGAGGTCATGCAAACAGTAATCTTTTTTATGGGTGAGGAAACAGGATCAAAGAGGTTAAATGATTGGTTATGGTCACACAGCTTTAAGTGGCAGTCTACAAGAGGAAAAAAAGAAAGAAAAATAAAACAGTTCTTTGCTGTAGAACTCCACACAGGAAATACAATAACACCACTCCACAACTGAAGGATATATGTTGACTTTCATTCTTTGAGGCACTCACCTGCAAGATATCCTCTGAATCAGAAAAGTTAAATATCCAAGTTTGTAATGAAGGGGAGATAAGACACTAAGTTCAATGATGTAAACACCTTTGTCATAGCATTTATGTTGAGGGGATGTTTTCTTATTAGGCTAAAGAAGTGATTGAATTATTAGACCCACAAAGTTATTTAGAAACGGATTTCTATCGTCCTATGATTCTTTGTTGTTGTTGTTGTTGTTGTTGTTGTTGTTGTTGTTGTTGTTGTTTTTAGAAACCTTGGGCATTTAACATATACAAAACAGGTTTTCAGATTTAAAAAATTAACCATCCACTGAGAGCTCAATTAATTCAGGGAATCCTAATTAGTTCTTTGTAATAAGCTATAACCAAGTGGACTATACTTCTTCTTCAAAGTAATAGAAGTTGGATTTTTTTGAGGTCCTTCCTTTGTCTTTAGGTAGTGGCTTTTCAGAGATGCATCTTGGAAGGGATATTTGTGCATAACGTGCCCTCTTTGGAGTGTCTTGGGCTTTTCCACCCCAGATCCCAGTGGGTATCCAATTCCTCACTCTTAGTACAGTACATAATGACTGATCATCTTGGCTCCTTACGCATCTGGAGAGGGATAGGAAAACCAGCTGACTACAGATTTCTCTGGAAAAGCCAGGGCTGCTTACTTGAAAAGTTAATCCAAATCAAAGCAACTTCTCTTATCTTAGATTTCTGCTTAGTGTAAAGTGCACAAGTGTACACGTGTACAAGTGTAAAGCCAGAAGGAAACTTATAGACCAGGTCAGTCCTCTCATTGTACAGATAAGGAAATAGAGAGGTCAAGTGACTTTTCCAAAGCTCACATAGGCACTAAGTAGAAGACCTGGGGTCTGAACCAAGTCTTCCAACCAACAAATCCAGTGTTCTTTCAACTGTACTACATTGCTTAGACACTAGCAAAGAAGCAATACAATATAATGGTAAAAACACTAGACTAGGTGTCAGGAAACATGGTTTCTAATACCGGAGATGCCATTCACTGGTTCAGTGGGCAAGTCCCTGCTACTGAGTGTACAGGGAGAAAATCAGTATGCATTTTTGTCTGACCTGCCTGAGGTAATCTGGATAAATATCAAGGACTTTACCTCCTCAAACCTCAATTTCTTTATGTCTCAAATAGAAATTAGAACATTGGCCCCATCAACTTCATGGGACTGCTTTGAAACTAAATGAACTTTGAAAAGTAAAAAATGGGAGGTTGGAGGCAAGATGATAGCACAAAGACAGGGGTTTGCCTGAGCTCTCCCAAATCCCTCTCTATACAACTTTAAAATAATGCTTCAAAAGAAATTCTGGAGTGGCAGGACCCATAAAAGGACAGGATAAAACAATTTTCCAGCCCAAGATATCTTAGAAGATTGGTAGGAAAGGTCTGTCCCACCAAGATAAGAGTGGAGTGCAGTCCAGCACAGGCGACACCCCACAAAGATAGCAACAGACTCACCCTGGCAAACCAGCAGCAGGACTTGGGGGCAACTGAATCAGAGGTGGCAGCTTCCAAAACCCTCAGCCCACAGAAGGTAAAGGGGTTGGACAACTGGTCAGAAAGAGATTACAGGGGTCCATTTGTTAGCACTGGGTGCAGGACCCTGTTGCATTGCTTATACTTGATCACAGTCCCAGGGTGTGGAGGAGCACAAGCATACCAGAGATTGTGGGCACAGAGGAGTGGGAACCCTGATCACAGTTCCAGGGTGGAAAAGAGTACTTGAGGGCACTCACAGAGTACAGCACAGACCAGGAGAGCAGTGACCACACCTGGCCTTAGATCATACCACCTTGGAAGAACTGAAAACTTACAGACCTCCAGAACTATCTCTAACAACAGCGGCACAAAACAATCTGAAGCTTGGGACAGTGCCCTTTCTAACCCAGAAGCAAAGCCCAACTTTAACATAAAGTTAAAGTCAAGAAATAAGTTAGAAAAATGAGCAAACAACAAAAAAAGAACCTGACCACATAAAGTTACTATAGTGACAGGGAAGCTCAAAGCACAATTTCAGAAGAAGACAACAAAGTCAAAAGTGCTCCATACAAAGCCTCAAAGAAAAATGTGAATTGGTCTCAAACCAAAAATAATTCCTGAAAGAACTCAAAAAGGATTTGAAAAATCAAATAAGAGAGGTGGAGAAAAAAAATTGGAAAAATACATTACTGTGATGCAAGAAAATCATGAAAAAAAGAGTCTATAACTTGGTAAAAAGGCACAAAAAAATACTAAAGAAAATAACACTTTAAAAAAAAAAGAATAGCAGACAGACTTCAGAAAAACCTGGAAAGACTTATATGAACTGATGCTGAGTGAACAGAACCAGAACATTGTACACAGTAACAGCCACATTATGTGATGACTAACTTTGATAGACTTATCTCTTCTTAGCAATGCAAGGATCTAAGACAATTCATGATGGAAAGACTAGTAATGGAAAATGCTATCCAAAACTCTGGAGTCTGAATGCAGATAGAAGCATATTATTTGCTCTCTCTCTTTTATTTTTGTTTCTTCTTTCTCATGGTTTCTCCCATTGGTTCTAATTCTTCTTTACAATATGACTAATGTGAAAATAGGTTTAATATGAATGTATATGTTGAGACTATATCAATTCACACACTGTCTTGGGGTGGGGGAGGGGAAAGATGGGGAGAAAATTTGGATGTCAAAATCTTATGGAAGTGAATATTGAAAACTAAAAATAAATAAATGAATTTATTAAAAAAAAAGGAATGGGCCCAATGGTAAAAAAGGTCAAAATTGGGGCAGCTAGGTGTCACAATGGATAGAGCACCAGCCCTGGAGTCAGGAGGACCTGAGTTCAAATCCATCCTCAGACACATAACACTGTCTAACTGTGTGACTCTGGGCAAGTCACTTAACCCCAACTGCCTCACCAAAAAAAAAAAAAAAAAGGCCAAAATCCACTGAATAGAACTCTCTAAAAAGCAAAATTGACAAAATGGAAAAAGAAATTTAAAATTCACTGAAGAGAACTCCTTAAAAAGCAGAATTGGCCACATGGAAAAAGACGTACAAAAAATTTACTAAAGAAAATAATTCCTTTAAAAAAATGGGCAAGTGGAAGCTAATGACTCTATAAGACATCAAGAAACAATAAAATGAGATCAAAAGAATGAAAAATAGAAGAAAATGTGAAATATTTCATTAGAAAAATAATTGACCTGGAAAATAGATCAAGGAGAGATAATGTAAGAATTACTGGACTACCAGAAAGCCATGATCACAAAAAGAGCCTAGACATCAGCTTTCAAAAAATTATGAAGGAAAACTTTCCTGATATTCTAGAATCAGAGGGTAAAACAGAAATTGAAAGAATCTACTGATCATCTCCCAAAAGAGATCCCAAAATGAACACTCCCAGGAATACTACAGTCAAATTCCAAAACTTCTAGGTCAGGGAGAACATATTGCAAGTAGTCAGAAAGTAACAAGTCAAATATCTTGGAGCAACAATCAGGATAACATAAGAGTTAGCAGCTTTTACATTAAAGAATCAGAGGGTTTGGAATATGATATTTTGGAGGGCAAAGGAGCTAGAATTACAACCAAGAATCTCCTATCCAGAAAAACTGAGTATAGTCCTTTGTGGGGGAAGGGAAGGATGGATATTTAATGAAATAGAGGACTTTTAAGCATTCCTGATGAAAAGATCAGAGCGGAATAGAAAATTTGATTTTCAAATACAAGACTCAAGAGAAAGATAAAAAGGTCAAGAGGAAAGAGAAATTATAAGGGATTCAATAATGTCAACCTGTTTACATTCCTACACTGGAAGATGCTACTTGTAACTCATAAGAGTTTTATCATTATTAGGGCAGTTAGAAGGAGTATATATAGACAGAGGGCACAGGTGTGAGTTGATGATGATGGGATCATATATAAAAAAAATAAAATTAAGTGGTGATAAAGAGGAATATACTAGGAAAAGGGGCAAGGAAAAGGTAGAATGGGGTAAATTGTCTCACATAAAAGAGGCTCAAAAGAGCTTTTACAGTGAAGGGAAAGATAGGGGAGGTGCAGGGGAGCACTTGAACCTTACTCTCATCAGAATTGGTTCAAAGATGGAATAATATACCTACTCAGTTGGGTATAGAAATCTATCTTACCCTTTAGGAAAATAAGATGGGAAGGGAATAAGAAAAAGGAGGAGGCTGATAGAAGGAAGGGTGAATTGGGAGAGGCAGTATTCAGAAGCAAAACACTTTTGAGGATGGACAAGGTGAAAGGAGAGAGAGAGTGGGATAAACATGGTGAGAAATAGGATGGAGGGAAATACACAGTAATCATAACTGTGAAAAAAAATTTACAGCAAGTTTCTCTGATGAAGGTCTCATTTCTCAAATATTTGGAGAACTAAGTCAAATTTATAAGAATACAAGTCATTCCTTAATTGATAAATGGCCATAGGATATGAATGGGTCATTTTCAAAAGAAGTAGCCAAAGCTATCTACAGTCATATGAAAAAATGCTCTAAATCACTATTGATTAGAGAAATTCAAATTAAAACAACTCAGAGCTATCACCACACAGCTATCAGATTGGCTAATATGACAGAAAAAGAAAATGACAAATGTTAGAGAAGATGTGGAAAAATTGAGACACTTAATGCACTGTTGGTGGAATTGTGAACTGATTCAACCATTCTCAGAGAACAATTTGAAGCTATGCCCTAAAGGCTGTATAACTGAGCATACCCTTTGACCTAGCAATACCAACATCAGGTCTATATTCCAAAGAGATCAAAATCAAAAAGGAAATGGATCTATATACACAAAAATATTTATGGCCGATCTTTTTGTGGTGGCAACAAATTGAAAGCTGAGGGGATGGCCATCAATTGGGGAATGGCTGAGCAATTTGTGGCACATGATTATAATGGAATATTATCATGCTATAAGAAATGATAAGCAGATTGATTTCAGGAAAATCTGGAAAGACTTACATGAACTGATACAAAGTGAAATAAGCAGAACAGGAGAACATTGTACACAGTAACAGCAATATTGTACAATGAACAACTGTGAATGACTTAGCGATTCTCAGCAATACAATGATCCAAGACAATCCTAAAGGACTCATGATGAAAAATGCCATCTGCCTCCAGAGAAAAAACTGATGTCATCTGAATACAGACCAAAGCATACTATTTTCCAATTTCTTTCTTTCTTTTTTTATTCAAGTTTTCTTCCACAAAACGACCAATATGGAAATATGTTTTACGTGATTGCACATGTATAACCTATTTCAGGTTGCTTTTTGTCTCAGGGAGGGATAGGATTTGGAACTTAAAACTTTTTAAAATTAAGGTTTAAAATTGTTTTTATATGTAATTGGGGGAAAATAAAATATTTTTAAAATGTTAAATAAAAGGCACACAAAAAAGTATAAAACACTAACATGTACAAGTTCCATTATCAGTGATGTTTTACGAATATAGATTTAGTGCTAAAAGGGACATTAGAAGTCAACTAGTCCAAAACCCCCTCATTTTAAAGATGGCTATAATGAGCCACAAAGGGGTGAAATCTATGGAAGTCGATGGGCTTAAAATCATGGAGGTTTAAGTGGCAATAGTGGAATATGAACCCAGTTTTGTCCTCTGACTCCCAAGTCAGCATCTATTCCATAGCACCATGCTCTCTCTGGTAGCCTGAGAGATAATTCTTAAATTTCAAATGTTTCCTTAACCTTGATTAAACTTTGCTCGATCTGTATCCAGAATAGCTTTTGGCTTTGTCATAAATGGAAAAATCCCAGATCACCTTCAGAAACAAGTTCTTCCTTTTTTTTCCCTGTTTTTTAAATTTTTGGTTTTGTCCTAACTTTTCCAAAGCTTCTGCCCCCAAGCAGTACCTGAGTAATGAAAACCACTTGTGTTACTATGTTATAAATAGAGGAACATCTCAGAATAATTGGATTTTATTGGTAGTGCTGAAAGTATGGGTAGAAAGGAGCCCATGATAGAATAGCAAATAACTCAGTAATGTGCAGTTATTAAGTACCTATCATGGGAAAGGCTCTGTGCTAGGCACTGGAAATAAAAACAAAAGCAGTCACTGTCCTTAAGGAGTTTACATTCATTCCACTGGGAAGATACCACAGACACAATCAAGTAAATACATGGAATTCAAGGAGGAAGAGGGAGCATTAACAATTTAGGAGATTCAGAAAGGCTTCCAAAATGAAACAGCATCACTAAATAACCCATTACTTTTTGTGTTTTCATGCATAGTCTCTTACAATCTCTGCCCTGTCCTCTGTGGCTCTCTTACTGGTATAAATGCTTCCTGCTCCAGTTTTCATGACTGCCCTGGAGATGTATTGTCTCATTCAGCAGACAGAGAACATCATTATCAATAACCTCAGCAGGATCACCCACCTGCTTGTATTGTCCTTAATATCCACCCAAATTACCCAAGCTAGGTCAGCCAAAAATGTGCATAGCTCTTCTCCCTGCACACTCAGCAGCAGTACTTTATCCTAACCTTCTGTATATGGCTATCATTTCTTAGGCTGACTTGATAGAGACCCTTATGTCCTTGTGTGTGCTTTCCTACCTCAAAGATGGCTCCATGCCTATTTTTATTTTACTGAAGCCTATAAGAGGAACAATAAATAGTCTCCCACATTCAAATGCAATTCCTAGCCCACAGTTTAGGCCAAAAAGTTTTGTCATTTGATCAAATAAATTCATACTGAACTTTTACTCTGGATGCATACATACACAGCCTTAACCGAAAAGTCCAGCCATCTTTGCTTTAGTTAATAATTACCACCCTCCTTAAGATATTGATTTCCTTTTCTCTTGCTTTTTCAGTATCAAGGTGGCAAGTGTTCTTCTTTCCATTTTCCTTAGACAGAAGTGCTGCCTTTGGTAGCTGTCCACCAATTCCTCTGTCACTTGTCTCTATGAAAGAAGGCAGGCAGCAAGGATGCCATTTTGAGTTCCCCTCATTGTCAAAAGAAAGCCTCTGCTGAACTCATAATCTCTTTCAAGGCTCAGAAGTTTGAATAGTCCTTTGGGGAGGCTTTAGCTTACAATAACTACAGCACATTTATATTCTTCGACAAATACAGGGCTAATAAAATGAGTTCCCTTAGCCCAGAGGTGGGGAACCTGTGACCTCGAGGCCACGTGTGACCCTCCAGGTCCTCAAGTGCAGCCATTTGACTGAATCCATACTTCACAGAACAAATCCTGAAGGGGATCTATTTAGGACACAATGAGGGAGCTTTTGTGGTCCCCTGGAATACTTTATAAATAGGGCTAACCCAAGGTGCAGGTCAGGCTTTGTGGAATTTTCCAAGATGACTTCCTTTCCTCTACTTAGTTTTATTGTAATTTACTTAAAGACAGTGAGCAAGACAGGTTCACTTTGAACTGCAGGATGTGAGGTTGTTTGGAACCTTTATTTTCAAGCCTCTATTTTGTGAACACTGCAAAGCTTTCTTATGTCAAGCCAAGTGGCTGCTCTATTTATTTCTAAAGGATGAGAAGGGTTAGGAAGAAGAAATTGTACAGGTATTTAATAAACTTTTCTATTTTAGTCTTGTTCAAAACTTTCCCTTTATAGAAAGCTTTGTTTGGATTTTACCAAACCTCATCATGTATATCAATCAGTCAATAAACATACATTAAGCACCTACTATGTGCCAGGCACATAGAGCACTAAGTGCTCAGAATACAAAGAGTCAAAAAATAGTCTCTGCCCTCTAAGAGCTTCCAATCTAATAGGAGAGAAAACATGGAACAAATATATACAAAGCAAGCTAAATATAAGATAAGTAAGAAATAACTGAGAGGATAGACACCAGAATTAGGGGCTGGGAAAGAATTCCTATAAAAGATGGAATTTTAGTTAGGCCTTAAAGGAAGCCAAGAAAGCCAATAGGAAGAATTGAGGAGGCAGAGCCTTACAAGCATCGGAGACAGCCAGAGAAAATGCCCAGAGTGGAGCCATGGAATGCCTTGTTTGTGGAACAGCCAGGAGGCCAGTGTCACTGGATTGAAGAGTATGTGTCAGGAAGTAAGGTGTAATAAAACTGGAAAGGTAGGAAAGGGAGTAGGTTATGAAGGGCTCTGAATGACAAACAAGTCATTTTGTATTTTATCCTAGAGAGGATAGGAAACCACCAGGGTTTGTTGAGTAGGAGTGACATGATCAGTGTATTAAAAATTTGTAAGTGTGCATCCTATCCATCAGAGAGACAAATTATGTTTTTCATTTGCTAACTTTCAATGTTTATCTTCATAGTCTTTCAAGCCTCCTCACTCTTCATGTTTCATAGAAGGAGCTTGGGAAATCATATACTTTGTCTGAGGTTACATGTAAAGTGTATGAAACAAGTCACTTAACCCCAATTGCCTAAAAAAAAGTGTATGAAAAAGAAAGGATTATGAAAACTCACATTTAAAACTAGAGAACACCAAAGTGATATCACTGAAGCGTGAATCTGCCTGGATCACTGTCAGGCTCAAGAAACACCAGTGGCTCCCTTTTGTCTACATGATCAAATATAAAATTCTCTGGTATTTACACTCCATTAATATTTGGCTCCAACCTACCTTTCCAGGCTTATTATATAATATTCCATTTTATGCACTTTTAGATCCAATCTATCTAACCTACTTGCTAGCCTTCACATGCAACATTCAATCTTCAATCCCTATGATTTTTCACATGTGATCCTTCATGCCTGTTATGCATTCCCTTTTCATTGCTAATAAGTTTATGTTATCCTTTTGGTATCCACAAAACAAACAGAACTCAAGGAAGGCTTTCAACGGGTTGGGTGGACTCTTTGGGGCAAACTCATGGGAGGACATAACAAGAGCTTCACAGAATGAACAGGCATGGATGGATTGTGGTCCAAATCATTGGAAGGAATATTCACACGAATAAAAGTTACACTGGACCTGACCAAATTACTCCCAAAAATACAAAATGACTTGTTTGTCATTCAGAGCCCTTCATAACTTACTCCCTTTCCTACCTTTCCAGTTTTATTACACCTTACTTCCTGACACATACTCTTCAATCCAGTGACACTGGCCTCCTGGCTGTTCCACAAACAAGGCATTCCATGGCTCCACTCTGGGTATTTTCTCTGGCTGTCTCCGATGCTTGTAAGGCTCTGCCTCCTCAATTCTTCCTATTGGCTTTCTTGGCTTCCTTTAAGGCCTAACTAAAATTCCATCTTTTATAGGAATTCTTTCCCAGCCCCTAATTCTGGTGTCTATCCTCTCAGTTATTTCTTACTTATCTTATATTTAGCTTGCTTTGTATATATTTGTTCCATGTTTTCTCTCCTATTAGATTGGAAGCTCTTAGAGGGCAGAGACTATTTTTTGACTCTTTGTATTCTGAGCACTTAGTGCTCTATGTTATTGGAGTAATCTACTTAGATTCATCAGAAATAACAAGTGGCCTCTCAAGCTAGTGAAGTTTTGTCTCTACATTAAAAGTAAGATTCTCTCATCTTCAGAAATCAAAATAAAAAATGTAACATTCCCTCTGCATACTGAAATTTCTCACATCAAGTACAAGCTTTGTCCAAAAGTTTTCTCAAAAATATACACATCAAGAGAATCCTCCCCTCTCTGAACAACAGCAGAACAAAATATCCTGCTTTCTTCTCCCATGACAAAAAACAGCCACCATTAGGAATCAAATCCAAGGTAAAAATCCACATCACTTTAAGAAGTCAACTTTGAAGAAGAAATTGTAGAAATTTTATAATCCTTCTTTTTTAATAAAAACCAAAAAGTAATTATTTTGAAAGGAGTAGGAGGTAGATCTGTGATTTAATCAGTGTAGGGAACTCCCAGTGTGGAAATTTCTTCTACTTATGCAGATCAGCAACTCATTTATAATGTATATCCTCGGAATTGTATAAAAAGTTATACTTGACCAAAATTCCACCATTTTTGGTATGGTATTTTTTGTTAGATATTATGGGAGAAAAATTCTGTACTCTGTATTTATTTAACCAATGTCTGTCAATGACAACTCCCAAACTCCAAGTATTGCGAATGAAAGTTTTTTATATAGCAAAGATACCAGATGAACTATTCCAGTAAAAGGTTCAAAACATATATGCTTAGGGACAGCTAGGTGGCACAGGGGATAGAGCTCTGGCCTTGGAGTCAGGAGGATGTAAATTCAAATCCGGCCTCAGACACTCAACACTTACTAGCTGTGTGACCCTGGGCAAGTCACTTAACTCCAATTGCCTCACCAAAAAGCAAAAACAAAAACAAACAAAAACACACACACACACACACAAAAAAAAACCCATATGCTTAACCAATCATATAGATTGGCTACACCTGTAGCTACTAAAAGCTGAAAAGCTAAAAGCAAATTTAGCTTTTTGCCATTATTTTGAAATGGAAAAACATTTTAAAGAGAAAGAAAAATGTAACAAATGAAAGAAAATTTAAAAGTTAAACATACAATAACAAAGTTATGGCAGTGGAGCCAATAACCTAGACGTGAAAAAGGATTTGGGAAATTCCTTTTATTATTGTCAAAGAACTCTGAGAATTTAGAGGAATTCTGGGTCACAAGACCAGCAAGACAGTGAACTAGACATTTTCTGCAGTCCCTATTAACTCTAAAAAACCTCCAAAAAGAGGAATTATGTGCTAAATGTAAAACTTCAGATGAATCCATAAGATGAGAGAGAGGGAAAGAGAGAGACAGACAGACAGACAGAGACAGAGAGAGAGATGGAAAGAGAGAGACAGAGAGAGAATCCTGAAAAGGTAAAATCCTTTTAAATTAACATCAGACAATATTATTCCCTAAAGCACTCACTCAGAAACACTCCCCCACCAGCTTTCACACTCACATCAAGGACATGCAAACTGCCCTTTCACCTACTGCTTGAGCCCAAGGCCCACATAAGAGTTTGATAGCACAACTTAACTTTTGTCCACCCCCACAAGCCCACAACAAGCAGCAGACATTCATTCTGACCAGCTTTGTGAGGGGTGAAGAGAGCACGCTGCCTTCTGACTGGAACATTCCTTTGTTTAGGGAGCCCCCCAAGGCTGCACAGACTGTCCAGGACACCCTCCCTGTCCTTCTGAAATCTGAAAAATCAGCAGATGGAGATTCATCTCAGCCAGAGAAAGAAAGGAAATCCAAGAGAGGAACTGGGCCAGTATTTGGTTGCACCAGGCCTGAAAGAAAAGTAAACCTAAGTAAGGCTAGTCTTGTTCTTTCAGAGGCTTCTTAGGGCAAGGATGAAGACCAGTAAAACCTAAATCCCTCAAAATGGTAAAAGGCTAATGGGAAAAGGCTAATGAAACATTGTAATCTAGCTCTAAGAGTGGGTCAACCAAAAAAGGATGAAGATGCAGAAAGTGACAGAGGAATAAAAGAAAAAAACTTTTAAAAGATTTCAAAAGGAAAAAAAATCCAGAGTATTATAGTAATAACAATAATGATAATGATGAAGATGATGATGATAGCTACAACTTATGTAATGCTTTAAGATTTGCAAAGCACTTTACAAATATTATCTCCTTTCATCTTCACAACAACCTTGGGAGGAAGATGCAATTACTATAAACAAATAAATCAATAGAAAGGAGCTTAAAAATTAAACAGAATAATGAGCTGTTTTTGTTGTTCACTTGTTTCAGTCATGTTCAAACTCTCTGTGGCCCCACTGGGGGTTTTCTTGGCAAAGCTTTTGAACTGATTTGCCATTTCCTTCTCTAGTTCATTTTATAGATGGGGAAACTGAAGTAAATAGGGTTAAGTGACTTTCCCAGGGTCATATAGCTATTAAGTGTCTGAGGCCAAATTTGAACTCAGGAAGATGAGTCTTCCTGATTTCAAGTCCAGTGCTCTATCCACTGTGACACCTAGCTGCCCCTAGAATAATGAGTAGTTATCCCTCAGAGAGAATGCAAAGCTTTATTTAAAAAAAAATTTAAGCAAAAGCAAACCAATTCCTAATGAAACATAGAATACTGTGTAATCCAAAGAGAATATGGAAATAACAGGAAATTCTAAAGTTGGTTTCAAAAAAAGAGAAGAAGTTAGGAATGAAAATATATAAAAATTTATAGCTCTCAAAGCAGATTTTTTAAAAATTCAATTAGCAGAAGGAGGGGGCGGGAATTAATCTATATTTAGAAGAGTTTCTCCAAAGAAGCAAAAGAGATGAACAGATGTAGAATTTTTAAAAAAAAATGTAGAGTAAAATCGAGCAGGAAAGAAGTAAAAAGCAACAAAATTAAAAAATATATGATTGTGCTCACTTCAACAGAGTATATACTGAACATGGAATGATACAGAAAAGATTAACATGACCCTTGTGCAAGGATGACACAAATTCATGAGTTATTCCACATTTTTGAAAGTTCTAAGAAACTATTAAAAACAATTAATACCAATGTTACACAAATCAATCTTAAAAACTGAGAAGAAAAGCATTCTATCAAACCCCTTTTATGAGATAAATATAATTCTATTACCTAAACCAGAGAAGGATAAAGCAAAGAACTGTAAATATAGACCAATATTATTATTACTGAATACCAATTCAAAACATTTAGATAAAATCCTGTTGAACATATTACAGCAATTCATTCAAGAAATCATTTATTATGTCCAAGCTAAATTTATACCAGGGATGATTATATTAAAAACAGTAATATTCCCAACCACATGGTTATCCAAATAGATCTGGAAAAAGACTTTGATAAAGTTCAATACTGATTGATGATAAAAACCTTATACTGTAAAGGCATGGGGAGATCTTTTCAATGTCATTTAAAAAAAAATACCTGTCTGAAATCAAAAGCAAGTATCATTCAGGGATATACTAGAAGCTTTTCCAACAAATAGAGTAGTCAAGCAAGGATGACCACTTTCTCTGCTATTATTTTATATAGTCCAAGAAATGCTAAGGATAGCAATAAAACAAGATAAACAAATTAAAGGAACAAAGAGGGAGAGAGGAAATAGAACTATTCCTTATTTGCCGGTGGCATGATGGTTTACTTAGAAAATCCTAGGAAACCGAAAAGTTACTGAAATAACTAATGACATCAGCAAAATGGCCGTCTACAAAATAAACACACAAAAATCAACAGTATTTCTAGGTAACAACAATAGAAAGAGAAATCCAATTCCAAATAACTACAAAATGTATAAAATACTTGGAAGCCAAACTGCCAAAGCAGACTCGACATTTGTATAGATTCGGCTATGAAATGCTCATTAAAGAAATGAAGACAACTTAGAGGAATATTGAAAGCTAAAGGCTAATCTATTCCAATATAATACAAATGAGCATACTATCAAAGTTAATATACAGTTTTAATCCTATCCCAAACTACCAAGGCTATACTTTAAAGAATTCAAAAAAATAGCAACAAGATTAATAAAATCTATTAGAATATCAATGGACTAACGAAAAAAGATAAGAATGAAGAGGTAATAGTACTTCCAGACCCCAAACCATATTACAGAACAATATCAAAGCTACTTGGTACTAACTAAAAAAAAATAGAAAAATAGATCAATAGACTATCAGTAGACTAAACAAAGGAGAAACAAAAATAATAGAACTCAATAATCTAATGTTTGGTAAACCCAAAACATAAATTATTTTGGAAAAAAATCTCTATTTGATAAGCACTACTGAGAAAAGCAGAAAGAAGTCTGGCAGAAATTAAACCAACATCTTATAGCATATTCTATAACCAATTGAAACCAAGTAAACCCCTTCTAGCTCAGGTGCCAAGAGCGCTGGAAGCAGCAGAAGAAGATGGCACTGACCAGTTTTTTGCTTGCTCCAACTCAGCTTTCCCAGGACTAGCTTGAGGTTGAGGAAAGGGCAAGATCACAGAGATCGAGGCAGACTGCACTGATCTCATCAAGAAGAGAGCTTGGGTATTGAAAAGGTTGGATAGCTCATTTGTTAGAGGATTTTGGAGATGGAGGTGCCTTTCCAGAAATGCATGTGAGCCCAATACCCATTGGATATGGGAAGAAAGAAGAAAATGTCCAATGCATTGGCCATTCAGGTGGATGCAGAGGGAAAAATTAAATATGATGCAATTGCTGTACAGGGACAATCAAAAGACAAGGTCATTTATAGTAAGTACACTGACCTGGTTCCCAAAGAAGTTATGAATGCAGATGACCCAGACCTGCAAAGATCTGATGAAGAAGCCATTAAAGAGATTGCAGAAAAGACATGGGTAGCCCTAGAGTAATCTGTACTTCAGAAGGCTGCAGTTGCTATGCCCGTTCGAGCTGCAGATAAACTAGCTCCAGCTCAGTATATCCAGTACACACCATTTCAGCAAGGATTGGCTTTCAATTCTGGAGCTAAGCAAAAAGTCATTCGGATGGTGGAAATGCAAAAAGATCCAATGGAGTCTCCAAGATTCAAAATTAAGAAAATTCCTCGTGGTCCTCCTTCTCCTCATGTACCTGTCATGCATTCTCCTAGCCAAAGGATGACCATGAAAGAGTAGCAAGAGTGGAAAATTCCACCTTGTATTTCAAACTGGAAAAATGCAAAGGGTTATACTATTCCATTAGACAAAAGTCTGGCTGCTGATAGGAGAGGACTGAAGACAGTCCACATAAATGAAAACTTTGCCAAACTTGCTGAAGCTCTCTACATTGCTGACAGAAAGGCTCATAAGGCAGTGGAGATGCAGGCTCAAGTGGAGAGAAAGATGTCCCAAAAGGAAAAACATGAAGAAAAGCTTCGAGAAATGACCCAGAAAGCTCAAGAGAGAAGAGCTGGAATCAAGACTCATGTTGAAAAAGAGAACGGGGAGGCTTGGGAACAAGATGAAATAAGACACAATAGACATAAAGAGAGACAACGTGATAGGAATCTTTCCAGAGCAGCTCATAATAAGAGGTAAAAACTACAGAGAAATGAGAATTGAGATATCAGTGAAGTCATTGCTCTTGGTGTGTCCAGTCCTCAGACTTCCAATGAAGTTTAGTATGTCCAGAGGCTATTCAACCGGACTAAGAGTATAGACTGGTTTTGCTGGTGGAGAAGATGAAATTTATGTTTATGATCAACCACGGAGAAGTGGCAAAGACATGGCCCAAAATATCTACAGACCCAGTAAAAATCTGGACAAAGACATGTATGGTGATGACCTAGAGGCCTGAATAAAGACTAACAGATTTGTTCCTGATAAGGAGTTCTCTGGCTCAGATCATAGGCAGAGAGGCCAAGAAGGACCACTTCAATTTCAGGAAGATCAGGAAGATCTCTTTGGTCATTGGGGAATCCTGTGTAAATGGTCAGGATGAAAACCAAATCTGGGATTGTAGATCCCACTACTTTTTATTACTGGGGCTGGGGAAAAGGGGAGTATACTTTAAACTAGCCTGCTTATTTTTAAAGGGGGTGGACCATATTCTCATGTAAGGCTTTTGCTTCCCCCTCTCAGTCAACCCATCTTTCCCCAACCCATTAGCATTGACAGAAGCTCCATACTCCCCAGCATACCAAATTAAGATTATTATATCTTTAGTGATGTTAGTTTTGGGGGACTAACATTTCATAGTAGAACTATCCTTGTACATAAGGTTTATCGCCAGCCATGCTGAGTAGTTGGGGGAGGTCTCCACATAATGGAGCTGTCCGCTGCTTATTGAATGTTTGCCCCTATTGTGTGAGTGTGTGGTTTTAATTTGGAATGGGAGAGTCAGCTTCTGTGTGCTGCAACTGTTTTAAATAAAACATTTAGATAAAAAAAAAAGTGGATACACAACCTGAATTTTAAAGATCATACCATTAAAAAAAGTTAGAAGAGAAACCAATCATATCATTTTACTATAGGAGATAAATTCCTAACCAAGGAAAGGATAGAGGTAATTACAGTACAAAAAAAAAATAAAATTGATGATTTTGATTATATTACAGCCTTTTCACTTGCACACATACAAAAAAAATCAAAATATCTAGAATAAGAAGGTGACCAGTCAACTGGAAAAAAATATATCATATTTATTGGATAATGGTTTTGTATCTAAGATATGTAGAAAACTAGTAGAAATATGAAGACCAAAAGCCATTCCTCAATAGATGAGAGGTTAGAGGATATAAACAAACCATTCTCAAAAGAAGAATTATCAGTTCTTCACAATCATATCAAAGAATGTTCCAAATCACTAATAATAAGAAAAGTACAAATCAAAACACCCCTAAGATTCTACCTCACACCTTGCAAATTGGCAAAGCTGGCAAAAGGTTTTAACAGTCAATCTTGGAGGGGTTGTGATAAGAAGGGAGGAAGGGAGAGAAGGAGGGAGAGAAAGGGGGGGGATGGGGAGATAGGGAGGGAGAGAAGCCTGGGGCAAAAATATATCAAACTTGACAGAAAAAAGCAAGTTAAAATAGAGGGAGGTTTAAGAGGGAGGATATACTAGGTAGTATGAACTAATAGAGTAAAGTGAGAAGTGGGAGAACAAGTGATACAAGAATAGTAACATTGTAAAGAAAAATAACTTTAAAAGACTATAATTCCGATCAATGATCAACTATGTCTCCAGAGGACCCATAATGGAGCATGTAACACATCTTCTAACAGAGAGATGTTAGGCAAAAGGAGCAAAGAGATACAGTTTTAGACGTGGCTATTATGTTCATTTATTTTGCTGACTATGCTTATTCGTTACAAGAGTAGTTTTTCCTCTTTGTCTTGGTCTTTAATTGGGGTGGAGGGTCAGGGGGATAATAATAGTAATACCTCCAAAAAATGAAATACAATTTTTTTTCAGAAAACAGGAGGACATTCATAAGGAAACACAAATAGGCAAAATAATTTTGAAAGTAATATGGAGAAAATACATACTTTTTTCAGCATGCAGTGTAAAGTACAGATTCATAGTTTCATATAATACCCTCTTTTCCTGTTCCATTGTGTGCAGGGAAATGCTGCAAGGAAACTTTGTGTGTGTGTGTGTGTGTGTGTGTGTGTGTGTGTGTGTGTGTGTGTGTGTGTGTGAAACCAGAATTTAAAAAATGTTTTTCAAAAAAAAAAATAAAGACATCCTTTTACTCCTTTAGAAAGAAGGGGATGTTACCAGATTTTTTTTAAATGTATTGGTTGATTTTGCTGGAACTTCTTTTTTTTTCTTTAAAAAAATGTTTTAAGGGATGGCTGTTTGAGAGGAGGAATGGATACATGGTTAAATTTAGGTAATGTAAAAACAAAAGATATCCATAGTATTTATTTTAATAACATTATTTCTATATAAGCCTAAGTCATTGAACTTAAAGACAAGACAAAGAGACAAGTTAACAGTCAGATGTTTCCAAAAATATGACAATTTTTAAAATCTACACACCATTCAGGAAATAATATAGGAAAATTGTCCAGAACTTTTGAATCTAGAAAACAAAGCACCAAACAAAAGAATCCATGGATTCCCTCCAAAAAAAAAAAAATCCTTACACTTCAAACTCCAAGAGACATAGCAGTTAAATTTAACTATTTGAATGACAAATGACAGGCAAGAAGCCAGGATTAGGATCTTCAAATATAAATAAAAGGAAATTGAAATGACACAAGATTATTTTATACCCCCTAGAAACTACCTATTTCTCAGCACCACCTGGCCTTTTACTAAAATACACCATGAACTAAAGTTCACTAAAAACTGCAAATATATGTGTACCCTACATTGCCATGAAGATGAGGAAACCCCCCCCCCAACAGCCACAATCTTGGAATCCACCAGCTACTTGTGTTTGAACTGAGAATTCCAGCATTGCTTTGCAAAGATTTGGGGGAGAGAAATGCCAAAAGAAATATAGCCAAGTAAAGATTGAATACATGGACATTTCAAAGTTGAGCAAGGAGCTGGGTCTCAGGGCTTATGGTAACCTGCCCTTCTCCAGAGAGAAACTGAGGCCAGTGGCTGCTATTGCCATTGCTGCTGCTGCAATGGAATGTGTTACTGTACACACACCAATTCATGGATGAGATGACCCTAGCACTCCCTTACAGAGAATGACTGAGTTGAGGAAGGAAGAAACTACAATTATCTTAGTAACTCCTTTGAGTTTCCATGCTTCATTCTATTTGGTGAAGGGTAGGGGAAGTAGGGAAGAGGTGTCATGGAAGAGGGAGGAGCCCAAAGTGGGAAAAGTCAATTCTATCCCAGCATTTTCATGAACTTTACCTCTCCTCCTTAAGCTGTTTTATTTTTTAATTTGTTTCTTCCTCATCTTGTGGGTGAAAAAACCAAAAATACCAAATAAGTGCCTTACAGATTAAAATGTAATAAAAATAGTAATTAATTTAGGTAGCACAAGCAAAATATACAGACCTAAAATTTAATAGTGAAATCCTAAATAATGAGTGGGCCAAAGAGTATCATAAAATGATTAATAACTGTGAAAGAATTATAATGACAAGCAAACATGCCAAAATTTCTGGCATGTAGCTAAAGCAATCCTTGAAGGAAATATTCCATCCCTAAAAAATAAACATTAACTGCAAAAATAGGGCTTTAGTGAGATTGACATGCAATTAAAAAACAAAAAGCCAACAAATAAATAAACCCAAAATAAATGCTCATGAGAAATCTTAAAAATTCAAAGAAAATAAATTCAAAATCAACAATACTATAGGACTGAAAAGCAAAACTAATAGCTGGATTCATGAAGAGACTAACAAAATTAATAAACTATTAGCCAACCTGTCTGAAAAGAGGGATGAGGAAAATCAAATTTTAAAAATTGAAAATTAAGGTAAAATTACAACAAACCTAGGAGAATTTTTAAAAATTTTCAGAACCAACCATTCACAATTAAATACCTAATTAAACTGAGAATTCAAAAGGGATAGATTATATACAAAAATATAAAATACTTGAACACCAAATAGAGATCTTAAATCATCTAATCCAAGAAAATAAAATTGAATTAACTACAAAAGAACTAGCCAAGTTGGAGAAGACCCTCTTTGAGACAGAGAATTCTATTAAAAATTTAAAAACAGTACCTATCCAAATTATTTTCAAAATCAAGAAAGAAAACACTCTATAAAACTCCTTTTATTTGTCATAGTCATGATTCCTAAACCAGAGAAAGATAAAGCAAAGAAAGAGAACTATAGACCAATATCAGTAATGAATGTATACCCCAAAATAAAATCCTGGCTATAAATGCTTTTTTATTCATTCATAAATTTAATGGAATATTACTGTGCTATAAAAACTGATGAATATGATAAATATAAAGAAGTATAAGAAGACATATCACCTAATGCAAAATGAAGTGAACAGAACTGGAAAAATAATATGACAACATATAAATGGAAAAGAACAACAAAACAATCTAAAGTGAATTATGAAATTACAACAACCCCCCCCCAAAAAAAGATATGAGAAAGCAAATCTTCCACTTTTTTGCAAAGGTGGAAATCCATGGGTATGGAATATTATATACAAAAGAATTTTCAATGTTTGTTATTCTTGTTGAACTTTTAAAAAAATTCTTCATTATAAGAGATGACAGACTGGGCAGGGCCAAGGAAATACAGTGGTAGATGTAGGCGACATAAAAACACAAGATACCAATACAAAAATTTTTGAAAAGACGTCTAGGAAATTTGTTTCATTTAGTGCCTTTGGAAGAAAAAAAAGCAGAAAATGAAGAAAATAAAAGAATGATACATGCATAGGGAGACTGCCACGTCACTCTCTTCCCCTTCTTCCTGTTGAGGACATAACCTCCTACTTCATGGGGAAAAAGAAATGCATGTCATTCTCTGAGAGCTCCCTCTTCCATTCTCTTCATCTCACATTCATCTGACCCTAACCTTAATCCACTCTTATCACCTCCTTCGCGCCAGTCTCTGATAAGGTGGCCCTTTTGCTTGCAAAGTCCAACCCCTCCACACGCCCCCGTGATCCCAAAACTTCCTTTCTTCTACAGAAGATTGCCTATCATTCATATTTCCATATTTTCTCTTGCACTCTCCTCCTCTTTCCTTCTCTGGTCTCAATCTTTCCCTACCTAATGGCTCCTTCCCTGTTACCTACAGACATATTCAAATCTCCCCCATACTTAAAAAAAAAAATCTTATTAGATCTTACCATGCACATCTACTTTTATCCCATTCTCCTGTTCTCAGCTCACCTTGAAAAAATCATCTGCAATCAGTAGCTCCACTTCTCTCACTTTCTTCTAATATGTTTTATGACAGTCCTCTCGCATAAAGGTGTCCCTTCTGGGTTCCCCTATTGACCCTTGCTTTCTACAACTGACTTCATAGTGTCATACTCTCCCACTATAGGTGTGGCTATCAATAGGTTAAGTCGTTGTCTGGGTACCCAGTTTATGTCTAAGCAAAGGTCAGTGGGCCAGCCAGAGATATTGGGGAAAGTAACCCCTTAATGGATTCGGATGCTGAGAATAACCCGTAAAACAGCAAGAGTTAGTTCAAGGCAAAGCTTATTGCAAGCAATAGGGAAGAGGGGAAAGGGAAGGAAGAAAAATGATCCAATATACAACTGAAAAGAAATAACCTTTAAATCAATTCGTATTGATTACTTTGATTTATTTTTAGTTTGATTGAAGGATTAAATTGCCTTCTTTAGGAAAAGCTAGCCCTAACAGTTAAACTAAGCCAATAGAGATATTCCCTTTAGATGGAATGATACCTATAGATTTAGGGAATAGATAGATTGATAAGACTTTATCATTTAGTAGCAGATAATTTAGAGTAAGCTATATATTTTTGTAGGAATAGAATAATCATAGAATGATGTGACTTTTTTTAAAGGCTAAATTCCACTTTCTGGCAGCCGTAGAAAGGTGGGCGGAGGGCCCCTGCAGGGGGATGGTGACTAAAGATTAAGTTCCCCTTTCCTGTCTTAGTTCCCCTTCTCCAGGACTCCCTAAAGTAAGTTCAAAATACAAGCCTAAAGTTAGCTTTTAATTGCAAAATGTTACAACTGCATGGCAGAGATTCCTAAGACAATCTCACTTTGACAAACAGGGTGATAGACACAAACCCTAATCCAATAGAATATCAGATTGAAAAGCTATCCCACCCTAGAAACTCCCCATCAAGCTTCCCCACATGCCCAGCAGCCAAATATTGTAAATCAGCTTACTTCCTTGTTCTTGTTATACTTCCCTGTAACTGTAAATTTTATGCCTTTTCTGTTAAAAAAAAAAAATAAGCTCTGTAAATCACTCTTTGGTCTCTGACTTCTGAGTGGGTCAGACGACCTGGTTTGATTTGCAAAATACTGGTTTTGTTAATTAAATCATTATACTTGAAGTGTTGTGCCTCAGGATTTTTCTATTTCAGATAATTAATTTAACACAACTCAGGCACATATACTAACAGAGTAGAACTCATGTAAGGGCTGCATTGTGTTGAGGAGCATGGTCCATTCAGCAGCAAGATGATGATCCAGCAGGAAGGGGTGCTCCTACTGGAGGGGTGGGTGTGCTCCAGAGTACCCTTCTGAAAGTGTGGTTCTTATATTATGATTTTGGATGGTCTCCCTGGAGCTGGACAAATTGTGTATCAGGGATCAGGGCAAAATATTATTTTGAAAGTTTGTTATGGGGGGGGAACAAGCTGGTAGTTAACAAAACATTATTTGGGGGTTTGCATATCAGGGAGAAGAACAATCTGGTGGTAGACAAAATATTATTTGGGAGACTCAGTTGTACTAGCCTTCAAAAATGTTAACTGTCAATATGTTTTCCATGAGTATATTCCACAAACTTATAGCCTTCCTTGGGGAAACTGCCATGATGACCTCAAAACTATCAGGCCTAATTTTATAACAATTTCCACATAAAGATTCTATAAACTATAGCCTCCCTTAAGGGGAAACTATCATGGTAATCTCAAAAGAACCAGGCCTGATCTTCTAACATAATCCCTCTGCAATCTGACTTCCATTCAACTGAAACCACTCTCTCCAGTTATCATTGAACTCTTAATTGCCAAATCTCATGGCCTCTTCTCAATCTTCATCCTTCTTGACTTCTTTGCAGCAATTGGCCCTGTTGAACACACTTCTCCTGGTTGTTCTGTCCTCTCTGAGACTTCGTAACTGTCATCTACTCTGTTCTCCTCTTACATACCTAATCAATTGTCAGTTTCTTTTCCTAGATCTTTATCCCTGTCACATCTACTAACTATAGATGTCACTCAAGGCTCTGTCCTAATTCCTCTTCTCATTTCTCTCTGACTTCTGTCACTTGGTAACCTCAATAACTCTCATGGGTTCTCATCTCTATGCAGATGATTCCTAAATCTATATATTCAGCTCTAGTCTCCCTCCTGAACTCCAGCCCTGCCTCACCAACAATTTAGACACTTTGAATTCAATGTCCCAAAGGCGTCTCAGACTCAATATATCCCAAACAGAATACATTATCTTTTCCCCCAAGTCCACTCCTCTTCCAACCTACCCAACTGCCATTGAGAGCATCCTTTCCAGTCACTGCAGTGTCTCCATCATTTGAATATAAGCTTCTTCAGGGAAGGAACTTTTAATTTTTCTTTGTATCCTCAACACAGTGTCTAGCACATAGTAAGCACTTAATAAATGCTTGTCAGTTGCTTGATTGATTTGTTAAGAGTTATTCAGGGAATTCATTCCACAATCACTCTGATAAATTAAAAGGCATGAGCATTTGTTTAGACTTTGACAGAACATTTCATGGAATGTAGGCATGCCCACTAGTACCTTGCTAATAAGGACCCATGGAAATCAAGATTAATGAATAGCATCTTGGGAATGAACTCCACCCCTCCTCATGGCATATAAAATTGACTTGTGAGGCCAGCTCAGTCCTTTTCACTCTAATTCTTTAGGACTCTCTTCATTTTCTACCTGGTTGCACTACTTTGGACATCATCATGTCTCTATACCATGTACCTTCTCCCCCTCCCTCCTTTTCAGCTTCCTTTCCCGTCTTGTCCTCCCCCATTAGATTATAAGCAAGTGGGGAGCAAGAATTGGCTTTCTTTTTCATATTTGTCTCCTCAGCACTTAGCCCAGTGCACTGTACATAGGAGGCACTTAATAAATGTTAACTGACTGACTCTCTTTACCTTTTCCCCTTATGATTCTTCTAGGATGCAGAAAGGTGGGGAAGAAGAGGTTTCTCCCTTCTCTCCTCTGCACACCCCACCACCACCACTCCACCACTGCACAGGAGGAGTTGATGACCATGTGTATGGCATAATCATAAGGCAGCAATAGATAGGTGGTACAGTGGATAGAGCACTGGGCTTGGAATCAGGAAGATTCATCTTCTTGAGTTCAAATCTGGCTTCAGACACTTATTAACTGTGTGACTCTGGGCAAGTCACTTAACCCTGTTGGCCTCAGTTCCTCATCTGTAAAATGAGCTGCAGAAGGAAATGGCAAACCACTCCAGTATCTTTAGCAAGAAAACCCCAAATGCAGTCATGACAAGTCAAACATGACTGAAACGACTGAACAGCAACAGGAGCAATGGATACATAAATGCTCACAGTCCAAGAGTTCATGGACAATGCACCTAAAGTCCAACATTCTATGTAGAAGCATAGGTATTTTCAGTTATTTAGGCAATGCGATCCCAGCATCTAGTTTACTGGATGGAGCAGGAAGATTTCCAGAATTGCAGATCAAGATATGGTATCAAGTGGAGCACTGAGAGATTCCTTGCAGAAGCAAGCATGTATATGCCTACACAGCCAAATCACAAGCATTCCCAAGATCAGGAGTTCAGAGGTCTGACTTTTTGCAGAGAAGAGGATTTCCTGACGATTCTGCCTAGAGAAACAAGAATATAGTCCAATGTAGGTCCTACACAGCATCTCTTGGAGGATAAAGAGAGTTACTTGGGCAGTATATGTCTAATATGATGCTTGTTTAGCAGCCTCCTGGATACATATTTTAGGGGCCTTCTAAACCACAAAATGATATTACAAATCTAAGGGAGGATTGTCTGAGACTCTGTGAAAGAGAAATTCACTGGAATGTTAAAATGGTTGCTCTGATAGTAAACCCATTTAATTCTTTTCAGGGAAGAACTGGAGGGTTAAATGAATATTTTGTTTCTGCATCTGTTTATGAGTTCCCATGAATCCTTTGCATCTTATATACTTCGTGGCATAAAAAAAAATGCCATCCCATATTAATTAATTGTGTTGTAACTAAGAATTCCTTTACTTCACTTTTAAAGAAACTTAGGCTTGAATATACTGAGATTTTTCTAGAGAAACTCCACGTGGAGACAACGAGCCAAATATGAGAAATAACATCCTTGATAGTCAGTCTCCAAGATGGAACCCAGTCCACAGGAGTTGAGTCCTTAAGCCACAACTCACGTATATAAAAATTCACATTTGTTCTGGGAGTCTATTAAGACAGCATCCCTTGGAAATAATTTCCTTTTGCTACTGAACATAGATCAGTAGCTGCTAAACTATTGCAAAAAGGATGTGGTATCAAGGAGAAGAATAAAAAAAAACCTGTATCATATATTTTTAAACCAATCTATTATATGTAACCTCTCAAACTCTCAGAAAACTTGTTCTTCCCATAACACAAAAATATTTAATTAACTCTCTTCTACTATGAACTGCTCTCTGAAAATGCATGAGACAATTTTAAGTTTAATCAGCACTATTAACATTTTCTCCATCACTCTCTTATGTCATTGCTTACAGTGAAGAACTGGGTTCTTTCCTGACTTCAGGCACACTCCTTGACTGAACTCCTAAACTCTCCGATTACTGGCTTGCTGCAGGGTTTAGCTATTTAAAGTCCCAAAGTGTAGCCATTTTTCAACCCAGGCAATCTCACTGACCCTCCTAATGCAGAGATAGGTGTTCATATTTCATAAAGGGATCACGAAATGTTAACATCTGGCATAGCGGATAGAGCACTGGGACTGGAGTCAGAAAGCTGCCTCTTCCTGACTTCAAATCTGGCCTTGGATGCTTGCTTTGTAATGGAAATTGATAGATGGCTTCCCTCCCCTTATTTCATGTGGATGACCAACAAAGATGATGCCATGGGATTGGCCTAGTTCATTTCATTCCCTCTCCCTCTATCCACTCACTCATCCACTTCTGCCTCCAGTTATTTATGCCATTTTAACAATTAAATTGGTTTCTTGGTTTAGTGACATACTGAAGTAAATAGTTGATTTTTCTTTTTAGACCCAACCTTAGTTTACTACTTCACAATCACTTAGGAATTTTTTCCAGTCTTTGGAGGGTCTTGATAAGGTCCCAGTTCCAGAGTAGTAGAGTTTATTGGATTTGGGGTCATAGGACCCATCTTTGTATCCCTTCCTTACTAATTCTAGATACTCCTGAACATACGCCATACCTGAAGCGACTAGGTGACAAAGTGGATAGAATGTCAGGCCTAAAATTAGGAAGACTCATCTTTCTGAGTTCAAGTCTGGCCTCAGACACTTACTAACTGTGTGACCCTGGGCAAGTCACTTCATCCTGTTGGCCTCAGTTTCCTCATCTTGAAAATGAGCTGGAGAAGGAAATGGCAAACCACTCCAGCATCTTTGCCAAGAATACTACAAATGGGGTCCCAAAGAGTTGGACACAACTGAAAAACAACTAAACAACAACAAACCACATTAACATCTCCTCACCTTGTCATTTATAGTGTCCTTAATATTGGGGGGAGTAGGGAAAGGGAAAAAGTGGAATCAAACTTCTCCTCCTCTACACAAATGAGAGATGGATGACTGGTGTGAGCAGGCTGCAACAAATTACTAATGAGGAACTTATGAGAAGAAACAACAAGCGTAAAGGATGCCATGAACCAAAATGATGGACTGATCACATGACAAGAGCAGGTGTTAGCATCTGGAAAATTGAAGTGTTCCATCATATCTTTGCAATGTCAGAGCAAATAAGGAAGTCTGGAACCATGTCAGATGGATCCCTACAATGAATTTATTAGAGTACATGGTCAAGAGTCACACAGGATAAACAGAAATGGGTGGGTGGCCATCAACATTACCTGGAATCTAGGTGTTATCCAAATAGATGAGATGGAAGTTCCATTTAAGTATGAAAGAAACTTCACTTAGGTCAACGTAGCTAGCCTCTGCAATGCTTCTCCACTCGGCTTCCCCTCCACCTTTCCACTACCATTACCTCTCCAAAATGTCACCATTCATGTAAAATGTCACCTTTATGTAATGAGATCCACACATGCACACAACCAAAGATCAAATTAATTCAGAATAAAGTCTGTCCACCTAATTAACAACAACAAAAAAAAAAAAACCAACCACCTAGCCTTTCACAAACTTGTTTCACTTTACTAAACATATGGTGTTTCTTTCACTGTAGTGCCTTGTTCTTCCCGTCCCACATCATCAACTTAACTATCATTCTTCTAGCTCGCCAAGAGAATAAAACATCACATAACAGCTGGCAGCTATGTCTCCTTTGGTTGAGGGCCTCCAAGGTACTCTAGACTTCAAAGTGGTTACTATGATAAACAACATGCTTTTCCTTTAACAGCAGAGGAAAAAAAGACCTTAAAACACCCCTGCTGGTTAAGTCAAAATCCACACTGGATCTTACTCAAACTTTCCCAAAAAATATTCTGACTCCTCTAATCCTTAACTTCCAGATATGAGCCAGGGTAGCCCCATTAATTTTTCTTCTTCACATATCATCTTTCCCTAATTTTGCAAACTCCATTCAAATTCAAATCAAGTAGAAGAAAACAAGGAATTTCACAAATTATATCTAAGATAAATAGATCCCAGAACTCCTTCAAAGACTTGAAGCAGCTTCATACTCAGACAAGGAAAGATCTCTAACTCAGTGGTATCAAAGTCATAAACCATACATGAGGATCCCTGGGGCCACATATTGACTTTAAAATCAAATGTAAAATTTTTTGTTACTATATCAACACATTCAAATCAGATAGGAATTATATTTTAATCTGGTTCAGGACCACTCAGGTGTGTTGTTTAATACCTCTACTCAAAACTTCTTAAAACAGCTGTCTCACTTAATTGAGCTTGTCCAAACTCCCAACCAATCATTTCTACTTTCTCAAAGAGAGTTGTGATCTCATCTATTTGACTGTTCACACCAACAATTTAGAGCAAACATGCCTGCCCTTCCTGGGCAACTATTGTTCATATCTCTCAACCACGTCATCACAAGGGATCCACCTAATCTATGGGGTCTTCTAACATGGGATTTCATGTTCTCTACATCTTACAGTTATTTTACAATAGTAAATCTGTGGTTTACTGTGAGATAGTACTTTTTCTTTAAAAGAGGCAGACTTTATTCAATATCTTTGAGATTAGTTGTTTGGTATTTTTATGCCCATAGCCTGATCTGGCACATATGAAGTAACATGGATATACCAAGTTACAACGTTTAGTGGTAGGTCTCCTCAAAGATGAGCAAAGTCAATTTAGTTACCCTTTTGATTTTCATACTTATTGAATAAATCCTACTAAAATAGCTAAAATTCAATGGGTACTTTTAGGGCATTGTTAAAGATTACATCATTACAAAAGCCTGCATTTTCAGCAACACACAAAAGCAACAATTCATAAATGCCACAACTGCTGAATACCATTTCATGCTCTATATACAGCACAGCTGGAATAACCTAAACTAACAAAAAGAGGATGGGAGAAAAGCACAAGGAAGAGAATACAATGGGAGTGGAAGGAGAGAGAAGGAAACTAAGTACATGCATTGGTATTTAACAGGCAAAAGCTAAACAGTTCAGAACAAGACCTGCCCTGTCAAAAGAAGAGCTAATAAGATTGCTACAAAAAAAAAAAAAAAAGGTGAGAACCCACTTGTTCTTCACTTTGATTGGCAATGTCTTTAATGCATGTGTAGATGATTTTCATCTAACTTTTATGTCAAAGGTCAAGTAGGAATAAAGGTTAGTAGAAGTCAATGTTCAGACATCTTTTTCCAGTATTAAGTCTGGAATTATTTTCCCCATATGTTTTGTACCTTCCCCTCCTTCAGATATCTTGTGCATAGATACTTCAATGCCTTTATAATTGCAGTAGTGCCCAAATCGATCTTTTCTGTGTACATGGCTCCAATACAGCTGCTCATTCTCTTTGGTAACAGTTCTCATTTATGAAACATCTAGGTCTTCGATGTTAGACTCCTACTGATGGGGATGGGATCTGAACCCCAAAAAGGAAAAGACTATGTCTCTGGGATCTGGACCCCCTCAAAAAAAGGAAAAACCCTGGACTTTCCCACATGGCCAAATCTCTGGCATTTGCCTGAGGTTGTAATCCACGCAACTGGCCTTTCATTGTGGCTATACCCAATCTCCCAATTCTGAATTCTGTTCAGTTACTTCCCAATTGCTGCTGACCACTTCTCACCCTTAATCCTATCTTGACTCCATTCTCCCTTGGCCACACGGTCCAGGTCCCTGATCACTCCAGTTTACTGGCCATTCCCATCCAGATCCTCCTTAGATCCCTCCTCCAGTCACTCCAAATTACTTGGCCACTCCTAGATCCCTCCCACAGTCTTTCTGTATATAAGGTCCATCTTGTCTCCATTAAGGTGCTCAGATTCTTAAGATCTGGCCCACTTGCATTAGCAATATGAATGCTCAGATTCCTTAAGAGTCTGGTCAATATGACAGATGCTTTAATAAACCTTGTCTTTGGCTGGAAGAAGGCTTGGGTTGAATTCTTTCGGGCAGGACTCATGTGTTCTGATTCTGGAGTCCCTGCACCCCTAACATCTAAACCTCAACACTACTAACAATAGCTCTACTGTGCTCAATGGTGAGAAACTTTGTTATTGTAACTCCTGTTTCATTTCCTCATTGGTGAAGGGTGGGTGAAGCTGGAGAGAGCAGGAGAGCTCCAGCATACTTCAAGAGGAATGGTGAAAGAGGCCAACTCCACTTCATGTCACTGAAGAAAAAGACTCTGGGAAGATATGGGCGGAGCTGGCAGTCTCCATCATGTCCATATACCTAACATGCCACTCTAGGGGACTTTAGGGAAATTCCCCATGGGTAAGATCTCTCTCCCTCTCCCTCCCCTCTTGGGGGAGAGCTTCTTCACTCTGTATTGTCTAGTATATATTCTTCTATGTATACCTTCTGATCTGTTTTGCTACTATTTGGATAAATGGGTGTTTTTTTGCTATTGCTATGTGGGTTCATTGTGGTATATTTGGTAGGAAAGGAGTCAGGCCTTAGTGGGGTTCCTTCTCTCCCCCCCATCCCCCTCCCACCTCCCTGGCAATAATGAGAAAGAGCAGTTGGAAGTTATATTGAACCTCATCATATGCCCTAGACTAACATTATTTAAGAAAGCAAATAGAAATAATCCTAACCTGATATCCCCCCTCTCTCTGAGGAGATCAGAGTGACCTCCAACTCCAACCTCCTGCTTCCCCCTTCTAGCAGGAATGAAAATCTCCCCTGGAGAAGGGCGGGGAGACAAGAGGTTAGAGAGGTCTATTCTGCTTCCCTTTAAGTCACAAGACACCCCAGGCTACAGGAGGGGAGGAGGAAACCACCTCATCTTGCTACATAGACCTCCTTATACATAAATCTTTCTCTACATTATAAAACTCTTTGCAAATCTTTTCCTTTTTTTTTTTCCTTGTTCTCCTTCCATTTTCAACCTTAAATGCCCTCAGGATGACTTTGCTTAGTCTGGTCTCTTGTGGAGTTTTCTTTAATTTAATTATATCCTATATGCATCTCTCAATTTTAAAGGGAGTCTTGTTCTTAATCTTCCTTAAACTAATTTTAAATGACTTTTTATTCTAAACCAGTATTGCTTTTGCCTGCCACATCTCTCCACTAGAGAGGTTAAATATTTGCTGACTAAAGTGCTTTTAAAAAAAAATTTCTAGCATCTTGTTACAGCAATTTACATCGATTAAACTTGTATATTAAATAATTATAGTCTGTGTCTACGACCTTTCCTCTGTCTATTTCCCATTTTTCATCACCAGTAACATATAAATTGGTCATGTTATTTCAATTAATGAGCATACTATATCTGATTCACACCTTTATCCTTTTATCTAACTTTGTACCAATTTGAATTTTTTGTTTTAACAAGTTTGTGGTATAATTGTACACATTAACTTAGGAATGACTCTCACATCAATACTGAGCTATTTCCTATCTTTAAAACATAGTTAATTTCATTTTTGTGATGTTAATCAGGGCCATACTCAGCTCTTACTAGTGTTTTTCTCAAAATAATTATAACATATAGGTATGAGCCTTCTATGAAGTTGCTTTTCTCTGAAGTAACTTAGTACCCAAGTATTTTTTGATTTAATCTGTAGACTTGTAAAGTTCTTCGTGGGATTTCTCTCCCTCTTCATCCTTCCTAGGACATGATGGAGCATAAGTTGCAATTACTTTCATGATGGTCTTTTTATAAGCACATAGCATGAGCACTGAAGTAAAAGAAGGCTAAACTTCCTATGAGATGATAACTCTCTATTGTCTTGGGGGACAACCAACTCCAAGCACTTCTTTTACTTGCCACTCAAGGGAGGAGGAGAGGGAAAGGATCACCTATGAATGGCATAGGAGAGCTTGTGAAGAGAAAAATCATATGGAATGCAAGGATTCTGCAACATTAAGACACAGGATCTCATCTGCAGGGATGTGTGTGTGTGTGTGTGTGTGTGTGTGTGTGTGTGTGTGTGTGTTTATAGTAATGACTGCTATGGGGGCTTGCAGGTAGAGAAGGTAGCTAAAATCTGTTTCCCTAATTAACCCAGACCGTCATCATAACAGAATAAGAGAGAAATTGACAAGATCTAAGGTTCGTTGTTGGAAGAGAATTTAGAGATCTAATCCAGTTCTTTGATTTTACACACTAGCAAACTGAAACTCAACAGCGAAGTGATTTAACCATGGCCACACAGTTAGTAAACAACAGAGCTGAGATTTGAACTCAGGTCCTCTGACTCTAAATCACTGGGGGCAAAATATATGTATAAAGACAAAGCAAAGGTTTTGCCAAGGCAAACAGACATTCATGACAGTAGTCTTGCATAACTTAAAGTAGCAAGGGGAAAAACAATCAGCATCCAAGGTAGATCTTAGATAGTAAGTAGGATCAAGCTTAATCCAACATCTGAGGCAGTGGACACAGGGAAAGGAGCACTGGATTTTGAAGTCAAAAATCTTAGATTCAAATCCTGGTTCTATTATGTGTTATATGTATGACCTCAGCCAAGTTCCTGCTCCTCTTTGGACCTCAGTTTCCTCACTTGTAAAATGAGAAAATTGGGTACATATCCTCTAAGGTCCCTTATTGTTAGAAATCTATGATCCTATGAATTAATGGATTTGCCTATGAAAGTGTATATATTTCACCTTGACTTAGCACTTCTCAAAAGCCAAGTGATCTCTTAATTAGAACCCAATGACCTAATTAAAATCCATCAGGACTAAGAAGTACTCTGTAGTACTTGATCAGGCTGTAGGATTTCTACTCAAAGTTTTAAATTCAAAATCACTAATCCAAAGTTACTTACCATGAAGAGAATTTAAGTGGTTTTATAGACAATTCAGTCCTGAAAATATTTTTACCAACATCTCTTTGCCCATCTGTGTTTATATAAGAGAGTTTCTAATGTTGAAATCCTGCCCTGTCTTTATTGGCTCCATTATAATTATGCTAAACCAAGTGTTTCGTTATACTTGATCCCAGTTCAATTTAAACACTGATTAAATAGGATATAAATTAATATAATGTAAGTGGGGGTGGCAAAATATTATAGTTGCACTTTCAGCTAAAACAAACCACCCACTAATGAGTTAATAGTATTTTTATTTGAAGCAGAGCATTTGATGTAATCAAGTGAAGTGAACATTTATGTATCCCAATAAATAAATAGGCTCATTAGAAGAACTGTAGCAAATGGTACTAATTCTAAAGACTTCCCATGCTGGGGTAAGCAGATTGTAATTAGAAAAATAATATGATTCTGGTAAGTAACACAAAGATCTTCTGAAAGAGTTCTGGCACATCACTCTTCCCTTAACTTATCACCTAGGCATCATACAGTTATAGCCCTCTTAAACCAGAGAGACCATGACTATCAATTTCCAAACCTAAGACAGACACTCATTTAAAGCAATAAAAAATAATGACTTGGCAATCTATATCATATATGCCCTCATAAATCAGCAAACAAGAAATCTAGAGGTACTTGTGGAATCATAGAACTGGGAAGAGACCTTTAAAAACCATCAGATTCAATCCCCTTTACAGATGAAGAAATTGAGGCTTGGAAAAGTCCAAAGTCACATAATGTCTCTCATGAGAGGTCCAATCTAATTAGATCTGAATGCAGTGCAATGTTTTGGGATTTTTTTCCCCCTGTACCATACACTTTCCATCATCCAAGCTAATTTCTGTCCCCTACATATCCACAGTAGTCACATAAAATGAGACACTGGTAAACTATGGCCAGGTACTCCCTGATTTATCTTTGCTCATTGGTCAAAGAAAAGATGTCTAAGGTAACAAAACCACTTGGGACTTTACCGACCATCACCCCCAGCATGAATTCCATCTGGCATCATCAGACAAAACTGTGCAGAATTTACACTAGTTGAGCCATTGCTGGCTACAAACAGTGTCCCAGATTCCATAGTCTCGATCTTTGTTACTTGGTCACAGGCTAAGTTAATGGGATGTATCAATCCTGAGGGTCACCAGAACAAAACCCATCAGCTTTTTGATTAAACCCAATAATAAAAATACATAGACATAACATTAATCTATAATTTTTTTAATTTTCATTTTGTTGTAAACTAGTTGAAACTCGAATATTTCAAGACAAAAAGAACAGGAAAGCAGATTATATAAGAAACTGTATCTGCTACATACCATTCTTTAAAATAAATATACATGTTAAGTTTGACAAAGAGGTAGCAAAATTGCTCCATTTATCTCCCGTTGTCCATTTCTTTTTTTCCCCTTCTTTGCATTTTAAAAATCATTTACTGCTTGTTCCTTTCCCCCATGTCTATCACTATCCAATAACTCACTTTTCCACCAACACCACTAAGGAAAAACCCTCCCTTAATACAAATATATATATAAGCCAAGCAAAACAAATCAACATATTGATCATGTCTGAGAATGCATACCTAATTTTATACCTCTAGTTTATCATCTCTTGGTCAAAAAGTAGAAGGGTCTTGGTTTTGTTTTTTTGGGGTTGGTTTTTTTTTTTTTGGTCAGTATTTTGAAGACATGAATGGATGCCACTTTGGTTAGAGCTGGTCACTGGCAGAAGGTGTTGTTCTGGGCTGGGTCTGACTCAGTTCAGTTCTCTGGTAGTTTAGGTTGGATATTGGAATGAGACACTGATAGGTCATACAAATGTTGACAAAAGGAGATTTACTTAACCACAGCAGAAGAATATTCAACAAGAATAGACATTGAGAAGCCTTGAGTGGATTTAGCTGAGCAAACCTCCAATCTCATCCATCAGCAAAGCATCTGAGAACCTTTCTAGGTCCTCGATGCTGCTTTGTACTCAGAGGATAAGGAAGTAGTCCCCTGAGCCAACCAACTGTCAAGGAACATCTCAATATATTTTAAAGCTAGACTAATCTGTATGGGGTGGGGGCAGGGTTAGAATAGTTCTTCTACGAGAGAGACTCTTATGAGTCTTTCTACACTTCAAAAAATCCATCATAATCTTGTAGCACAAATTAATTCCACTTCAGTCCTGCCACAATTGTTTTTAGGGCACCTGTTTTTTTTTCCCCTCAGTTCTTTGGTACATCAAAAAAGTCTATATACATATATATGCATGTGCATGCATATATATTCTTATGGATTCATAAAAAATTAATAATTTTATAGATGTATAGATACAGATTCTTTGTCAAAAAACTTATAGTTTTATTGAGACAACATATATATGTATACATATATATATATATACATACAAGCATAACCAGAATTAATATAAGGGGACATATCAGCAGGGGGAAGGGATCAGGAAAACTGGATTGTGTGTTTATAATACTTCATAGTTCCAACTCATTGTTTGGCATTTTGATGGCCAGAGGGAGTGTAAATAGCAGTTGTTCCTGTTCTGGCAGAAACTTTAAGGGCCTTCACCTCCCAGACTGATTCTTTTGTAAAGGCAAACTAGGCTACCTTTTGCTTCAATTCTTACCCAGCCTTTAATTATTGAATGGGCATTGCCTCAGACAAACTGAGACTTAGGAAAGACTTTAGCTTAAAAAGGCCAAGGTCGACCAAGCATCCAGGGATCCATTTCTTTCATTAAATTTTATTTTTTTTTAACATGTTTTTAAAACTTTGAATTACAAATCCTCTCCCTTCCTCCCTCCCCACCCACACTCATTGAAAAGGCAAGCAACTCTATACAGGTTGTATAGATGTGTAGTCATGCAAAATACTTCCATAGTAGTCATGTTGTGAAAAACTAAGTACATTTCCCTTCATCCTATCCCGTCCCCCATTTATTCTATTCTCTTTTGTGAGCCTGTCCCTCCTCAGAAGTGTTTGCTTCTGATTATCCCCTCCCCCAATCTGCCCTCCCTTCTATCATCCCCCTGCTCTCTTGTCCCTTTCCCCTCCTTATATTCCTGTAGGGTAAGATAGATTTCCACACCCAATAGTGTATGTTATTCCCTCCTTAAATCAAATCCGATGAGAATAAGATTTACTCATTCCTTCTTACCTTCTTCCACTTCTGCTCCACTGTAAAAGCCTTTTCTTGTCTGTTTCATGTGAGATAATTTACCCCATTCTACTTCTCCCTTTCTCCGTCTCCCAATATAATCCTCTCTCACCCCTTAATTTTATTTTCCAGATAATCACCCCTTCATCTTCAACTCACCCTGTGCCCTCTATCTATCTATACATACCTATAATTTTTTCCCTCCCACTACCCCAATACTGACAAAGGACTCATGAGTTACAAATATCATCTTTCCATGCAGGAATGTAAACAATTCAACCTTAATAAGTCTCTTACGATTTCTCTTTCCTGTTTACCTCTTCATGTTTCAATTGGAGTCTTGTATTTGAAAGTCAAATTTTCTATTCAGCTCTGGTCTTTTCATCAAGAATGTTTGAAAGTCTCCTATTTCACTGAATGACCATTTTTTCCCCTGAAGGATTATGCTCAGTTTTGCTGGGTGGATGATTCTTGGTTGTAATCCTATCTCCTTTGCCCTCCGGAATATTATATTCCACACCTTCTGGTCCCTTAATGTAGAAGCTACTAAATGTTGTGTTATCCTAATTGTGTTTCCACAATACTTGAATTGTTTCTTTCTGGCTGTCTGCAACACTTTCTGGTTGACTTGGGAACTCTGGAATTTGGCTACAATATTCCCAGGAGTTTTCCTTTGGGGATCTCTTTCAGGAGGTGATCGGTGGATTCTTTCAATTTCTATTTTGCCCTCTGGTTCTAAAATATCAGGGCAGTTCTCCTTGATAATTTCATGAAAGATGATATCTAGACTCTTTTTTTGATCATGGCTTTCAGATAGTCCAATAATTTTTAAATTCTCTCTCCTGGATCTATTTTCTAGGTCAGTTGTTTTTCCAATGAGATATTTCACATTGTTTTCTATTTTTTCATTCTTTTGGATTTGTTTTACAGTGTCTTGATTTCTCATAAAGTAACTAGCTTCTAATTGCTCCATTCTAATTTTTAAGGAAATATTTTCTTCAGTAAGTTTTTGGACTTCCTTTTCCATTTGGCCAATTTTGCTTTTTAAAGCATTCTTCTCCTCATTGGCTTTTTGGACCTCTTTTGCCATTTGGGTTAAGCTATTTTTTAAGGTGTTATTTTCTTCAGTATTTTCTGGGATCTCCTTTAGCAAGCTGTTGACTTGTTTTTCATGATTTTCTTGCATCACTCTCAGTTTTTCCTCTACTTGTCTTACTTGCTTCTCAAAATCCTTTTTGAGCTCTTCCAAGGCCTGGGACTAATTCATATTTTTCTTGGAGGCTTTGGTGGTAGGAGCTTTGACTTTGTTGTCTTCTTCTGGTTGTATGTTTTTATCTTCCTTGTTACCAAAGAAAGATTCTAGGATCTGATTCTTTTTTTGCTGCTTGCTCATGATCTCAGTCAATTACTTGAGTTATAAACTCTTGGTTAAGGTAAGGGTCTGTTTCCAATGTGGAGAATGTACTGTCCCAAGCTTCAGGGGTTATGTGCAGCTATATTCAGAGATACTTCTAGGGACCTGTAAATTTTCAGTTCTTCCAAGGTGCTATGATCAAGGGCGAGGTGTTTACTCCTTTCCTGACCTGTGCTCTGGTCTAAGAGTGACCACAAGCACTCTTTTCTGTCTTGGAACTATGAGGAGGATTTCCTCTCCACAGCCACTACAAGCTCCACCATGCTATCGCTCCTCCTCGCCCCAGGACCGCCACCCAGTACTGTGACCCAGATCTAAGCACGGGCAAAGCAAGAGAATCCTGCACCATCAAAGAGATCTCTGCAATCCCCCTCTGATCAGCCATTCGATTCCCCCTCAGTCTGTGGGCCAGAAGCTCAGGTAGCAGCCACAGCCTGGGGGCTAGGCTAGGGGACTAGAGCTGAGACCATCGTGCGATTCAGTCCTTTGAGGCCTGCTCCAGGTTCTGCGCACTCACGCCAAACTCTGCTCCTCTCCCAGCCTAGCACAACATACCTTTCCAAACAACCATCCAGGTTATCTTGGCCTGGAAATTTGTTTCACTCTGCCTTTTTGTGGGTTCTGCTGCTTTAGAATTTGTTTAGAGCCATTTTTTACAGGTTTTTGGAGGGGTTTGGGGGAAAGCTCAAGCAAGTCACCACGTTTATTCTACCATCTTGGCTGTGCTCCAAACAGATTGTTTTTTTAGATGGCTAGTACATCTGACCAAGTATGCATCACCTTAAACTATGTGGAATAAAAACCTTTCAAAACATAGAGACCTAAAAGAAGGAATAAATGAATTTTTTAAAAAAACATTTATTAAGCAACTATTATGTGCAAAGCCCTGTGTAAGCACTAAGGATACAAATATAAACAAGCATGACAGTCTGACCTCAAGGAGCTTACATTCTAATAAAGAGAAACAGCACAGTTAAGGGAATTAGAGATGGGGAACAGGGGGAGTTGAGGGCACATGAAATCAAAACCAGGTAGGAAGAGGATGAGGTACACATAATCCCATTATCCTAATTGCTACTAGAATTGTCCTGACAATGCTTTCAGTGAGCCTACACATGAGCTCACTCTCCAATACTTATTATTCAATGACACAAAATAGTCATTTTTTTCACCCATGCAATACTCCACAGAATATAAAATATTAAAAAACAGGAGACTGACTTGTACCCAGATCATTTCTAACTAAAGAAATTGCATGAAAAAAATGATAATAAATTTCACACTTATAAAGCCCTTTGCAAAGTATTTCACAGCTATAAGGTCCTTATGACAACGAATTGTTAGGGTTCCGCAACTTTTCGGAGACAGACATACCCAAAATTATAGGGAAGGACTCAGAAGGTTATTTCCAAAGACACAGCTGCCAATGAAGTTGTGACAGCATCATCCCTGCCCAGATGTGGTCTATGCCTAAGACCACCAGCATCTTAAAGTAAAATCCAATGTTATGAGACTTTCTTCAGGGCAATACACAACTCAGGAGAAGTCAAACACAAACACACACAGGAAACTACTCAGGCATTCAGCCCCAGAGCTACACTGTAACATCACAGTATGGTCTCACCTGACTCTCTCATTCTTTCTCCATCCAAAACCCACAGCACCACGGTTATAAGAAAAGGACTAGTCTGACATCTACCCAGACGTTCAGCCTCCCCCTGGCTTTATTTGCTGCCTACAGGCAACCTCAGAGTGGGAAAGAAGATGTTACCCTCCAAACAGAAACTGACAACAGCTGCTGCCTTCCTGACCCACAGTTCATCTACCCTGCCTTACTGATGAAGGGAAAAACAACAACTAGAGAAACAACTTCATGAAGCAAGTAATCCGAGTATTATTTTGCATCATCTACATTTTACGAATGAAAAAACTGAAGCTCAAAAAGGTTAGGAATTCACCAATAATCACACAGCTTAAAGGCAATGGAGCTTAGAATCAACCTGGGTTGTCTGACACAGCTCAGGGTTCTTTCCATTAGAGTCCCCATCAGTGTTGGTTTGCCAGATTAATGCAGCCTTTGAAAACGAATATTCCCATTCTAAAAACATCCCAAAAGGAGGCATACAAAAAGGGGGATCTTCTAAGGAATCACCAGAGCACAACTTTTGAGTTGCAAGAGATATAGGACTTGTAGTCCAGTTCCCTCATTTTATGAATAAGGAAACTGAGGCCTAGAGAGGCTAACTGACTTCCCCAAAGTCACATAGGTAATAAATGGCAAAGCTGTCATTTGAACCCAGGTCTTAAGATTCCAAATCCAGGGGCAGCCAGGTAGTGCAGCGGATAGAGCACCGGCCCTGGAGTCAGGAGGACCTGAGTTCAAATCCGACCTCAGACATACAACACTGACCCTGGGCAAGCCACTTAACCCCATTGCCTAGCCAAAAAAAAGATTCCAAATCCAACATTCTTTCCATTGCACCACACTGCCAAAATCTCTGAGAGAGGCCAGAGTTCTGGTGAAAGCTAGTGGCTAGCACATTGACCAGGTCCTAAAAAGTGTTAAAATTTCACACATTTTTCAGGTGTTGATGGGCTTATGCAACAGTCTGCTTCTACCCAGCAAGAATACATTTGAAACTAATCCAGGAGTTACATGTGTACCATTAATGTACTATGAATCCTGAGTTAAGAAGAAATGAGGATGAGTAATGCAGGATTTGGATGTGAAACTCAAGAGTCTGATGGACGCTTCAGTAAATACATACTTTGGAAAAATTACCTGGAAGCTCAAAAGGAAGTAGACCTGTGGAGTTTAAATTGCCAACTTTGCCTCTCAGCCACCTGCTCTGAACAGCTGCATGTGTTTAGAAGGTGTTTCTAAGTGTGGTTTTTGGAAGTTCTACTTGTTTCTCTCTCTATCCCCCCAGTGCTTGTGCTCTCTCTCTCTCTCTCTCTCTCTCTCTCTCTCTCTCTCTGTCTCTCTCTGTAATAGCTGCAACCAATAAAAGAATGGGCAGATTAAAAAAATCTAGGCCACGAACATATCCAATTTTCAGATTTAAATGGTGCTGGAGAGGTTAAGGGCAGAGGGTGGAAATTACTCACAGATCCCAGCTCAGATGCCGTGCACCTACCATTCTCATCTGCTTCCACGCTTCCACTGGAACTTCCATGCACGAAAGGCATAAATCAGAGACTAAGGCATATTGGATACTGTTTTCCATAGACATTTGTATATGATGAAGCCTACATCAAAGGAAGTGACTAAGTGATCAGTCTGTTATTATTGTGTCTTTGCCTATGACATATAAGGATAATAGCTAGCATTTTACAGCACTCTAAGTTTTGCACATAAGCTATGTCATTTTACAGAGAAAAAACCTGAGACTGAGAAGTGATTTACCCACGGTCACACAGAAAGTATCTGAGGTAAAGATTGAACTCAGTACTTTCTGACTCAAAATCCAGAGCCCTATCCATTCACTACATAGCTACCTACAAATGTAACTGATTAGTGGGCATTGTGCTCTAACATGGGGGAAAAGCATGAATCTGATGTTTTTTAATGTTAATAAAATATTTTAATTGATATATATTTCTGCTATTGTTTCCTGCAAAAGAGGCATCACTCTTTTGTTTTTAATGTCCTCTCCAAGAAACTTCAGAGATTTATTTTTTGTAATAGGCTACCGAGCCCAAGAGAGACACCAGATACATTTGAAGAAAACAAAAATTGATCATTTTTCTCTCATTCAGGAGTCAAGTGTAAGTTCCAGACCTCATGTAGAAAAAATACGTACATGGTAGTTCTCCCCAGCCACACTGTCCTGGGTCTTAGTTATCCTCACTGATGAGGATTTTTTTTTTTTTTTGCATTGATTATTTCTCCTTACGAAGTTATAAAATTCCTCTCGCCACTGCCCGGAGAGAGGAAGAGAGAGACAGAGGGAGATGGAGAGAGAAAGACAGAGAGACAGAGAGAGGCACACAGACAGAGACAGAGACAGACACAGACAGAGAGACAGAGACAGACACAGAGAGTCACAGTGCAAAAGGCTTTACATGCCAAACAGAGGAGTTTATTCTGGAATAACAGGGTCACTGAAGCCTTTCGAGCAAGAGAAAGAGGATACATTGGAGAGAGGAGAGGCTGACTAATTAAAAGGTTATTCCAATAGTTCAGGTAAGCAATGATGAGGGCCTCAGGCTAATATCCATTTTGGGAAGAAAAAGGGATGGATTTAAGAGATACCATGGAGGTAGAATAGACAAGCTTATGATTAGATAATCTAACCACACTGCCAGTGAGTAGGGCACAACAATACAATCCAATTCAGAATCCCTACGTTTGACTATCATTCTCTATTCTCCCATCCCCATTCACGTTAGCTTTATCTCTCCAATGTCCCTATTACACTTTGCCTTTCCCTTCCATAGTGTCCTGTGGAATTCCTCAGATAGCCCTTCCTACTAGACTTCTTCTTCTCATGCACCTTCCAACTTCATGAAGTCACAAAGACCTGACTCCACCTAGAAGATATGCATCTTTGTCCATCCTCTCTAGTATTGGCGATAGCTTCACTCATTTCCCTAAGACATTAAGAATGGATGGATGAATGGATAAATGAATGAATTTTAAAAAGCATTCATTAAACATTTATAATATTCAAAGAACTGTGCTAATATATAAACACAAAGCTAAGACTATCAATGCCCATAAAGAGCTCATGTTCAAATGGGGAGACAACACATATGAGGATGGTGGTGATAGGGAGAGGTGGCTTAGGAAGTCACCGCAGAGTTAATTGGCTCACTCTTTCTAGAAACAAAGGAAGTACCAATTTGACTATGGCCAGGTCTCCATGGTCTAGATTAACGTATAGTAACATGCAGGGCAAATGGCAAGAAAATGGCTGGGGTGGAATGTGAGGTATAGCAGCAGAAAACTAGAGAGAATGGACCATAGAAAGCATTTATCAATCAGGAGAACACCAAGGGTCTAGGACAGTGGCTCCATAAATGAGAAGACAGAGTCACCCAGGGAAATAGAGAGGGGAAGGCGTAGGCATGCTTCCTGCTCTTCACTGCCACTTCCAGCCTCTCCCCCTATCACCATCACTCAGAAGTCCCTCATTCTTTAAGGCTGAACATCCATATGGATCACCCAATCCAGAGGATCCGACTCTTTCCTCTTTTCCAGGCCATCATCCCTACTCTGGCCTCACTTTTCCTCCTACAGAATTTTGACTTTATAGTTAACCAATTCAACTTTACAATGCCGTGTATCCTTGAGTTTCTTGCACCCTTGTCCTATTACCATTCAAGGGTGAAAGCACAGGTCATGCAGACAAAGGACTGCTAGTTCAAATCTCACTTGGGATATTTTAAAAGGCATCGTAACATAGTAAATATAATGCTAGATCTGGAGGCAGGAAGACCTGGGTTCAAATCCTACCTCAGATATTTACTGAGTTGTGTGATCCTAGGCAAATCATTTAACCTCACTATAAAATGAGATCGAACTAGAGGGCTTTTGATGTCCTGTTCTAAAACCATACACCTATGATCCCTTTCCAAACTCCAACCCTGTATGACTAATACCATCCACCTTCATCTTCACTTACCTTTCCAAGTCTTCCTTCTTCTTGGTGCCTTTCCTTTGAGATTACCCCCCCCCCCATTATCTTGTATCTATCTTGTTTGTACTTAGTTTTTTACATGTTGACTCCCCCATTGGACTGAACTCTTTGAGAGCAGGAACTGGGTTTTTTTTGTTGTTGTTTTTGCCTTTCTATCTCCATTGCTTAAACCAATGTCTGGCACATAACAGGTGCTTAATAAACACTAGCTCACTGACCATTAAACACCAATAGAGGAAGTCACACAACCATGTTAAATGGTTCCAATGTAAATTTATGTTTTGTATGATTAGCTAGGCCCTTACCACTACATACCAATCCATGATTAATTCTATCATATTTGGCACATCACTAAGTATCAAAGTATATGCTGATTTAATTTAGAGGGTCCTATCAAGTTCTTTGTAGAATTTCCCTTCTCTTGAAACTTCTGCATTAGATGTTTGAGCTACAATTACTTTCATGGAAATATTTACTTATCACAAGCACTTCAACACAAAATGACAAAACTTCTCATGAAATTATGTTTCTTTTTACCTTTAAATGCATGATGAGAACCAACTACCTTATTTGCTTCTCAAATATGAACCTAGAAGGTATCCTTCCATTTAGCTACAACTTTGTGGTTTCACTTACAGAGAGAATATTAATATGGTTCAGTTCCTTCAGGTCACTTGTTAGTTACTGAACAATTTATGTTTGTAATATCAAGAATTAAAGTCTACAGACTATACAAGATGGTACAAAAATGATGTGATCCTCAGCACTGTCAGCCCACTTCCTTCCCCTACAACTGCAGATCAACCTCTCCCGGGTATCTCTAGAATTACTTTCACAGGATTTCTGAGAGGTTCAAATGAGATAATTTACATAAAACTTAGATGCAAACTATTATATTATTAACAACTTACTTCATTGTCAGAAACTTCATTATGAAAGGTAGGTTTTTTTTAATGTCTAAAGATACATCCTAGGAGATCAGAAAAGATTAGAGTACAAAAATATTATTGAATACTAACTAAATTCTATATAATTTATTGATTGAAGTTCAGTTAATACTAAAGTGTAATTAATTAATCAAAACTATTCAAGGGTAAATGATTAATATTGATAACTTTCTGTTTTGAGGGTAAAGGGGGGGTTATTCAATGAGCTCCTGAAGTGGGAGAGGAGTTCACTACAGAAAGATAAAGGAAAAACAAAAGGTAATTTGGAAATGCCTGAGCCAAGTGTAAGTGATTGGTGTAAGATCCTAGTGGGCTATTAAGTCAGGAGAATGAATGCTACCAAAGAGGAAATGTGTGCAAAACAGAAACTGAAGGCAGTCTTTACTGACTTCACAATTTTGCTAAGGGCTTGTCCCCTTTACCCCCGTGTTCAGAGGTTGCCTAGGGAGACATTTAAGTCGTATGGAACAAAGCATAGTTTAGTGAGAACTTCTGCCCTGCAACACATATTATCAATGCTTCACAAGAGCTATGAAGTTTTGCTTTTTAATATGGTTGAATTCTTTACAAAGAAGCCTTGCTCCCAGAGGATTTATTTATTGAGGCATCATTACATTATTAACCAAAGCTGTCATTAAAGATGGAATGCTAACCATGTGCTGAGCTTTGTGCACAGAAAAACTTACTCCGCTCTGGGCTAAATGTTCAGATCCACAGAGGATAAGGTTAAATTAAATTTAAATAATGACTTAACTTACACTACACAGTGCCTTTAAAAAAGGCCAAGATCCAAAAGGCAACTAATATATCTATAATGTACTTCATGCTTATAAGCCTTAGAGATCCTGGGTGCCATTTTGGGGTCCATTCCAGAAGCCTAACTCTTGGGAAGACAGATTTGGACATGGGAAGGGACCTTATATGCCATAAAGTCCAACAAGCATCCTTTCTTGAATTCCCTTAATGTTAGTCCCTTCCCTCTGTGCATTATTTTCAATTGATCCTGAAAATATCTTACTTATACATAATTATTTTCATGTTGTTTCCTCCACCAGACTGTAAAGTCTTTCAGAGCAAGGACCATCTTTTGCCTTTTCTGTATCCACAGTACTGCTACATAGTAGGTGCTTAATACTTACTGACTTACTGACTGATGTGGTATCCAGAAAAGACCTCAACTGACTGGCACAGACAAGATTAACTATAATAGAGAAATAACATGAGAGACAAAGTGGTTCAGTTCCAAGAATAATGCATTTTGAGGATCAGAGGAGTTATGTTCAATTAACAGCTCTGAAGCTTATAGGCAGTAGGGGGCACAATACACAGAACCCAGGGCTGAGAGTCAAGAAGACCTGAATTCAAATCCTACCTCAGACACTTCAGATGTCACATTCAGCCTCAATGTCCTCTAAGTTCATTTCCTATGAGTTCTTTGCTTACTACTTGTGTGACTTTAACCTCTCTTTAAAATGAGGGAACTAAACTAGGGTCTCTTTTAGCTCTAACATTATGATTCTAAGGTTTTAAACTTGTTTTGTTTTGTTTTTTAAATTGATCAATCAATAAAGAAACATTTATTAAGTGTCTAATTTGTGTCAGGCACTGTGTTAAACACAGGGGATACAAAAAGGGAAAAGACAGTCCCTGCCCTCAAGGAATCTTAAAATATTAACTGTGAAGACAACAAACAAGCTATATACAATATATATACAAAGCAAGCTATATACAAGATAAATAGGAAATAATAGAAAGAAGGTACTAGAATTAAGAGGGGTTAAGGAAGACTTCCAGTAAAAAGATGAGATTTTAGCTGGGACTTAAAGGAAGCCAGAGATGTCAGTAGGTGGAATTGAGGAGGGAAAAAGTTCCAAGATGGGGGGCAGCCAGAGAAAATGCCCAGAGCTAAGAGATGGGGTGTCTTGTTCATGCAACAGCCCGGACACCAGTGTCACTGGATTTTGGTACATGTAGGGGAGCAAGGTATAAAAAGACTGGAAGAGTAGGAGGGCACTAAGCTATAAAGGGCTCTGAATGCCAAAAAAGAGCCATACTTAATCCTGGAGGCTATAGGGAACCACTGGAGTTTATTGAGTTGGGGGGCAGGGTAACATAATCAGACCTTTGCTTTAAGAAAATACTTTAGTAGTCAAATGTAGGATAGATTGAAATGGGGACTTGAGGCAGGCAGATCCACCAGCAGGCGAATGCAGTAATCCAGGCATAAAATGATAAGGGCCTTCAATGGAATGGTAGCAATGGTCAGAGGAGAGAAGGGGGTGTATTCGAGAGATGTTGCAAAGATGAAATCAACAGGCCTTGAAAACAGAGTTGATATTGGGGGGTGAGAGATACTGAGGAATCCAGGATGACTAAAAAGTCAAATGTCCAAATGGTGTACATTTGTAATGGTGCACAGATGATAAAGATGGAGCTAGGAAACAATTCATGTGAAAACATATTAGCGGACTATAAGTTTAATGAGACAACAGTGTGACCTGGTAGACAAAAAAAGCTAATGTATGCCTAGGTCACAATGAAAGTACAGGGTCAAGGGGTCAGAACCAAGATGGCAGAATGAAGTAAGCATTTTCATTAAGCACTCCTAACACACCCCTCTAAAGAACTTTAAAAAGCTCAGGGAGGAAAACCAATTAAAAGTCACAGCAAGTCATTTTTACAGCCTAGGGCAGCTTAGGAAGACAGACAGAGGTTTGAGGATACTGGGATGGAGGCCAGACAGGAGCATGGTGCAGCAGAAATGGTACTGGCTGTGCGCCTTGGAGATGGCGACAGCAGCCCTGGCAGCACCGGAAGAGCCTGGCACTCAGAGACAATAAGGTGAATGAATACTCGGTGAGAAACATACTGTAGCTATTTCAGAGCTCTGTCTGAAAGCAGACAGAAAGAAATTATTCAAATACTGATGAGCCGCAGTCAGAATTACCTAAGATTCAGCAGCTACCACTATAAAGGAGCAGAGTGCTCAGAATATGATATTCCAGAAGGCAAAGGAGCTAGGATTATAACCAAGAATAACATACCCAAAAAAGCCTTAGTATAATCCATCAAAGGGGAAAATGGATATTTAACGAAATAGAGGACTTCCCAGTATTCCTGATGAAAAGACTTGAGCTGAATAGTCAATCTGACATTCAAACACAAGACTCAAGAGAAGCATAAAAAAGGCCAATGTATGTGAGAAATCATAAGGATATTAATAAGGTTAAATTGTTTATATTTCTATATGGGAAGATGACACATGTAACCCATAAGTACTGCATCATCATTAGGGTAGTTATAAAGTGTCTACTTAAACAGAAGGTATGGGTGTGGCTCTTTTATGTTAAGATGATCTCAAAAGAAAAAAAGGACGAGAAGACTGACTGGGAGAAGGAGAAAGGGACAAGAAGATTGGGGGAAATTATTTCACATAAATGAGACACATATAGAAAAATTTTTACATGGAGGGGAAAATGTCAAGGGGAGCAGTCAATGCTTGAATCTCACTCATCTGAACCGATTCAAAAATGGGAGTATATACACGTGTAGTTGGGTATAGAAATTCATCTTACCCAACATGTAAGTAGGGAAGCAGGAGGGGAAGGGGCCAAGAGAGAGGTAGGAGGAGAATAATAAGAAGGAGGGTAGATTAAGGGAGGCAATGTTCAGAAGCAAAACAGATTTCTGAGAAGAGGACAGGGTAAAAATAAATAAATAAATAAACAGAAGAGAGTAAGATTGAGGGAAATATATAATAAGCAATTATAACTGTGAATGTGAATGTGATGAACTAGCCCATAAAACAGAAGAGGATAGCAGAATGCATCAGAAACCAGAATTCAACAATATGTTGTTTACAAGAGACATGCTTGAAACAGAAAGACACACAAAGAGTTAAAATAAGGGCCTGGAGCAATATCTAACCATGCTCTCACGCAAAGCAAAAGTAAAAATAGACCTAATTAAAAAGATAATCAGGAAAACTACATTTTGCTAAAAGGTACCATAGACAGTGAAGTAATAGCAATATTAAACGTATATACACCAAATGGCATAGCATGCTCTTTAGTCTCAAATTAATACTAATAGCTAATGGTATTTGTAGTGCATTTTAAGTTTATACTTCACAAATACTATTTCATTTTATCCTCATAATAACTCTGGGATGTAGATTGCTATTACTATCCCCATTTTACAGATCAGGAAACTAAGGTAAAGTGAATTGATAAGGGCCATACAGCTAGAAAGTATCTAAGGCTCGATTTGAAGTGAGGTCTTCTCTGACTTCCAGTCCAACACTCTGTATCCACTGTACCACCTAACTGCCTCTTGATCTTTTCTCAATCACTATCTTTGACTTCTCTCTGTAGCACTAAACACTGTTTACCACTCTTTCCTCCTAGATATGCTCTTCTCTCTCTCTTTTCTTTCTATATAGAGCTCTTTCTTGGTTCTCACCAGTCTGATTACTCTTTCTCAGTCTCCCTTGCTTAAGTATCCTCCATGTTCTCTCCCCAAGACTCTGTCTTGAGCCTCTTCTCTTTGAATACAATCTCTTTTGGTGACCTCATTAACTCTCATGGGTTTAATAATCTTCTTTATGCAGATAATTCCCATATGTATATCTCGAGGCTCAGTTTCTCTTCTGAATTCCATTCCCACACCACCAACTGCCTAGATACTTCAAACTGGAAAGCGTATAGGCATCTCAGACTCAACAATGTCCAAAACAGAAATCTTTGTCTTGCCCCCAAATTGACCCTTCTTCTGAACCTCCCTATTTATGCCAGGAGCAACACCACCCTTCTAGGGACTCAAGCTTACAACCTGCTGGGGTCATCCTCTACTCTTCACATATCCAATCAGCTGCCAAGTTTTATTGATTTTATCTCCGTAACACCTATCACATTTCTCTGTGAACTTATATGGCTGCCAGCCTAGTTCAAGGTCTCACCATTTCTCATTTAGACTAATAGCCTCACAATTGGTTCCCCTGCCTCAAATCTTTCCCCACTCTAATCCATCTTCTCCAACAGCTGCCAAAGTGATATTCCTTAAGCACAGATCTAATCATGTCACTTCGATTCAATAAAGTCCCCAGTGGCTGCCTATTACTTCTAGGACAAAATACAATCTCCTCTGTCATTTGAAGTCCTTCAAATCCTGGTCCTAATCTATCTTCACAAACTTAATAAACATTACTTCCTCATTATTCCTTTTCATTCACTCTTTGGTCCCACCAAACTGGTCTTCTTACTATGCCCTACACACTGCATTTCATCTCTCATCTCCATCTCCCACTCCCTCCACCTACAATGCATTACTTCACTTCCACCTCTTAAAATCCCTAGTTTCCTTCAAAGCTCAGCTCAAGTCCCACCTTCTATATGAGGCCTTTCCTGATATCCCCAGCTACCAATGGCTTCCTTATTTTAACTATTAGAAAAATGTGTATCTTGCAAATTCTCACCTGCATATATATCCTGCATATTGACCCCCTTCTGTATACTCACACACCTACTATCTAAATTCAGACCACTATCACTTCTTGCCTAGATTTTTGCAATGAATCCCTAATTGGCCCCTCTTCAAGTCTCTCTCCACTCCAGTCCATCCTACACAATGTTGGCAGAGTAATTTTTTCTCAGTCAACTCCAAGCATCTCTGTACTGCCTCTAGGATCAAATGTAAACTTTTTGTTTTGCTTTTAGAGACTTTAACAAGCGGTCCCCAACCCATCTTTCCAATCTTACTGTGAGTTACTCCCTCCTGTCATGCAAGATCCAGACAAACTGGCCTTCTTTGTTCCTTACTCACAAAACTCCATTTCCTATCTCCATGTGTTTCTACTGGCCACTCCCATCCCTAGAATGCTCTCCACCTTCATCTCCTTCCCAAAGAATCCCTGTCCTCCTTCAAGACTCAGCTCAAAGATACGACTTTCTTAATCCCTCCCCCGGAAACGCTGGTGTCCTCCCTCCCAAACTACCTTTAATCTAATTATGTTGTATTTGTTCTGATTCTCTTTGTAATTATTCTGCATAAACTTATATATTTACTTGTTTCCCCTATTAAGATGTCAGCTCCTTGTTTTTGTGTCCCCAGTGCCTATCCTAATGTCTCGCATGTAGTAGGCATTTAATAAATGTTAACTGATTAGTCTCCCCAATAAAAAGAACTTTAAGGGTAGTTGCTGAAATAGAGTAAGCTATTAATAAATACTTACAGATTAATCAACATTTTTCAATCTTTCCATCCAGCTACTGAGAACCATTGCAATGATTCCCACAGAAGACCAGAACAGACATAGATCTGCTCTTTGCTTTACATTGTACCATAATGAAGGAAATCCCAAGTGATTTAACTAAAGTTGATCAAATCGATGGTGCCTACGTACTAGAAGAGGTTAATGGAAACAAAATAACCTCACTAATTCTCACACCAAAAGCTGAAGGTCCTCATTAGGCCACACACTTATTTTTAGAACCCTTAAAGAGGAACTTAGGACCCAGAATTTATATTTGATAGTTTACATGGCATTTTAAATATAATTTCCAAAATGAACAAGAAATCAAAGCACATCATGGATATTAATGTCAAGTTATAAACGACCTATTAAAAAAACCTCTCAAATGCCTATGAGTTTGATTCCAATGAATTCTGCATGGGCAAGAACTAAGCAAATCATATTAATGCACAAAAAGAATGAAAGTAAATTAACCATATCACTGGCTTTTTGATTAACTTTCATTGTGTCAAAAATACAAGAAAGGTTGGAGGTTCAAAATTTTTTTATCCAAAACATGCTAGCTATGTAGCTATGGGCAAAACACTTAACCTCTCAGTCCTCTCAGGCAATTCTGTGAGTATAAACTATAGAGTTGCTAATCTGTCTCCACAGAGAGAGTTGCCACGTTAAGACTTTCCTATGAAGATGAAATCACAGGCCTAACCCAAAAAAGTATAATTTTTCCATCTCTTTATAACATAGTATCACATTACCACCCTCTTCACTAAATTGTAGAAAGAATTCCAATGAGAGGATATAGAATATTTCTTAAGATCATTTTAGAAATGGAAGAGAACTTAGAAGTCACCTAGTACAAACTAAACTTACTCATTTTACAGATGAAAGAACTGAAGCCCCAGAGATGTTAAGTGACTTACAAGGGTCACACAGTTAGTGGTAGAGTCAAATCATTAACGGGAGGGTAAATGTTCTCAACATTATGCAAATTTTGTCGATTACTTCAATAGCCAGTTAAACCATCAGACATGGAGAGATGATGCCATTTGCTTGAAGGTGTCTGTCATTATTTCAGTTTAAAGTCTGTTTTACGACAGATCCAGGATACCTTTTAACATGGTTTGATTCTAAGAAGTAATGATTTTGAATCAATTTCACTCTTTATAGCAGATCAAGGAACACTTTCACTAGTACTCATGATATTCCTAACATACCCCCCTTTGATCTTGTCCCCTCCGTGCTAACCATGATGCCCCTTAATAAAGATGATGTGTTACCTCTGTCCCTCATTAAAGTCCTCCACTCATGGCTCAGCAAAGATTAGAGGTGATCCCGATTTCTCAAAGGCTATGACAGCAAGAAGTAGGCTCCAGAAGGCTCTACCAAGCTGAAAAGTATAGGCCTGAGTATCTGATAAACAGCATGTCTCTGTGCATGGAGTTCTAGGGAAATTTTTCAATCAAATCATTAAAGAGATGGTTAGTGAAAATCTAGAAAAGAAAGCAGTAGTTACAAAGAAACAGCATAACTTCCATCAAGAATGACTTATGCCAAGCCTATGTCCTTTTTGACAGCTATTAAACTCCTAGGTCAGAAGAATGCTATAAAAATTGATTATTTAGCTTTTACAAAGCATTTGATTAAAAAAAAAAAAACCTTTTGTACTAGTGACTAGTTTTATGGACGAGACTGAGAAAAAGGATCTGGGCAATTGTATAATCAGATAGAGTCTGAACTGGTTGAGTGCCTAGACTGAGAGTTAATGATCCAACATCAAGATTCAGAGTGGATGTGCTATTTTGTCTCCAAGTATTTAAAAAGGATATATTCTTCTTGGGTATCCCCCAGAGTTCTGCCCTGGGCCGTCTTCTCTTTTGTCTATGCTATCTCTCTTAACAAGCTTCTCTGGCTACCACAGGTTCAATTATCATTACTCTACAGAGATGATTCCCAGATCTATTTATACAGCCCTATTCTCTGTCTCCAGTCCCATATCAACCACCTCTTGGACATTTTGAAATGGATGTCCCATAGGCATCTCAAACTCAATTTCTGTCCAAAACAGAACTTATCTTCCCCCTACCTACTCCCCCCCAACTCCATTTCCTCTTCCAAATTTTCCTATTATTTTTGAGGACATCATCATCATCCCAGTCACTCAGGCTCAAAAATACAGCATCATCCTCAACTCTTTACTTGCTCTCAAGTACCCCATATAGCTAACCTCTTGTTAAACCTCATTGTTGGTACCTTTCACAACATCTCTAGCTGTTTCCACTCACACAGTCACAGGAACAGGCCCTCATCATTTTTTTTTTTTTGGTAGGCAATTGGGGATAAGTGACTTGCCCAGGGTCACACAGCTAGTAAGTGCCAAGCGTTTGGTCTGAGGTTGGGGTTTGAACTCAGGTAATCCTGACTTCAGAGCCAGTGCTCTAGCCACTGCACCACCTAGCTGCCCCACCCTCAGCACTCCTAACCTAGACTATTGCAGCCTTCTCATTCTTCTTTCCACCCTACGTCTCTCAATTCAAGCCTTTCTCCATCCAGCTGTCAATGATTTCCACAACCTCCCCCAATAAACCTGTAGCTTACTCTCAGCTCTAGGATAGCAAATAACATCCTTTGTCTGCTATTGAAAGCCCTTCACAACTTGACTTCTTCCTACCTTTCCAATCTTCTGACGTTTTATTCCCTTCCACATGCTCTGATTAGTCCACTTTCTATTCCTCAAACACAACTCTACGTCCTATCTCCATACATTTACATCTACTCTCCCCCATGTCTTTCCTTGTTTCCTTCAAGACTCTGCTCAAATCCCACCTTCAACAGGGCACTTTTCCTGATCCCCTCAGATGCTAAAGCCTTTTCTTCCATCTAGTCAGTACTATATGTGCTTAACCATTTATATTTTGTTTCCTCTATTTAAATATAAACTTCTTCGCAGGAATTATTTTTTGCCTCTATTCATATCCCTAGGGCCTAGCACAATGCCTGCCTTATATAGTAAGCACTTAATAAACATCTGCTGATTGACTTACATCAGGTGGAAGCTCCTGTCCTGTTTGGCTCCAGGGGACAGAAACGTGAACAGAGGTGGAAGTTGTAAAGAGGCACATTTAGGTTTAATTAGAAAGAGCTACCTCAGGAGGTAATGAATTTCTCCTTCATTAAGTCTTAAAGCAGCTCCACAACCCTAGATGTATTATAGAGGGATTCATTTTCAATCGATAACCAAGCATTTATTAAGCACTTGCTGTATTTGCCGGGTACAGTATATAGAAAGAATGAAACAACTCCTATTCAAGGAGCTTTCTGTTATAACATTCATTTCAAGTAAAGACTGCATGAGGTGGTCATTGAGGTCCCATGCAACTCTGACATTCAGAGATTCCCTACCTTCTTAAACTATGGAATGAAACGACACATAACCTTTTTTTGATGGTTCAATATGAATAGCCATTGTCTAACAGTTACGTAATACAATTTAGTGCTTCAATTTTCTTGTCTCCTCCTCCCAGGGCAAGCTCTTAGCTTTAAACTTCTTTGCACTTTACCTCCTCACTTTACTTGATATCTGGCTCTTCCCTGAAGATATCATGCAACTCCCTCCATTAAACACCATTCCTACCACTCCCTCAAACTCAGGGACAGAAAGGCTAGGTATATTCCTCAAATCCTTAATGCCCCTTTCATACCATTACCCTACCACTATATGTCAATGTTTTGGGTTTTTTTTTTTTCCCTGAGCTCCACGCAATGTTTTTACAACCCTCTTCCTATCCTCACTAGTTAGTCAACCAGCATTTATTAACCACGTTCTGTGTGCCAGGCACTGTATTAAACACTGGAGTTATAAAGACAAAAAACAGCCCCTGCTCCCAAAAAGTTACCAGTCTAATAAGGGAGAAAACAAGCAAACAACTAATTACAGAAAAGATGTACACAGGATGAATTGAGGGTAGTCTCAGAGGAAAGGTACCAAGATTAAGGAAGCCCAGGAAAGGTTTCTTACAGTAAATGAGACTTTAGTGGACTAAGACATAAGCAAACAAGGGAACCTAGGAGGGGGACAGGAGGAGGGAGAACATTCTAGGTGTGAAAGACAGCAAGTGAAAAGGCTGTCAGGAAATGTAGTCATGTGCCAGGAACAACAAGGGAACCTGGCTTCACTGGAATGCTGAGTGCAGAGTACTCAGACAGGAGTAAGGGGTAAGAAGACTGTAAAGGTAGGAAGGTTAAGTTAGGAAAGGCTTTGAAAGCCAGAGGATTTTATCTTTGATCCTGGAAGTAAAAAGTAGTTACTGGAGTTTTCTGAATGAGGGTAATAGCGGGAGGAAAGGGGCAGCTTAGGGAGAAAGGCAAGTTCAGTTTTGGGCATGTTCAGTTTAAGATGCCCTTGGGAAATCCAGTTCAAGATGTCCGATAGCTGGAAATGTCAAACTGATTGTCAGGAAGGTTAGGGGCAAATAAACTGATCTGGGACTCATTTTCATAAACATAACATTGGAGACTGACCTAAACCCACTAAGTAAGGGGAACTCCCAATGCTCTGTCTGGGATCTTCTTTTCTTTTCCCTCTATGCTATTTCACTTGGGTTCAATCATCATCAAAATTGTGCATATAAGTGGATACCCATTAGATAGACTCCAAAGTCTGAATAAAATGGTAATTTACCTTATATGATAATTACATGCTATTTGCATAATTCAATTTTCCTAAAAAAAGGTCACAAAAAAACCTCTAGAAAAAAAGATATTAGGATGCTTTCTCTAAAACTATCCCTGTGCTATAAAAATTATACTTCCCTAACCTAGCACCCTAAAATGGGACTTGAGGACAATACAAAATGCAAATGAATAAGGCTAATGCCAACTCAGTGATAAATAACCCCATCTTCAACCACGCCATCCAAAAACAGGATACAAAAGGGCAGCTAAACCACAGCCAAAGCAACCAGAATATTTGTGCTCAGTTTATAAAACGAAAGTATTCTGAATTCAATTGTTCTCATAAGAGAACAGCAAAACAAAATAGTAAAACTTTAACCAATAGTAAGTAGAGAAGATAATTTATAACCAATTACTGTACAAACTATTAATTCAATAAACATAGTTATATTGCACTCCCATGACAATAAAGGGAATGTTTTATTTTATACATCAGTGACCTTAAAGCACAATGTAATTATAGTATCAGATAAATGCTGGAAGTCATTATCCAAATGATACAGCTATTTTATTTCTATGCACTTCTGTAATTACAAATAGCACTTTCACGACTTACAAAAGAGCATCCATCCAATGTAGCTTTAACCTTGAAATACACACTCTAACATTCCCATAATTTGACAGTTTCCAGATAACAATGTGGAAGAGATGTATTTTTAATGATCTCTCATTTTACTCAATGTGAAAAATAAATCAATGATGGAGAAGAGTTCCAAGGCTCTGCAAGAGGTTTTCTAGAGAAATACAAAGAGAAGGTTGCAACCATTTTGAGATTTCTAAGAACCATCTTCCATCTCCACATCTTGTTGTAATTTGAGCACCATTTTTTCTTCCAATTGTTTTCCTTTGCCTTAAAAAAAAAGCAGAGGAAAAAATCATTTTGTGACCTCAAAATTCGTAACAGCATTCTTCATAGGAGTTGAGCACTTTGAAATATGTGTTTAACTGTTTGAAAAAAGTTCTGTCTCTGAAGTCAGCTGCTACCAGTCAGATATTATCATCTACCAGTTATAATCTGTATCACCTACAAGTTTTTACTGTGAACTCAGGAGACTTCAGACTTCTTGTTACAGTAGTCATCTTTATAAGAATATTCTTTGAAAGAAGTGGGCCATCGGCTAGGCATTAGATATCTTTTTGGTAAGCTGATGTTACCGCTCAATATTTGTTATAAGAGAAGCTGACCTTTAGCAGGACTTAAGCATTCTGAATTCTAGTTTGAAAGCAAATCCCACCTGTCTCTGCCCTCTACAAATTATTTGGGGTATAAGTGTATATTAATTTGCCATATGGCAAACTGACCAAATGGTTCATGTAACTAAGAGTAGTTTGATGAACTCAAAGGGAAGACTGTAGTTTAAAATATTACACTTTGACTAAGAGTAGATGAAAGATATAAATTAAATTCGTATGAACATCATCAAAATTATTTTTAAGACATTTCATATACCCAACTCTCTGTAATAAACATATTCTTCAAGTATCACAAGTATATCAAAATTCTGCACACATCAAATTCCTTTATAGATGCAACAAGAACTTGATATATAATAACAACCTGCTCCCCTAATTTATCTTTCCAATAAATCCAGTCTTTGTTTTAAAAAAAGCACACATGGTACAGTGTTTACCTGCAAGAGGTGCCCTGATAAGGTGGATGTTTTGTTTGACTTCGTTGATGGCCTGAACTTTCTGTAGTTCTTTGCTCTTCTTTAACCTAAAGGAGGAAATAAAACACAACATAATAAATTGTGGTTAATACCATAAGAGCAATATTAACTTGGGTAACTGGCAGAACAATGTTACAGAAGGATTTCAATGCATTAAAACAGAAACAGGACATAAAGTATTAAAAATGTTTATCAGGACAATGTTATGTAAGGTGTACCTATAGTTACTTTATTCAAATTTTCCCACCTGTTCATTATAAATTTAGCTTGACGTTTTTGTTTGATCTCTTCTACTCTCTTCATGGCATCAACTGCAAGAAAAAAGATAAAAATATATTTTAAAAAACTCTAACACAAGCATATGCTTTCAACCCCTGTAATTCAAATGCACTTGTCCTTTAACATAACTTTTTTGATTATTCCTTATTTATTCCTTCATTATCCTAATTTAGAAAGCACTGAAATTGAAAGTGAATTCAAACATCACCACCACAAAAAAACTGGGGATAGTGCAGACATGTGTTGACATGTCACATATTCTTGATTAATTATTCCTCATTAATTCATCCTTTCATAAACACCACTTCTCTAATTTTTTAAGAACCTCAAAGGCTGTTCAGTTTTGATCTTAAGGAAGTATTGTAGCAAAGAGATGATACACTGCAGTTGCAAAGTATCTGAAGGCCTAAAGTTAAGGAGGGGTAAAGAATTTGCTTTACCAACCAACAATACCAGTAAAACAAAAAGAGAAAAGGAATTATATTAATGGACAAATATATTTATCTTTGCAATAGTATGTGCACTGCTGAGCTTAAACTTGCTTCTTAACAGTACCATGAATGTTATTTAATGACACTATTCAAAAGATCTAAATAATAAAGCATGTAAAAACAAAATTGGAGCTGCTGTCCCCAAAAAGCAGTAAGAAAATACTGCAAGGACTAACACCATGACACTGAAACCTTGCAATACAATTTTACAGGGCAAAATGGAAAGAGTGTTGGGCTAGAAAACTACAGAAAACCCAGATTCTTGTGCCACCTGTTGCATTCTTACATGATTTCAGGCAAGTCAACAAACCTCAGTGGGCCACAATTACCTCTTCTGCAAAATGAGGACCCTACCTCCCTGACTACCTCCAAGGGTTAATATGAGGCTCAAACAATAAAAATAATATATATGGAAAAGCTAGCTTTGAGAATATAGACTAGTACAAACGGGAACAATTCATGCTGCTATCTAATTCCTGAATCCAAGATTCAAAGGAAGGAAAAGCACTGCCAAGGCAATGTACCAGACTACAAACTAAGCAGTACTCGTTTAGGAATTGATGCTGAAAAAAGTACTCTCAAATACTGCAGCACATTTGGTCAGAAAACGCCATCTGGGATTCTGACAAGCCACATCCCTCTCCTGAAACATGAGATTCAGCAAAATATTTGCAAAGCACAACCTCTAACTTATTTTTCATTTACTTCAGATTCCTCCATCATTTCCAAGTTGTGAAAGAAACTGGCCTATGCATGGAAATAAAACAGAAGCTGGTATCAACACAAAGTTTTCAGTTTTCTAAAGTAATAATAACAATGACTAGCATTTAGAGCTTTAAGGTTTGCAAAGAACTTTTCAAAAAATTATTTTATTTGATCCTCATAACAACCATAAGGAAACTAAGGCAAACAGAAGGTAAGTGACTTGCCCAGGGTCACTAAGCTGGCAAGTGTCTGAGGCTGTATTTGAACTCAGGTCTTCCTGACTCCAAGACCAGTACTCTATCCACCTCACCACCTAGCTGCCTTGAAGTATATATGAAGATGATAAAAATGAAATACAGAAAACTGCTGACAAAGACAGCTCAAAAAATAACACCTATTAGAATAAGCTTCCCGTGGCTAAAGTTAAAGCCAGTGAAGCTGGAATTCCTCCCCAACCTTTTTGCCCCCTCACTCATTTTCTGAAAATGATTACTTTCCAGTAACGACTTGCCATCGTGAAAGCATCAAGTCCAAAAGAAATACTTTGTTTTGACTCCTATTTTATATCAATTCTTTCTTGTGTTCAAAGTTAAGACCAATTCTCATAAAAATGCCTAAAAATGTAACAAAAACTACAAGTATTTTTTAAAAAGCACCAATTTCATTTGAAATTTTATTGATAAAATGTATCTAATACAATAATTTTATGAACAAACCACACTATATATTTTTACACTCCTAAATTGACAAAGTAGCTTTGGATCAATAAAGAATATTAAATTAATAATATAAATATTCCAGTTTTCTTCCCTCACCTGTCAACCCCTGCCAAACTCAAGGGTATTTTCTCACAGTATCAAATTTCTTGTTTTAAAAAAGAAATCTGTAGGCAAATCCTTATACACATCTCAATAAAAACATTATCTACATATTTATACTTTGGCATTAAATAAATTAAGGTATTACTTATTAATTCCTCTGATTAAAAGGTAGCTAAGCCATAATCACCTACTATGTTATAGAAGGGCTGCAATTTGGTGGTGATTGAGGGAGTTCTTATGTCAACAAAGCCACATAATTTTTGTGTATATATCAAATCAGTATGACTTGAAAAGCCCCACAAACCCCTTGCATGTTACCTGTTTTATTCCATAGCTCTCTCTGGTATTTGACAGGTTCATTTCTACGTTTTTCAAATTCAAATGAATTATCCTATATAGAAAAATAAGAGAAAATTTATGCATTTATGAGATACAAAGTTTACCTTTAACGAAGTTAAAATAGTGTCTTTTACAAACAGTTCAAACTATGTCAAACCAAACACATTAATTTCTTATTATATAATGACCACGGTAGAAGCACTTTTATCCATTCATTCCACTACATGTGAGACACTAGGTTAGCTATTGCAGAAATAAAAAGAATAAGTCATAGTCTCTGCCCAAAGGGCTTACAGAGTAGAAGGCATTAAGACATACACAACTGAAGAGAATACAAGGCAGAATTGGAAACAAAAGGCACAGAGAATAAGAGTTGAAGAATACTTGTAGGACACTTTGTACCATGGGAGAACAAAAGGTCTAACTTAAAAGGTGGCATCTGAACCAAGTCTTAAAGGATGGGTGGAAAAATCAATCTGGAGGGTTCATTCTAGAAGGATAGAGAGAAGGTCATTCTAAAAACAGAGGGAAGAGCATAAGTCAAGGCATGAAAGCAAGAAAGCAACAGGCATATCTCTTGCTTCTTTGAAATATGATCTTCTACAAGAAGCCTTTCCCAGTCCTCTTCAATGCCAGTGCTTTCCCTCTAAAACTATCTTGAATTTATCCTTCATATATCCTGTACATACGTAGTTGTTTGCATGCTGTCTCCCCTATTTGAATGTGAACTCCCTGAGGGCAGTGACTATTATTGCCTTTCTTCACATGCCCAGGACTTAGGCACAGTGGCACACAGAAAACAATATATGCTTATTTACTTGCTGACTTTAGCAAAACTCTAGAAAGCACAAAAAGGGGATAATGGAAGAAAATGCTGGCAAGTTAGGCTGGGCAAAATTGAAGGGGTCTCAAATAGCAAAATAAGCAGTTTAGACTTTATTTGGCAGGAAGTGGGGAGTCCAATAACAGAAGCTTTCTGAACAGAGAAGTAATGGAATCAAAGCTGTACGTAAGATTAATTTGGTAGCAATATGTAAGGCTGGACTAGAAGGCAGAGAAACCAAAGGCAGAACAACAGTTAATAGATTAATGCAAGAGAGTCTGCGGAAGAATATTAATAAAGGCTTAAAGTAGGATAGTAACAGTAGAAATTGAGAAAAAGGGTGTATTCAAAACATTTAAGGGGCAAAATCAATAGTATTTACTGATATGATGTAGGGAATGGTAAAGTCAAAGATGATTTATGCTGACATTTTAGTCTGAGTGACAGGGAAGAAGGCAGTGCTATTACCAGAAGAAGAGATTTGGGGAAAAGGTTTATTAGCTTGGTCACCAGAAGAATAAGGTAGAGATATTTAGGGGGAAAAAAAAAACCACAATGAGATACAGCTCTGGAAATCAAGATCTAGAAGGCACCTACGTGGAAGAGTTAGTTAAGTGGTGAGCAGTAAAAGAAGACAAGAGTAATGGAAAAAATATTGCACATGTTCTTACCCTAAATTGGCCAAGAAACCAGAGCCAGCAGGGGACCTAGCCATGAACTTCAGCTCTGACACTTACCAGTTGTTTGATCATTGCCAAGTTACTTAATTTCTCTGAGCTTCAGTTCCCTCATCCGGAAAACAGAGCTAGCGATACATATGCCACCTACCTCAAATTAAAGCACTTTATAAATCTTATACAAATATAAGTAAAATATTGTTATCATCATGTTTCTCCAAGATCAAATGCAGGGAAAGACAGCCAAGAACAGAATCAGGGGGAATAATAGTATTTAGGAAATAGTTTTAAAAAATTAAAAATTTTAAATTAAAAAAAAAATAGGAGAGGCCAACAAAGGCTTAAAAAAAAAAAAGTACCAGGAGAGTACATTATCAAAGAAGTCAAGGGAGAGAAAAATTTCAAAAAGGAGGGTCAGTTATCAGTGCCATAAAACTCTGAAGTAGGATGGAGTTTGAAAAAAGACCAACTGATATAGTAACTAGCTGGTCAGACTACCCTTACAAGAATTTTGGCAATAAAGGAAAAACAATAAGAATATTCAGAAATGTGGATATGAAAGACTCAAGAATCAAGAAGAGGAAAGACTAAAAATATAAGAGAGGAAAGATAGAGCAGATATCTAAAAAGACAGGAAGGAAAGGAAAGGATGAGATAGGGGAAGAGGAATACTTCTTTCTCTGAGTGAAGAGAAATAGAGAAAAAGACAGAAATTCTAAAGTGATAAGGAAGTTAAGGAATTCTGCCTTAGATAGTTCAATGTAAAAAATGTAGCTAATACATCATTCTGAATATATTGTTCCTATAATCTATTAAAGTTAGAAAAGATTAGAGCAGGTACCTGCAAATAAGATCAAGTCAATCTCAAAATATTTTTAAATCTCTACAGTTGAAAATTATGAGGAAAGCTTCATTAATTATGCTATTAGACACTTATGTAAATATTGACATTGAAAAACAGTATTTCAAAGGAAATCCACCAAGGCTAGCACTTTGCTTCTATTCATGACCTCTCATAAATGACAACTATCACTGCTACATCCATTTATACAGAATTTAACACTATTAAAAATGTTGACTGATAAGTATTCACAGGCTTAGAAAAAAAAGAAATTATTGGCAGTATCAATTCATTGAGTTTCTAAGAAACTCATCTAGACAGTACTCAAAAGACAGATTTCAACACACATTGACTAATGTTTTAAAAAAAAAGGCAAGTGATTAAAATGCCAGTGATTGAAAACAGTAAGTGAAGGAGAAAAAAAGGCCAGAAAAGTCATTTTTTGAACAAATGGCTACCCCAGCTATGTGGACTACCATTTACCAAAACTGATCCCTTCCCTCTAGGGAACTCTCACTTTCACTAACACTTCTGCACTCTATACTGTGTTTATTTGGGGATATCATACTTTCTCAATGGATTAAGAGCTCATGAAGGCAAGGATGAAGTCACATTCATTATAGCCCCTCAGCGTCCAGAGCAGTATACACTACATAATAAATCACAACACATTATTATGATTCAATTCAACAAGTAGATGACTATAACAAGTGATATCATCTGCCTTCACAGCTTCAACTATTATTTACATATAAATGAGCCAGGATGGCTTGTGGATTAAGAGCTGACCTAGTGAAGAAGACCTAAGTTCAAATCCACCCTCTAACAACCTGGCTGGATGTGCAAAGGCAAATCACCAAATCTCTCTGCACCTCAGGCCATTCTCTAAGCCTCTAACTTAGAAGTTAGAGAGAAGGTAATGATCTATTTTAGGAGAGGAAGGTCTTCCCAGGAAGTTCCTACATAGATGAAATGCTGTCTAGATGACTATTGACAGTCAATTCAAAATGAGTACAGCAAATATAAAAAAATGAGCAACTTTACACCCAACGATTATTACCATAATGCCATAATCTTTCCAAGATTCTAAACAAAGAATATGACCTTCAATTTAAATGTCTCCTTAACTTTATGCATCTACCAATTGCCAAATCATGTTGTTCTTTTCTGTTATCTCCAGTATCTAGCCCTTCTATCACAAAAAGCACGGCATTACGAAATTCCAAGATTTAGTGTACTTTGAAAACGAGGCCCTATCATCACAATATTTACAGCTAATAGTAAAAAAATCAATCCAAATAATAAATCGCTACCCTAATGTTGTGTCACATAACATTTAATCTAAATTCCACTTGTAGGCTTACAAATTACAATGCTCGATTTTAAGATACAAGACTTCTTTTTGCTTAGGGATACAAGTCTTTTAGGAATCTGCATGTATGCAAGAACAGAAAAAGAAATACACAGTCTGTGTCTCTCTCTCAAATGGACATTATCAATGCAATTACTCACTTGAGTCTGTGATTTCCACAACCCATTAGGCTATTATTTCTGGAGACCTAAAAGCTAATCATTCTAGAGTGACTTTATGATAGTTACATCACTCCTTTATCCATATAAAAGCAGCATATGTAATACAACCATGCAGTTACTGAAATTAAAGTCACTGAGATTTCCCTAATGAAACAGCAAGAACTATGCTACTAAATTACTTTAAAAACACCATAGAAACTGATAAGTTGGTAAAACCTGAGTTTTTACTTTAGTTGTAACGGTGATTGTGGCTTCCAGCATAGTCATATCTGAGTGAATTTCTAACAGATTACTAAAATGGAGGCAGCATGCACTTGACAGTAGCATGCACTTGACAGAAGTCCCTAGCTAGTGAGTAAATAGATGGCAATTGTGAGAAGGTAGGTGTCAGATTATAAGCTCTCTGGAGAGGAAAACTTATTCATTTTCGTATCTCCCACATCAACCTACACATTGTCAGCACTCAATATATACTTGGCTGAATCAATGAAAGAGATGGGAGGGTGAGTATTTCATTAGCAAAACAACCACAATAAACTGAAAATCCCTCAAAAGATGCTCATGGTCATCAAAAAGGTAATACAAAAGATCATGAATTCTAATTTTCCTATATTTTATGCCACACAAAATGCATTTATCCACCTAAAGAAAATTTTTTCCATTAATTTCCAAAAGTTAAATCTCTGAGGTGGGACATGCAAAGTACCAGAGTACAACTGATAAGTTACACTGGGAAGCAAGTTAAGTCTCAAGAAAGCATGAGGGGTAGCTAGGTGGCATAGTGGACAGAGCAAGCCCTGGAGTCAGGAGGACCTGGGTTCAAACCCAGCTTCAGACACATAACACTCGCTAGCTATGTGACCCTGGGCAAGTCACTTAACTGACTGCCGCACCAAAAATCAAAAATAAATAAATAAACAAAAAGAAAGGATGCAAAATTGTTGTAGATCACCAGATTCACCAGAAAGCCTTGAGATTCCTCATTTTTTCTTTATAGTCTAATTATATCTTGATAATCTTCTCAATCCCTTAAAAATTACTGCAGTACCACAGAGGACTAAAGTTGAAGTACACTATACGCCTCCTGCTAGAGAAGTGATAAGACTTAACATAAAGAATACTTTGAGACATGGTCAATGTAGGAATTTGTTTTGCTTGACTAAGCATATTTGTTATTAGAGTTTTCTTTTGCCTTTTTAAAAAATTGTTCAATTTGAGGCAGAGGGAGGAGGTAGGTGACAGGAAGAAAAAATTAGTACCTATTAATTGGAAAAAATAATAAAATTTAAATTTAGAACTATTGAAGTAACTACTACAATAAAGTGTTTTTCCTAGAAAAGCCCTATAGATTTTTTTCAACTACTTTATTTTCTTTTGATTCTGAAAAATAATCCTTGATAAGGAGCAGTCTTGAATGGAAAGGATAACATTTTAACAGTTAAAATACTAAATTAATATTTCTTAAGAAGCCTATATAATATTGCAATTGTGCCAATACTAGAGGCCTGGTTGAAGAGATTTGAATATTCCTCCTTTAATTAGCCAGTTGCAAGATAGGGACAAGAAGCAATTACAGAGGACTCCCTATCACATGTATGTTGACAGCAATAAAGGGCTGTACATAAAATAAGCAAACTGTGCCCCAGATGAATAGAACAGAGAGATCATTTAGCATGATAAAGGTTAGGGATGGACTGTACTGGGTTTTGGTCCTATGTTCCCCCTTCCTTAGAAGATGGTCAAATAACTTTTTTTCCCCTAAATATTTTTATCCTTAATCCTTCAGACACAATACCATACTTAGATACTAATCTAATTATGCCCTTAAGACATTTTAAGTGTTATTTTTAAATGAGAGCCTATTCATTACATAAGTCAAACCTTACTACTATCAATTTGTCTACTTAAAGTGATATTTATGCAGCATTTTCAGGTTTGCAAAGCACTTGGCATACATTATCTCATTTGTGGATAGATACAGTACAGGTACCACTTTACATAATTTACAAAAGCAAAATTAAAAAAAAAAAAAAACAGGGCTCTGTTGTAGCAGATTCTCTCTTCAATTACCTTAAAAAAAAAAAACCCTCCTGAGGAAGGTCTAAGGTATGAAACTGGCAACTATGCATTTACTCTATCCCTATGACTTAATTCATGTAATAATCTGGTGACACAAACTCCACCTATGAACAGATCAATATCAAGGCTTCTATGGGGAAGCTACCTTAGTTACCCTCAACAATTTAAGAACAAGTCTGGGAACTTCTCTGGTTGGATGGAACAGTGCTCCACCATCTACCTACCTTCTCTGTGACTGACAAGGCCTAACTGCACACACTGTCCTATACACCACTTATATGACTTCCTGTCTAGGGTTCAATTATTCGGACCCTCTCAGGTTTTTCCTTAGGTGTTCTTGCTAGTTCTTCATTTATTTTATTTTTTAATTTTAGAATGTTAAAAGTTGAAATTCACTCCTTGTACCTCAAGCACTTTGCAAGAAAGGCACTGTAGCAATCCTGGAATCCCCACCTAATAGAATCAGCTAGGATTTTCTTTTCTTTGTTTAGATTTTTTTTTTTAATCCAAACCCTTCAATAAGTGAATATGCGATATGCCACCTAACTGACCTAGAAAAATTCAGTCCTAGGTTAAAACAAACTGAGCTCTGTATCCCCACATAATTAACAATAAATATCAGCAGGGTTCTTCACCAGCTTGGTCTAGTTAGAATACTGCAAGTTGCCATGGATGGACTTAACACTCCTTAAAAATCATTTGTAAGATTCCTCTTTATCAAATATTTCTTAAAATGCAATTTATCTAATATCAAATCTTGAACTAGAGAAATTATCTACCAAAAGGAATTATCCATGCCACAGTTTCCCACTATTTTCAAAATGACAAAGGATCTTAATTTTTTTTAATGACTAAATACAGCAGAGTACTACTACTTACTATAACTTGGCTGGCTTTTATTTCTCTTATTAAGTTCTACAGAATTACAATACTTAATGACTTCTGAGAATTACAGATTATCTAGAAAATCAACAGAAAGGTAAAACTAGGCAACCATTTTATAAGAAGCCATTTGATGACCAATTCTATCACATATGGCTAAAATAAAAATCAAAGTTTTGAATAATATCCACACTACTCCCAGTCCATCGTACTCACCACTGTAAGTTCTTTGCCAGCTGCCTTTCGGAAGGCTTTAGTCCATCTGACCTTACGAGGATTGCGCTTCTTTTTAAAGTTTTTATGGCATTTAGATTTACAAAATCTGAAAACCTGAAGGAAAAATAAAAACAAAACTAAATAAGTTAATGTTAAGGGTTCTCCTGAAATAAAATGTTATTGTCCCAAGCCAAACACATAGTAAAGTAAAAGTGAGAAACAACTGTTGTACACTTATTTCCTGTCACCCACTTCATTTTAAAATCAATCAGGGACTACATACTAACCCATGACTCTCAGAAAAAAGTTCAGGGAATAACCTACTGACAAGTTGGAATCACTAGAAATATGGCCCCAAGATGTTCTTACTCATTTTTATAAATTTAAAAAACATTAAATTCCCCATATTAGTCACTCAGAATGAGAAAGATGTTAAGGAAAGCAAGGAAGGTTAATTTCTAATCAACCTTTATTCTCAAGAACTTGAATGCCTTTAAGGGGGGGGGAAGAGTAATTAAATGCTAGGCCAGATAATTTTTTTAAAAAATAATACTTTTTACACAGACTCAAATGTTTAAGCTGAAAACTCACTTAAGTATCTCTCATCTTAACAAAAAGCTAAATAAAATTTAAAATTCACTCAATTTTAGCATTGCTATTTTGATAAATGAGAGGCATCATAAAATGGAAAATGAGCTGGAATGAAATCCTGGATTCAACTCCCACCTCTGGTAGGTGTTTGACCCCTGGTAAACCACTTAACCTCTCAGACAATTAATTCTCCAAGATTAAATTGGAAGGCAAGAGCTAAACTTTATTGGTACCTCATCTGGAGCTCCCTATAAAGATGAAATCACAAGTCCTCTTACCAAAAAAAAGTTTTGATAAATGTATACTGTATTTACACTTAAGACTGCCTTCACAAATCTAATCAAAAATAAACAAAAATCTTTACTGGTATCTTAATACGATTAATGATTCAACTTAGTTTCTTCTATATTTGAACACAGACAAATGCCCCCTAAAACTCTGTGATGCTTCAGTGTGCTACTAAAACTATTCATTCAGTCTCATGTGTTTTGGTTTTTTTTTTGTTTTTTTTTGCTTTTACTAGGCAACCGGGTTTAAGTGACTTGCCCAAGGTCACACAGCTAGTACGTGTCAAGTGTCTGAGGTCACATTGCAACTCAGGTCCTCCTGACTCCAAGGCCAGAGCTCTATCAACTGCTGCCATCTAGCTGCCCCACGTCTCATGTGTCTTAAATGTGATTTGTACTACATTCCCGCAGGAACGGCAGAAATTTTTTAAATGTACTTGATTTTTGTGGAGTTTTGCAAATAAAATGAAATTGAATTTGTTCACTGCACATTACTGAAGGTGACTCATAATAAGAACAAGTTAGCAGGAAAACAAGTAGTTATATTCAAGGAACAGTTTGAACTCCTGAATTCAAAAGTATCTAGAAGATACACGGATAGATGACATCAACCATCATACCACTAATACAGAAGTTTCTAATTTGAGAACTTAAAACAAATACTCCTTAACCCTTAAACAGTCCTATAACAGGTATACCAGATTTTCATTCTGCATAAAGAAAAGTATGTAACATGTGAAAAATATAAGTTTCGCATACACAAAAGCAAAATATAACATTAGGATTTGTCTCAGTTCCCCATATCAATCAATCAACATTTATAAGCCCCACTACATCAGGCACTGCACTAAGTACTGGAGATACAAAAAGAGGGAAAGACAGTCCTCGCCCTCAGGGAGCTTACAATGTAATGGAGAAGACAACTGCAAATAAATATATACACAGCAAGCTATAGACAGGATAAATAGCAAATAATTAACAGAGGAAAGGCACTAGAATTATGAGGAGTCGTGGAAGGCTTCCAGTAAAAGATTAGATTTTCGCTGGACTTCTCAGAAAAGTTAGTAGGTGGAGCTGAGGAGGGAAGAGTATTCCAGTTATGCCCAGAACTGAGAAAGTGTATCCAAGAGTATGGATCAGGGAGTGAGGCATCATAAAAAGACTGGAAAGGTGAGAGCGGGCTAAGTTATGGTTGGCTTTGAATGTCAGATTTTTTTATTTGATGTATTTGAGGCAACAGGGAGCCAATGGAGTTTACTGAGATAATGTCATCAGACCAGAACTTCAGGAAAACCACTTTACTGGCTGAATGGAGGATGGGGGGATGGCTTTATGTCAGAGGTTCTTCACCTTATTCTCTCATAGAGCCCCTCATGGAAAAATATTGTTAAATAACTGAAGGAAGGGGCAGCTAGGTGGCGCAATGGAGAGAGCACTGGCCCTGAAGTCACGAGGACCTGAGTTCAAATCCGACCTCAGACCAAACACTTGACACGTAGGAGCTGTGTGACCTTGGGCAAGTCACTTAACCCCGATTGCCTCACTAAAAAAAAAAATTAAAAAAAATAACTGAAGGAAATGCTAAATTTCAGTTAGAAGTTGGTGAAAAAAATTTTTCCCCATTTGAGTTCAAGGATCCCCTAAATACTATTCATGGATCTCATATTATTACAAACAAATTTTTATCATAACAAAGAATGTTGTCAAATTAACACGACCATCCTCCTTTCCTGCCTCACTGTTCCCACTCCAATTTTATACTCATTTTTATGTATAAAAAGATGACAAGGAAGAAGAAAGCAGAGTACAAAATGCAAAAATAGTTCCACTATACTCTTCCTATCACCAAGTTTCACAAACTTGCAGGCAGTCCATTTTGTACAAGGGTACAAAGTGCATTAGAAAGCATTTTCTTCTCACTTCTACTTCTTAGGAGAACTCTGTCGTGCCCAGTGCCACCTGCTACAGGATGCCTTTCTGCACTACCCACGTATTAACACTTTTTCTCTCTCTTGGAATTACTTTGTTCCCTTTTATATAAACTTTGTATTTACTTACTTGCCCCTAAACTCCTTGAAGTCAGGGGGCGATTTCTACACAAAATACATATTACATGCTTGTTACATCGAACTGAGTTGCCGTTTCTGCACCCCAACTCCCCAAACAGAACATAGGCTCCTTGTGGGCAAGGCGTATTTCATTTTTTGTTCTAACCCCTACCCCTAGCGAGTGCCTCGTACAAAGCAGGAACTTAACAAATGCCTGCTGAATAACTGAATTGAACTGTATCCCCCAAGCAGAATGTTAATTCCTTAAAGGCCATTTCATTTTTGTGTTTCTATTCCTTAACCTTAACCCTGTGTCTTGCCCACAGAAGAGGGCTTAATAGTTATGAACTGAACTGTTTACTGTTTAAATTGAATTGTCCCGTAGCCCCAAGTGAAAATAAGTGGTCCCAAAGAAAGCCTTCTCTACAGTCTCTAGGGTGGGAGGCTCCCAGGACCTGGCCAGCCCCGCCAACCCCCCCCCCCCCGCAGGAGGCCAGCAGCAGCGCGAGAGCGTAAACGACCCAAAACACTACGGCAAGCGAACGAGGCCCTTCAAAGAGCGCACAGTCACGTGGGTTGGAGGTTTTGGGGAGGGAACCTCTGAAGGGCCGGGGGACGCCCGCCAGACTCGACACGCGCTCACCCCAGCGGGCCCGCACTTAACACCTCCCAAATTCCCTCGCCCGCCATCCGCGGCCTCACCTTACAGTCGTTGCGGACAAACATCATGCCGTGCCCCGGGTACACCGGCCCAGAACAGAAATAACACTTCTCGATGCGCATCTTGAAGTTGCGCCGTCACCTCTCCTAGAGACCAGGGCGCTTGAGAGGAAGTGACGATGAAGACTTTTCCGGAAGTACGTTTTTTTTTCCAGGGCTTCCTGGAGGCCCCGGGACGACGCGACGGGAGGGACGGGCCCTCTGGCGCCACCGTGTGGGCGTTGCTGAGGGCAACAATGGGAGCCCCCTGGCGGGAACTGCGGGAGCTTCAGCCCTGGAAGTTCCGTGAATCCTAGGGATCATAGATGTATACCAGAAAGAGACCTCAAAACTCATCTAGTTCAATCCCAGCCTTCTAGAAATGAGGAAATTGAGGCACAGAGAGATTATAGATTCAGAGTTAGAAGGGATGGTACAGTATCCTTCTCGCTCCCCCTTCCCCTCCCTTTTCCAAAGAATTATCCCATATGACAATATTTTTAAGACAAAAAAAGGAGAGGAAAAACATCAGCAAAACTGATGGATACATCCAAAAAATAGCACGTGGACTTCACACCTCTGAAAAGGAGTGGGGGTATCTTCTTGTATCTCTTTGGAACCATGCTTGTTCTTTGTAATTTTGCAACACCCACTTTTGTGAGTGTGGTTCTTTCTGTTTACATTACTGAAGTCACTATGAGGCAGCTGGATGGCTGAGTGGATAGAGCTCTGGGCCTGGAATTAGGAAGACCTGAGTTTAAATCTGGCCTCAGACACTTACTAGTTGTGCAAGTCACTTAACCTCTGCTTGCCTTAATCCATTGAAGAAGGAAATAACAAACCACTCCAGTATGTTTGCTAAGAAAATCCCACAGACCATAACAAGTCATGATGTTTTCTTGGCTCCGTTTACTTCCTTCTGCATCAGTTTATATAGATCTTTCCATTCTACTCTGCATTTGTCCCATTCATTATTTCTTACAGCACAGTAACATTCCATTACATTCATGCACCACAATTTGTTGAGTCACTCCCTAGTTAATGAACATCTACTTTGATCCCAGTTCTTTGCTATCACACACACACAAAATGCTGCTATAAATATATATTATATGTATATATTTGGATATATATATATATAAATAATTTGGTGTATATAGGGGACTTTCTTATCAATTGCATCCTTGGGGGTATAAGTCTAGTAGAGGAATCTCTGAGTCAAAGAGTATGGATATTTTAGTCACTTTATTTGCATAATTCCAAATTGCTTTCTAAAATGATTGTACTACTTCACAACTCCAGCAAGAATACATTAGTGTACCTATCTTTCTATAGCCCCTCCAACATTTACCATTTGCATCTTTATTCATCTTTGCCAGTTTGCACAGTATGAAGTGAAACCTCATAGTTTTTTTTAAATTTGCATTTATATTATTATTAGTGATTTGGAGCATTTTCTATATAGTTAATAGATTGCAATTATTTTGAGAACTGCTCATTCATATTTAAACACATAGAAGAATGGCTTTTGGTCATATATGTGCATATAATGTATGTGTATAGAAATATGTGTTAATTGCTGATAATATATCTTTGAATCCAAACCCTTACAAGAGAAACTGCTCTTCCAAATCCAGCATCATTTCCAGTCTACCACAGAGTCGCATAGGTAGCAAGCAAAAAACCCAGGGTACCAATAACCTGAGTCCTATATTCCAAATACTGTACAGCTGTTTCCTCTACTTCAGCCTTCCCAATGAAAAGGTTAATTCCTTTATTCCTATGAAAGCTAGCCCAGGGCCACTAGCTCAGTGAAGACAGGAGCCCCAAGTCCCATTCGACAAACATTTATTAAATACCTACTATATGAAGAGCATTCTATTATACTCTGAGGAAATAAAGACCAAACAGAAAGAAAAGGGACATGGGCAAAAGGATCTTATATGTTCAAAGCCCTAGCACCATCTCCCTGACATGTCAGCTTGGTAGAAACTCCCAACTCTACCTAATACTATGGATAATATACCTAATAATAATACTATGGATAGACACCTTATAATATGGAGAAGCCAACAACCCTGTGGCCTAGGTCTGGTTCAACAGACTGCCGGGTGTACTCAGAAGATTTTAATAAAGAATGACCCTTAGTCCTTGGAAGGCAGCACAGAGAAACAAAGAAGAGAAGAGGAACTGAGAGAAGGAGAAAGCTGCTTTCCAAGTCAGAGCCTAAAGCAGGAATTTTGTCCTAGTGAAGCCCCAGCATTAATTATAAGTTACATATCTCATAATGTGCAAAGTCAGAGTCATCCTTGACTTCCCAGTTTCCCCATTTGTTGACAAGTCATGATATCTTACATGTCTCTTCCTCTCTATTTATGTCCATCATCCTATTGCAGACTCTTATCAACTCTAACCTTGGTTATTGCAATAGCCTCCAAATTGATTTGCCTGTTTCAAGTCTTACCTTTCTCCAGTCTATCCCTTACACTGCTGCCAAAGTCATATTCCTAAAACACAGATCTGACAGTGTCCCTCCCCTGCTCAGGAAACACTACTAGCTTCGTGTTACCTGGAAGATCAAATACAAATTCCTCTGTCTAGAATTTAAAGCCTGGCTTTAATAACCTGACTCCAATTTACACTTCCAGCCCTGTTACATGTTACTCTTTTTCACACACCCTCCATCCAACCAAAATGGCTTTGCTAATCATCACACATGACAACTCATCTCCTTTTCTAGCTTTACATATCCCCCTGCCTGGAATGTATTCCTTCTTCAACTCTTCTCTTCATCTCCCTAGCTTCCATTGAAGCTCATCTTAAGTACAACCTTCTACTTTAAGTCTTCCTGGATCTCTGCCTCACCCCCCAGATGCTATCACCTACCCCCACCAAAAATAATTATCTTGTATACACTTTGTATGTACTTATTTCTGCCTATGTTGTGTTTTCTGGTAGGATGTAAGCTTGAAGACAGAAAATATTTCCTTTTTGTCTTTGGATCCCCAGTGCCTAGCACAGTGCCTGGTCCAGGGTAGGCAGTTAGTAAATGCTTGCTGATTGAGAATATAACACTGTAAGAAGGGGAGGCAGACATTAAGGGACTTCCACCTAGAGTCTCAAGGACAATGATCCCCAAATACCTCCCTGGGTACAGACCTGAGGTCAAAGAGAGGAACCCTTGGAGGACATCTAGGTACCTGAGTAGGAAGCTTCTCTCTGATATTTAAAACTGGTCATCCAGTTTCCTTGGAAAGGCCTCCAGTAGTAAGGTACCCATTGCATGTCTCAAGTCCATTACACATTTGGGTCCCTCTAAATCATTAGGAAATTTTCTTTGTATACATTTGAAATCTGCCTTAATGCCTCTGTTGTTAACCCTTTCACGATCCTTTTGACTCTTACATAATTCAACATGTTATCTATCCTTCCCAACTTTTTTGTGTCTTCTACAAATTTGATAGGCATACCATCTCTGCCCAAAACAAAGAACATGCCAGTCAAAAAAGAGATAAGGGTCTCCTGACTTTGAGCTCAGTGTGCATTCCATTACAATATGTGGCCTCAAAGTCTAATACAATCTAAGTGCGAAATTATTTTTTGACTCTTTGTGTATGGTCAAGATAAATTTAAGACAAAATGAATCTTCTCAAACATCAAGGGGCGTCTAGTATATAGTGCTAAGTAAACATTTAAGAAATGCTGTAGAATTGAATTTGAAACAGCCCTCGAGGATTTGGTGAACCAGTCCATGCTCACTCTATTTATTTCCCTCGTGGTTTTGTAGAAAGCCAGTCTAGTGGAATGGAAAGGACACAGGACCTACAGAATCTGACTGAGTTCAAGATTCTTTTACTAGCTATACGAACTTGGGCAACTCATATTAAATAATGCTTTATAATTTATAAAGTGCTTATCTGACAATAGCCCTGTAAGGAAAGCAGCGCAAATACCGTCATATGCATTTTATGAAGAAACTAAAGTTCAGGGAAGTTAACTGACTTACCCATGGTTACCCAGCTAGTGCCAAAACTGGTTTCTGAACCCAGGTCTCCTAATTCCAATTATAGCACTCTTTCCACTACACTATGCTAATATCTTCAAGCCTCAGTTTCCTTATGAATAAAATTAGGATAGTAATACTTGCATCATCTACTTCATAGGAGTATTGTGAGAAAAGCCTTAAAGGGCTAAGAAAAAAATATAAGCTATTATCACTATTATTGAGGAATCTCTTCTTTTTTCCAGACAGAATAAATCTGTTAAGTCTTTCCTCATCCAACCAGCCCCATCCATTGTTCAATTGGTCTGTCACCACCACACAGCAATCTTTTTTATTCATCACTGATGGATTCCTTATTACTCTTCATGATAACTGTAGCAAACTTCTTCTCTCCTCAAGAAACCAACTCAACCCTTTTCTCTGTAAATAATCTCACATACGTTCCTGAGATTGGAAATATACTGGGAATACCATCATCGCCTATTCTCCATTTTTCAAAATCTCTCTGACCACATCCATCCTTTTCTTCTCTGCTCCAATCTCAGAGGGTAAAGAGGCCCTCCTCCTCCTCCTCAGTACAGACTCCTTCCCATTGGTCCTTTATCCCATCTCTTTATGGCTCTTTTAGGAATCTACAACATCAATTATTCCATCTCCCTTTCTTATCTCCAATTTTTTCCTGTCTACTGACTCCTTTACATCTTCTTACAAACACGCTTAGTCTTCCCTATCCTGGAAAAATACTTTCTCCTTGACCTTGCCAGATTCCTCAAACTATCACATTCTTTCTTCTTCCACCTAGAAAAGAGTAATGTCGTGAAAACCCAAAGAAGAGAGAATGTTCAGGAGAGGCTGACGGCAGGGTCGGATGTTTCAGAGAAGTCAAGAAGGATAAGGATTGAGAAAAAACAAACAAACAAACTTATATTTGGCAATTAAGAGAGACTTGGTAACCAGAGAAAGCAGTTTTAGTTGAGGAATGAGGTTGGATGAAGAGAATGAGAGAAAAAGAAGTGATGGCATTGATTTTAAATAGCTTTTTCCAGTAATTTAGAGGAAGGAAGGAGACACGGTGAGAACAAGAGCTAGGAGGAACAGGTAACGGCCCGACGTTCTGGATCCATTCCTGTGGCTTCAGTTGTCACTTCTATGTTAAGGACTTCCCAATTCATATCTTACCCAGATCTCTCCTATCAGCTCCAATCATACATCTCCAAATGCCTTTTCATGGGCATCTCCCTCTTTGTTGTACCAGCACCTCAACTCAATATATCCCAAATGGAATTCATCTCCTCCGCCTCTAAACTTCCTTATTTCTCTGGAAAGCATCACCGTGTTGCCTGTCTCAAAACCTCAAAGACATATTTTGTTCTTCCCTCCTTACTACCACCGATCAGTTACCAAGCTGTTCTAATTCTTCCTCCAAAATATCTGACAAATCTCATATATGTCTCCTCTCTACTCACACAGCTACTGACCTAGCTCAGCTTCCCATCACCCCTCATCTGGATTATCACTCCAGTGTCTACCCCCTCTCTAGTCCATATGTCACACAGCTTCCAAAATAATATTACTAATACAAAGAAATAACCATGTCATTCTTCCTCTCAAAAACCTTGGTCTAAATGGAGCTGTGGATCCAATTGTCTATAGGAAAAAATACAAGTTCCTTAGTCTAGATTTCAGACTTTCCAAAATCTGGTTCCCACCTACCTTTCCAGTCTTATTTCACACACGGGACTTATTTTCCCTTCATACACTCTCCATTGCAAGTAAACTGCAGTGCCAGCTATTCCTCAGACTCACTATATTATCTCCTGCCTGTGTGTATTCATGCAGGCCACCTCTCATAGAGATGCACATAGAGCACATTCCTTTATCATTACTGGTCTTCTCTCAAACCTCACCCTGCTTGACCTTTCTGAAGCATATATTACTGTTGACTAACCTCCTTTTGGATATTCTCTCCCTTCTGGGTTTTCACAACACTGCTCTCTCTCTCTTGCTTCTCCTTCTACCAATATGATTACTCCTCTTTCTCCTTTGCTGCATCATTATCCGTATCCTCCTATCTCCGAACTGTGGATGTAACCCAAGTCTTTGTACTGGGACTTCTCTCTTCCTTCCATGTACTCTCATTTGGTGATCTTATCAGTTCCCATGGGTTTAATTGTCATCTTTATGCAAATGATGCCAAGATCTATATCAATCAAGCCATAATCTCTCCCCCAAGTTCCAGGCTCACATCATCAACTGTCTGGTGGACACTTCGAGCTGTACGTACTATAGGTATCTTCAACTCAATATGTCTAAAATGGAAATCATTATGTTTCCCCATCTAGCCTATTCCCCTTCTTAAATTCCCTATTTCTGTCAAGGGCAGAATCTTCCTTTGTCACTCAGATTCATAACCTTAGGATTATCAACTCTCCCTTCACCCTGCATATTCATTCAGTTACCAAGTCTTACTAATTCTATCCCAGTAATATCTCACATTTTTCCCTTCTCTTTGTTCACACAAACACCACCCTAGTTCAAAACCTCATCATCTCTCATCTAGATTATTGTATTTACTTCCTTAATTAGTTTCCATCCTTTCTCCTTTCCATTCCATCGTCCACACAGCTGCCAAAGTGCTGTTGTAAAGAATAGGTTGGAGCATGTCACTCCTCTGCTCAGAAAACAACAGAGGTTCCATGTTGCCTCTCAGATCAGATACATACTTCCTGTGTCTGACATTTAAAGCTCTTCACATGCTGGCTCCAGCCTACCTTTCCAGAAGTATTAGATATTATGCTTCTTCATTCACAGTCTAACCAAACTGGCCTGGCTTTTCCCGACATGACACCACATCTCCTATGTCCGTGAATTTGCATGTGCTATCTCTCATGCCTGAAATTCATTCCCTCCTCACCTCTGCCTCTTAGATTTCTTAGCCTCCCTCAAAGCTCAGCTGAAGTACCCACCTCCTACATGAAACTTTTTCAGATCCTCAACTAGCCCAAATACCTTGTATTTATTTTTGTGTTTAAATATTTGTGTGTGTGTGTGTGTGTGCTATTTCTCCTGATAGAACGTATGCTCCTTGAGAACAAGAACTATTTCATTTTTGTCTTTGTACAACCCAGTGCTGAATGCAATGCCCAGTATATAGCAGGGATAGGGACTGGACCCATCATTCCACTGACAGAGGAAACTCCTCTACTGATATAGGTCAAGCACCTTCCCTGGAAAATAGTCTTAAGAAAGTTGCCTAGAGCACTTTCCCAGGATCACAAGAGGCAGGTCAGAGGCAGTCACATAAATAATATGTATCAGAGGTATGTAAACCTAACTAGGGTCTACCTGGCTCTGAGATGAGCTCTCTATATCCCACACTGCCTCTCATGGCACATAGCAGACAATAAATACTTGTTGATTGACTGACATAGTTGTCCCTCTTCAAGGTCAAGTCCAGGTGCAACCTCTGCCCTGAAGCTTTCCTTGCTCATACCTGCTAAAGATAATCACTCTCCAGATTCTCCCAGATCATTTTGCCTGAAACTGTCCTTCACTGCTCTCCTATTCTACATTCTGGCATGCTTCCTTGTGTACATGTTGTAATTCTTCCTATTTGAATACAAGCTACCCTAGAGTAAAGACTGTTTTTTTCACCTTTGGATTCTCATCAGCTATCACAGTGCCCTGCACCTCAGAGTTGCTACAGATACCCAGTTTTAATATCCCTTTCTCAGTCCTCTTTATCTCCATTACATTTTTCTTAGAGGTCACCAACCAGAACTAAACACAGTAATCCAGGTATACCTGAAATATAGTTTTGTATCAAGTCAGATGTACAGTTTTCTTTGCTTTCTCCACTACCTTCTCCTTATTATGCCTATCATTTTGTGGACCTTTTTGGTCAGTATTTTAGGGGACCAAACTACAATGATGCTCTTGATTTGGAGGTGTAGGAAAAGAGTTAGATTTTTCTGCCCTAAATGTAGTGCCATACTTACCTGGACACCCATCTGGTATTCAATGCACATTAAGAGTTGTCACCTTGAGACTGGCATGTTTTAATAAAACTGAAAGAGAAGGTTCTATTCCAAGGAATACTCTGAACCCTTAATTAAAATTTAGGTACAACTAGAAATAAAGTCAAATTCACATACAAACTTGATAGACCTTTTTTAATTAATCATAATATATATAAGTGACACAAGGTTAAAGCTATTTCATTAAAGATACATTTTACTTTTTATGTAAGACTATAAATAGAAAAATATGTCGTAGGACAAAAATATGGCACTTTAATATCAAACCTAAACAAATGACTTCCCAAGGAAACGGACATCATTTATTTCAGTAGCTAAACTTGGCTCTTGCGTGGGCACATAACACTTTTTAAAGAATGGCATGAGATTTAAACTTTAACTTTTCTTTAAGGCTAATGGAGTGAACAGCTAATTAATGCATGTAGTTCTTTAAAATTAAATATTCATGTATGACCATATATAACCTGCCTTGAGAGATGAATCAGTCCCAGACATATACCAGCAGGTTACATACACAACATACAAGTATAGCATATGTATTTATCTATTTTAAAATATACAAATTATCTTACAATATGCATTCTGGTTTATACTAACATCATTTACTCTATCGTAGTACCTTAAGAAGGCACTACTTAGTAAACTGAACTTGATCCAGTGATTTCAGGATCCATTCCTTGGAATTGCATGTTATAACAATACAAAATACAGTATATGCACAAGTCTTCACCACTGTCCATTTCTGAAAGAAGTTCTCTCAGACATTTCAGGTGCAAATCAGAATAAAAATTTAGTATTTGTTTATTATTTATAGCAGGGGAAAAACAACATCATATTTTAGAAAGCAAGAGGCAGGAGGCAAGCCCTATACTTTACTGCATTTAAAAATTAATCAGAAAGCTATTCTGTAAAAGTAATTATTTTTTCATAATTTCATTTTCTCAATTTTAACCAAACACTGTATGATCTATGCAATATTTTTATTTTTAATCTAAAAATATATTAAATATTATCACAGACTAGCTGGTCACTAGATTTTCTAAGGAGTTTACATTTCTTTATTGAAACTTTTCATAAATATTATTCCCCTGAAAGAAATAATTTTGATTTCTGTAAACAAATAGCTATGAAAATTCCTAAAAAAAAACCTGCAAACCACTTTAAATTTGGTATAAAGACACTTTGGCAAGGTATTGGAGTTACATGTCCAGATGTATAGTGCATGGTGACATTGACAAAAAAGACTGCAAAACAAATACTTATTAATCATTTTTATACTGAATTGGAAATTAAATGAGAATTTAAAAGCAGTAAAAAAAAAAATATGCCTTCCACTAAAATAGTAAAATCAATACTAGCTCCTTTGATTGTTCTAGTAAAGAAATAAGAAAGAATTTTGAAAACATCAGCTACTTACTGCCTAGGGTTTAAGTGGAAGATTTACTTGGTTTACAGGCTTAAAATTAACTCATTTAAAGCATAACCAGTTGGCAACCAAACCAATATTAAGAATTTAACTTAAATTTGAAAGAAATTGTTCAACATGTTTTCTTGTTTACAAATAGTTTCAGTGCAAAGCACCAGCTATGATAAAACACAAAATTTGCTGGCCAAATACAACTGTGTCCACCAAAGTGAATTAGGCCCATAAAATACAATTATGCTGACTATTCTCTATGGAGGAGACACAATGAAGAGTCAGAAGCACCAATTTTACTGCTCATATAACATTGAGACAATACCCAAAATATTAAAATAAGTGGCTTTGGGATCTTGGTCCATTTAACCCACAGCCTGGCACATATTCCTACTAAGACACAGGGAAGTCATATGTAAGGCGGACAGCAAGCTGGGTTTCACTGTGGGTGGGAATCGGGGTAAAAGTCCAAAAAATCTCTCCTTTGCTTCCCCCTCAGCTGAACTGGCTCAGACTCACTTGCTGTTTGCTGAAGGTGAAGATGAGCAAATTATTTCCAGCCCCCATCACAGTAGAGCTAAGATTACCCACAAATTACCCCATAACATCACTGAACAATACTGGAGAGGTCAAAGGTACAGCAAGTTTTGCCCTGCATTTCTATAATCATCTCCAGATCACTGTCCCCCTTACATTTGAAACTAACTGGACGTGTGTATATGTATATGTGTGTGCCTTCTGATTTATCATTCAAGTGGCATAGATGGTATTTTATAATTTCATATATGGTACAGTTGGAGATTTTTAAAAATCAGCTTCACAACTTCAGCTTACATACAGTAGAATACTTGGTTTTTGTTTTTGTTTTATAAATACACTCAAGCATTCCCTAAATAATTTTTGGTTGCTCATAATGCCACCAGACAGGAGATACTCAGTGCCCCTACACCAAGTACCTGTAAGTAGTCATGAAAAAAAATTTCAGAGCTGGAAGATCTCTGAGAGTTCCTTCTAGCCATAAATTCCACAACTGTATTATTGGATCTTCCAGTAACACATGCAATTTTACTGACTGTTACTGTTGCAAAATGCTGGATCCCTGAATGAACGACTGTCATGGAATAAGCATTATAAATACACGTTTCAATTAAATCCCAGGCTGAGTATTTTTTCAATTACCCAGCAGCGCTCAGTTAAATCAGTTATGAAATACTATTTTCTGGTCTCATAATTCCTCACAGAGATCCATTCAGCTACAACTGTACCACATAGAAACTATTTTTTAAATTATATAAAAATACACAGGTTACTCGACTCAGTTCACTTCACTTTTTAGCAGCCACATCCACCCTTTTCTTTCTGTTCATTTAAATGCTCAGTAGAGTTGTGGCCATTAGATCGAACGACTCCTTCAGGGATCCAGGACTTGTCCACACACCGTTCCATTCGTTTCATTATCAGGTCCAGGAGCATTTCAATTGCTTTGCTTATGTTGGTGCCATTGGCAGCACTGGTTTCAAAGTAGGGGATTCTGGAAGACAGAGCACACTTGGGTTAATGTCATGTGGGTCTCAAACTATCTCCATTTCCTATTTTATTGCTCAATTTTGCATATAAATACAAGTATAGATATAACAGTAATAATAGCTAACATTTACATAAGTGCTTACTATGTACCAGGCACTATGCTAAGTGCTTTTCAATTATTATCCCATTTGATCCTCACAATAACCCTGCAAGGTAGATGCTGTTATTATCCCCATCTAACAGTTTAAGAAAGTGAGGCAAACAGGGTTAAATGACTTGCTCAGGGTCACACAGCTAGTAAGTGTTTGAGGCCGAATTTGAACTACGGTCTTCCTGACTCTAAGACCCAGCAATATTCTATTCACTGTGCCACCTAGCTACCTATAAATTTTACCCAGATGATTTCTCTCAAAGAAGCAAAAGAGGCAATAAAATAAAGGAAAATAAATTTCATTATTTCAGAAACTTAGGTAATCCACTTTGCACACATGAAAAGAGATATAAAACTTGTTGAAATTCTGAAAGGCATGCAAAAAAAATTTCTTTCCCCAACCCCATTTTTTGGGGGCAGGGGAAGGGAGTAATGTCAAAACAAATTATAAAGACATAAATACGGACATTACTTAATCTGTTGGTAGCCTTTAAAGATCTAAAGTTATTTTGTTAGTTTGAAAATCTTCCCATCACACAGGCCACGCCCCATAGGGGCAAAAGAGAAGGCTTCAGTGGGACATGAGCTACCCACTGCACCAGCAATGGGACTGTCTTCTCGACCCCTAAAATAAATTTGTTTCAGCTAGTTACAGCTCTGCTCCTAATTCCAAATCCCATGTTCTTCCTACTATGCCAAACATCAGTGTGGTGTATTCAAATAATACATTATTCAAATAAATCAAATAATTATTACAAATTTATTTTAAGCATCTTCAGTTTCTATTATAAATGTATCTGCCAACTATTGAACTTCAAGGAATTTAATATCTTGTTATTATATTCAATAAGGAGATTTATTGACTATTCTTATTGACTATTCTCCTTGTGAGAAGTGAGGCAAAATCTTAAGAACATAGGAAATTTTATTATTATGGAATCACGGAACTTAGAACTGGAAGTGATCCCAAGAGATTCATCCCAGTGCCTTTAGCTTGATATGGATACGGCAACTGAGGTCCAGACAGTTACTTGTCCAAGGTCACACTGCTAGTAAGAAGTAGAACAGAAAGGATAACCCAGGTTGCCTGCTTCCTTATTGCCTTTTGTGAAATGAAGGAAGTCATTCTATTTTTCTCAACTGGTGTCTTCTACCCATGTAAAAGTAATACAGAAAAGATTCATTTTCAGAGAATTAATGGGTGAGGAAAAGTGGTGGAGGGGGAGAGAAGGTCAGGGAGAAGAAACTTCATCAGATATAACTTTGTCCATGTGTAAAGTTTATTTAATTATTCTCATTTTCTGAGCTATCAGCAACAATTTCTGATTCTTTTTTAAGTTTCACTTTTATCCTCTTCATGGGCTTCTGAAAGGAGTAATTTTATCCAAACATTCTTTCTTCATTTGGTGCTTTCCCATGCATACAGCAAAATCTTTCACATACTGTAGAAGATGAAGGGGTCAGAAGCGGAAAAGAAGGGAGGGGAGGAAAGGCTGAATAGTCTAACATAGCCCACGTTGGAGGTTTTGTGAGGGGCACCGGGGAGGTGGGAGCAGAAAAATCAGCTCTGTACTGAGAAATGCAAGCAGTGTTTGTAAAGAAGAGCATTAAAATAAGACTTTTAAAATGTTAATCCAATATTTTTCAAAAGAAAGACACTGAGCAGAGTTTCAGACTCCATTCCTGTTGCAGTTGAAAATGTACAATGTTTAGTAACATTTGGAAGTGACTTTCCAATAATAAATTCTAAGTGCATTGTTAGTTTTGTAACCTAGTTGAATGCAGTAAATTTGCTATTAGTACTTATGAGATAGGACTTCGAGGTTGTTCTGTGGCTTATGCAAGGTATCCCAAAAGACTTAATGCCGCCTTAAGCTATTAAAATTTAAATGTTTTATCATAATCACACTTCATACATTACTGCTTTAGAATCTTGGATTCAAGAATTTTCACAGTCAGCAAAAGTGAATAACAAAATTCTTCCCATTTCTTAATTTATTATTTCATGTTATTTTCCTCTGTATTTATAAGTTGAAATACTTCTAGATTTCTCTTGCAGTTCCCCCTCAAAAAAAAAAAAAGAAAGAAAGAAAACAGTTTACTGTTACATGAGCCATTTGGTAAAGAATGTCTGACCAAAAAAATGCATGATTCGATGTAGATGCAGTGGCTACTGAAGAAATTGGCTTTGGCCTCTCCCTTCCTTTGGGTAAGTGTGTTATCTGCAGAGAGGATCATGGCAGCTATTGTGCAAACATCTGTTGCAATGAAATAGATGAAGTGGAAGAGAAACTTCTCAAATAGCTTAACAAAATCCTCCAAACCAAGTCAACATTGACACTGGATGACTTCAGTGGGAAAGTGAGCGTTCAGGAGAGGATAATGAAAAAATACTGCAAATACAGTTTGAGATTGTCACGTCATGAAGATTTTCTTCCAAAACAGAGTCAGAAGACAGCGTCGAGCTCTAAATAACATTTTCAAAATAAATTACATTGATCTTAGGCAATAGGAAATAAACTGGTTATCAATATAGGAATCTTTTCTCTGTAAATATATACATCTGACCATAGAATGCAAAGGTCAAAATCAGTACCAAACTAGTCAAACCAAATACTAACAACAAAAAATGGAAAATAAAAACTAAGGAAATGATACCAGCACCGATTACAGCACCAATTTCAAAGGATGAGACTAGTTATGAAAGGAATTTAATAGAAAAACACAGTAGATTGTGAGAAAAGAGCCCAGAAATGGCTTTAACTAATAAACATTGGATGGATAGAAAGGTCTGGCAGTTAAAAGCAGCATAAAATATAAATTCATTTGCAAAATGTTGGCTCCTTTGTTAAATGTTAAAGGGGGGATAAGATTATGAGAAGTATCACCTCATAAAGCTGTAAAAAGAAAAGAAAATTCAACCAAATCAAATCATTCCAAGGACATTTATATACGAAACTGATAAAAGAACAAAAGATAAAAAAAAGAACATGCGACAACACTTCTGTGATGACCTATTTTCATCATCTACAAGAGAAGCACTCAACACTTCAGTCTATCTGTAGTCACATGAGGAAGTGTAAATGGAACTAAAGAAAATGAAGTTAGGAAAAACAGCTGGACCAGACAAGAATACCCAGAAGAAATCTATGTTGAGGAGACACAATATTGAAAGCATTGAGGGGTTTAGTTTCAAGACAGTGCAAAAAAAGGAAAGATAGTGAACAATTTGATAGCATCAAAGAAGGTGATGAAGAGAACAGTACTAACCCATGTGTGTGCTTTCTTACATCTAAAAAAATTTTTTATGGAAATGATCTATAGATACATCAAGAGTAGAACTCATGAAAACAGAAGGGAACAGGCAGGGTCTCATGAATAATTTTATACAGCAGATCATATCTGCACAGTCACACAATTGACTAAGAATATAAGATCTAGTAATTTACAGGTTTCTTTTTAATTAAAAAATGTTTTAATCAGGTGAGCAAAATACAGCCTTAAAGGTTTTACTCCAATCTAAGGTCTCTCATGTAATATTGAGATTAGAGAAAATTCCTTGATGAGTATAACTAGGGAGAAATTTCTCCAACCATTCATTGGCAATAGCTCTACATGCAAAGCATAAAGAGATATGCATTCACCAAACGTGCTTACCTCTAACATAGACAATGTCCTGCATAGTGTTCAAATAAAAGAGAGATTTCCTTTAGATGGTGAACTCCTCCAGAAGTTACTGCTTGTACATGATGTTGTGATTGCATCAAGTCCCCCCAAAACTGTAAGATTTTCTCATGATCTCTCCAAAGAAATTAGCCTAACATTCCACCCAGGAAAAACTAAATGGATGAAGAATCCCTATTGTCCAGGTCATGTTATGTAAGTGGGAGGAAGTTTCTTGAATTAGTCCTTCAGTACATCTATCTTAGACAGGTATTGAAGATGAACAGTGACCCAGGATTGAAAAGGCAGGACAGAGCAGCCTAGATTAAATTTGAGGAATCAAATGGTACTCCCAGTGATCCCAAGCACCAGCTCAAAACAAAACCCCATCTTTTTAATACCAGTGTTCTTCCAGGGATGCTATATGGTGACAAATCATGAAAAACTACAGTCTCCAATGAAGATCACAAGTGATCCAAAGATGCATGGTAGGCACAAGTAGCTTGCAACACATTAACAATGTTAACTTATATGAAAGAAGAATCATAGATGTATCATCCAAGATATGTGTGAATAGAAAGGGAGATGAGTCAGTTAAGGATAACACTAAGGCTATACAGATACCCACAGAATGGGTTCTTTTTAAATGTTTAGCTATTTATCCATTTTCTCCCATCCTTCTTTCATATTGTATTATCATGCAGTAATATTTTACTGTTCCCTATATTCTGTGGGACTTTCCATAATGCATATGTTCTGCAGTCTGTATATTTTGTTTCAATGAAATTTGTGTAAAAGAAAAACTAGCTGTGTTTGAACCTGCTTGTTTGTCCATCATTTAGTACATAACAAGAGAGTGATTCATTGACTCATTCTTTCATAGGTCTATTGCCTATTTAAATTCTAGCTCAAAAAAAGAGACTTGCTCAGAGAATTTCTGCTGGGGGAAATGATGCAATAAGCTTAGTAATAATAATTTTTTAAGTCAGAAACTAGCGATGCTTTAGACTGGAGAAGACTTAGGGGGTGCCTGACATTTGTATTCCAAGTATCAGACTTGTCCTACTTGGTCCTGGAGAGTAAAACTAGGAACAGCAGGTAGATGTTGCAAAGAGGCAAGCTACTATAATGATCTACAAAAATACTTCAAGCTCTTAGCACATTTTTTCTGATCTTCCTGTCCATAAGTGAAACCACTGAGAGTTCACACACAAATGCATGCATGTACATGCACACACACACACACACACACACAGAGGGAGAG